>NW_008236932.1:3151202-3151561 GCF_000691975.1 Corvus brachyrhynchos | reverse complement strand
ATTAGGAATAAACTGGGGATGGGGTAAACTTAGGAAAGGGTTCATATTGGGTAGAGGGTAAAAGGGGGAAGTAGGCTGTGAGTAGGGAAATTGCTGGGATGGATATTGTTTATAATTTTGTGCATAACGACTGCCTTTGACGGGAATACCTCCAGGCCCAGTAACATTCGCTGCTTGAAAACCCTTCTTTCCTTGCACTGTATCAAATTGTACAACTTCCCCATCTCCTACACTTTGCAAGTAATTTTTAGGGTTATTCCTTTTAATGGCAGTTCTATGGATGAATAGATCTTCCCCTGTATCATCTCGTGTTATAAATCCATAGTTGTTTTTTACATTGTACCATTTCACAGTTCCTG
>NW_008236932.1:3146382-3150908 GCF_000691975.1 Corvus brachyrhynchos | reverse complement strand
GGGGGGGCGGGGCCCACCCGGCGCGGGCACCCCCGCCGGCACGGCTGCAGTCGTGCTCCCGGGATGGCTTCTGCGCCGTCTTGGCCACAGGCTAAGTATGATCTTCTGCTATAGGGGTAATGGGACCGCACAAATGCTCCTCAAGAGCTTCACTGATTATAAGGGATGCACGGAGAGCTTCTGTCGCTAGTCCATGTTCTGTTTAATCCCTTACCTTATCCCAGATCTTGTCCAAGAAACACCCATGACAAGATCCAGGAGGTTCGATATCAAAAAGTAAGTCTCGAGAAATACAGGAGAACCTTTTGAAAAGCCAGTTAAAAAAATGTTCGATGCACGGAGAGCTTCTGTCGCTAGTCCATGTTCTGTTTAATCCCTTACCTTATCCCAGATCTTGTCCAAGAAACACCCATGACAAGATCCAGGAGGTTCGATATCAAAAAGTAAGTCTCGAGAAATACAGGAGAACCTTTTGAAAAGCCAGTTAAAAAAATGTTCTAGATCTCCCAGTTCCAATACCTTTTTGTTTTGTTGTTCAAGGATTCCTTTAACTTCTAGATACATTTTTTTCTGTGGCTCAGAGAGCCCCATTTCCCACGATTCTTCCATAGTCCAGAGAGAATATCCAAACCAAGATGAGAAGAGAGAAGTCTGGAGTGTTTTTTTTACTCACGAATTTTCCTCAGGGATCGGTGTTGGCCCGCATTCCACACCAGTTTGTTACTGCGGGGATTATGGGGAATGAGGCTGAGCAGGGGCAGGGAAACCCCGTGTCTCCCCCCCAGGGCCCTTCTCCCAGGGCTCCATGGCAGGGGGGGAGACCCCAACAGTATAGGTCATCAAGCTGCATCCAAGGATGCTTTCATTTCACATGTTTTTATTTGCATAATCCCAAGAGTACCTGTTTATTAGCTGCCTTATGTCTGGTAATGCATGTTCCTTCCAGGGCAGTGATTACTTTCTGAGGTGTGTGATTAGGAGGAATAACTGCAACTCTCTGGTCATCGGTGCATGGTCAGCATGGAAAGAGAACAAGCCAGAGTGCAGAGGTTGTTGCTGAACCAGCTTTCTTTTCAGCCTCAGATCTCACTGAAGTGATCTTCTGATCACTTATGTATTAAGTCACTGTTGATTATTGCCAGATAGTATAATGTTGCCTGCTGCACTGTCACTTGGAGCTAAATATGAAAAGTCTGTTTTTGAGCATGCTAAATTCCCTTTTGCATTGTCCACGTGACAAGATACCTTGTTTGGTTGTGTTTGTTGTTGTTATTGTTGTTGTTATTGTTGTTGTTTCCTAATACCTCAAGCCATTTTCTGTCTTTATGGACTATACAACATATATGCCTATTTCTAAGGATTGAAGTGAGTCCTGGAAGTTTCCACTTTTTTATTTACAGTGTAAATAGGAAACTTTAAGATACGAGTAACTGACAAACTACGGAAGTAAAAAGCACCGATTTGAAACACCGCATGTCAAGAGAGAAATTTTGCTGTTTGCTTTCCCCCCTGTAGATTTGACTGTTTTGAGAGCATGAATCACCATAGTTCTTTGCATTCCTCTTGCACTACCACTGAGAAAAATACACTGTTCCTTCTGAAAATGAACTGAAATAACAGTTATGTGAACAGGACAGAGGAGCCTGCTGCTCTGAGGCAAGGCTCTGTCATGCTGCAAAAATATGTGACAGGAAGGAAAATTTTAACCATGTTTTTGGAAGCTTTTCTCCTTTTCCTCCCCACACCCTTTGTCTGAATTGCTTGTACTGTGTTGAAGCTGTTCTAACTTCACAACAACATAAAATCTTGGGGATCTCCTGAACATGGACACTTGCCCTCCACCCTCATGTCCAGCTAATGTTCCTTGGATATTGCTTTAAAGATACAAGGAACTTGTACCTTTTCCCACAGATGAGAAAATGAAGCGCAGAGCAAGGAAGAACTACATCTGAAAAGCCCTGTAGTGATTCCAGAACCCAAGAGGACAGTTTCATGGATTCAAAGTCTGGCTTATGACTGGGATATTGTTGAACTGCCTCCCTTTCCAAGCCCCTTTGACTACCATGTTTCTTAACCTAAGATGGAGCCTGTGACAATGCCCAGCTGACTTAGATCTGGAAAGAAGGAAACTTTGATGGACAAGACGAGGACATATTTTTACCAACTTTCACAAGCATCACTGAAATTAATCTTTTCATATATGTTTGAAAGCTTTGTTAGAAGTGGACATTTTAGGAACCTTAATTATAGCTTTACAGCAGAATAATGTTTCATGACCAGTCTTAAATATCATAAATTTCAAGGTGTGCTCTCAGTAGTGGATACAACACATCTAAATCAAGGAGAATGCAAATTGTCATGTTAGTGTGATTGCACAGCAAAGTAAGTTTACCATAGACAGATAATTTCTCTCTAAAAGTCTGACTAATAAAGATTAAAAATATAAAGCTCTGGATGCCCATGTAGAACAAATAGAAAAAAACTACATACTGTAGTGTGATATGGGGCTTCTCCTCCCACTCCCACCCCCACATATCTGGCTGTTGCACAATGTTTTTCTATCCTACAAACTCTCCTGCAATTAGCCTTGCTCTGCAGTTGTGGGACAGAGCACAGATTGTGTCTGTGCTGTATTTCAGACACTGCTCTGAATTCACACCGCTGTTGTGCTTGTCAGCTCTGAAGACATACCTAGATTTAGATGTGCAGCTGGACACAGCAGGGAGAAAAAAAAGCTTGGGCCCCACACTACGGTTGAATGTAGGTCTAACCACGTCTTCACTGTGGTGGATGGTTAATAACAATGCAACTCGCACAGTTAGTCCTGCATATCTGATCACTGGCTACTTGCACACAAGCCAGCCCCAGGTCCCTCCGGAAAGGACTTTGGCACCACCTATGGCAGTGATATTTTCATCTGCTTGGACACTCTGGAGCAAAAAATGTGAACAGATCCAAGTCAGGCACAGTGCCAGGGTTTCAGATTTTTTTCTGTGGCTCAACCAGTAGCTACTGTACCAATAGCTGTGTGCAGTTGTTGGTAGAGGAGCTGCCTGCTTATGGTGATGAGAAGAGACTGCAGAACTGAAACTCAGTTGTCCATGCCTCAGATACTGCCCTGAACATTTGAGAGTCACACGTTTTTGCTCAAACACAATGCATGGGTTGCATCTATGTGGTTGTGAAACACCTGTTTGATCGTGTAAAGGCACATAAGGCTAAAAAAGGTGAAAGTCTGCAGAAAGAAAACATTGCTGCCTTTTGGATACAAGTTTTATAGTATCCAAATTCATTTTCCAAGTAAAAGAGACAGTTTGATCTTGCATGCAGCAAAGCCAAAGGCAAAGCCAGTTCTTGAACCTTGACAAGACTACTAATCTGTTTACGTCATCCAAAAATATTTTTCTTTTGACAAAATTGCTTGAACAACCACTAATTAAAGAGCAGATTATTATTTATAGTTAATGCAATTCACATTAAGGAAAAGTGTGTAGCTGTAGAAAACCAAAAAATAAATAATGGCATTCTTGAGAGCAGTGGCATTTCTCTTCTGTCCTATAAGTAAGTAGCGAGACATTTAGATCTTAGTATCAGAGTTTATTCCTCATTGGTTTGGTCATTCAGAAAATATTGCATTCCTGAAAACAAACAATATTTCATTATCACAGTGAGTCATCTAAATTTCCAAAGCCACTGAAGTGTAATTACAGTAAAAATATGGGATAGAAATCACTTCCAATTTTGCAAGGTGAGCACATATCAAGTAAAGGCTTTAGTCCTGCATATGGGAAAGAAAAATGTAACGCCACAAACACTGGCTTGTAGATAAAGTGGCTGGCTTAGAAGCCAGAGACACTGAGATTTTTAACTGAGATTCAATGGAACGGAAAGGGTTGTCCATACTCCTGCATATTACTATTGTTATTTGTTGCATAAGGATATGCTTCCCTCGTTCCTGTGCTCTCATTTTCTGCAGCAATTAGAAACACCTGACTTGGGGACTCCTCTGCCCCTGCAGCTCTTGAAGGGCATATGGAATCACACAGAATCACAGAATGGCTCGCACTGGAAGGGACCACAGCAGGTCATCTGGTTCAACCTGACTGCTCAAGCAGGGTCATTCCAGGGCACATGGCACAGATTCGCGTCCAGATGGTTGTTGAGTGTCTCCAGCAAAAGAGACTCCACACTCTTTGGGCAATCTGTCCTAGTGTTTAGTCACCTGCACAGTCAATTCGTCCTCATGTTCAGGTGGAATTTCTCGTTCATCAGTTTCTGCCTGTTGCCTCTCGTCCTATTGCTTGACACCCCTGAGCAGAGCCTGGCTCTGTCTTCTTGGCACCCTCCATTCAGATACTCATAGACATGGATGAGGTCCTATCTCAGTCGTACCTTCTCGAAAAGAAGCAGAGTGTGGGTGGATTTCGGACGGGACACGGGCTGGGCAGCGCTGGCAGTGCGGGGGGCCCCGATCAGGGGGCCTCGGTCAGGGGGGGCCGGTCAGGCTGGGGGCGGTCAGGGGGCGC
>NW_008236932.1:3087798-3145556 GCF_000691975.1 Corvus brachyrhynchos | reverse complement strand
GCAGCCAGGGCCTGCTGCTGGCAATATGCCTGCGGCTTTCCTGGGAAGAAAAACAGGCTTTTTGCCTTCTTTTATTTTCTTTTCTTCTTGTCTCTCCAGCCCTCCGCCTCGCACTCTTGCCAGCAGAAAAGGGAAGAGCAAGGGTCCCTCCCTTCCCTTTTCGTTTGTTACTAGGGGAGTTGCAGATTAGGGGCAGATTGTGGCTGAGTGCTCCGGGGGAAGTAGGAAGAAGAGCAACGTGGCATTCAAGTAGTAAATTTGTGAAAGTTTTTAGTGTAAGAATAGCACTATTGTATAAACCTACTCCTTTTGTGTATTAGGACGCAACTAGCCCTTGATGCCCAGTGAGGCTGATGGAGTAGGATGTATATATATGTGTGTGCGTGTGTGTATATATACAAACATGTATAAAACCATTATTTTATATGGAACTTCCTCTAACATGAAAATGGTGGTTTGTTGTCTTGTTTTTTTTTTATTTAGGCAGCACATGTTCTTTTCATTGACAGTGACTTCAAACAACTTGTCATTCGGGCCAAATTGTGTCAGGATACAAACATCCTGTAAAAGTGGTGTCCTGTAGTGCAAGTACTCTATAAAAATGTCTTGAGTTGGATGCAGCTTTTTTGTGGCATTTCTGTTGGGGTTTTGATTTTCCTAACTTTGACGTGCTTCTTCATGTAGGGTAATTTGGAGGATTATGAAGAAACAGTAAAGAAGGCTAAAGAGGCATGGAAGGTCTGGGCTGATGTAAGTTAATGGAGACTTTCCTTTTATTACAGACCTCTGGCAGAGCCAGGCTATTAAATTCCCCTGTCTGGGGGAGGTGTAAAAATATGTTCATACTGTGTGAGGTGCTCTAAAGCAAAAATCTGCAATAGAGACCTCAAGAAACAAACCCAGACAGTTTGTGTGTGGTACCATTGGGGTACAAAGATGAGGACATGGACTTGTGGGATAAGTTTGTTTTGAAAACCCTGGCAGAGTTACCGAGGCGTGTGCCTGTGAGCTGTTCCCAACAGGTCTGGTGAAGTTCAGAAACCTTGTAGCAAGTAAACTATCCCTATGCATGTTTCACTTCCTGTCACCGCCTGCTTTCTTCTGGGAGAATTCTGTGGAGTATTTGGATGTGTAACATGTATTGATCATCTTGTTCTCATGGCATGAGGAAGACTGCTAGTTATGAATGTGGGGTTTTTTTGTTCACCCACTGACTTGATATGTCACAGGACAACTGTGTTGTTCAAAAGCGTTAGTATTATGTTGTGTATAGTAGCTAAGCTATTTTTCCTTAGCTGGCTGTAGTTCCTGGTGCAGCTGCACCAGCTGTGTCCAGCCAGCACCCACTCTGTTGATGGCTGTGCCAGGCTTGGTTCTTACAGCTATCTGGTGTTTCTTTGGTAGAACCTGAAACCTGGATTTTGAGAGCATTTTTGAAAGCATTCTATGTTTTAGCCATCAAAGTAGTTTGCCTTGTCTGAAGACAACAAAGTTTAGGACAAACACAACAGCTTTCTCAGGATATGTTAGTACATGTACTTTTGTTACAGTTTGTGAGTCTAATGTTGGTGACTTGTAACATTTTTGGTAATAATCTGAAAGCAATCCAACACATACAAAATCAACACATCAAATGTTTCTTGAAGAATTTTTCTCAAAGCTATTTGTTAATAATTTGTGAATTTTGTTGTTCGTAATGAGCTTACTTTACTTGTCTGTAAAGAGATATGCTTGCATGGTTTATGTATTTCTCCGCAGTCTTGTTTTTACAGAGAACTCCTGTTCTAATCCTGTAAATCCTGTTGCATATGGTTTGCAAATTGATCCTGGCTATTGATTATTATTTACCATACTGATACCACATTAAAAAAATCTATTAAGGGTTGGTATATGAGCTCAATATTTTCATGATTGAGGTTTCTGTGTGTCTTAATTTTTCTTTTAACAAACTAAATATCATACTGAAAGAAAGTATGAAAATGTGGCATTAAGTATGCTTCAAGGCTCAGAAACCAATAAATGCACTTCTATGAAAAAAGCTCATTTCTTGAGGTGTGCAGCTGGTTGTTTGGTGGCATTGCGGGTGAAGTAGATGAACAGAAGTAACAGAATTAACAATCTGAATGCTTCTGGCAATATTCAGTGGAACTGAAGCTTTGAACAGACAAAATGTGTGCAATGTTATCAGTCTCTGTGAGACAGAAAACAGTTTCTTGTAAAGCAGTGCACATGATAAAAATGAACAAGTAACAGCGTTAGTTTCCTTTATCTTGGGAAGATAAAGGAAAAAACACAGCAGTCAGTGATTGCTTAGTACAAGGACAGAAAACTAGCAGTATATATACAGCAGAAGTTAGAGATGTTGAATCTCACATAGATTCTTCTGTTTTGTTTTGACTAGATCCCTGCACCTAAACGTGGAGAAATAGTGCGACAGATTGGTGATGCCCTGAGACAAAAAATCAAAGTTCTAGGAAGCTTGGTAAGGTATTTTCAGAAGTAGCTTAAATTTTTTGGCTGGGGGGGAGTGGGGAATGAGGGTAAGGGTTGTTTCAAAACTGGTTTTTTTTCAGTGATACTAACAGTTTTCTCTGCAATACTAACCTTGGTAATGGTTAAATAATTGCTGTTAGTTCTGTTAGCTTGCCTAATTAAGTTTTCATTTTGAAAAGAAGGAAAAAATTTTAAAAAGTATTATGTCATGGAAACAGCTTGAAGCTGTATGAGGGGAGAGTTCGGTTAGTTATTAAGAAAAGGTTCTTCACCCAGAGGGTGGTTGGGCATTGAACAGGCTCCCCAGAGAAGTGGTCACAGCAGCAGCCTGATAGAGTTCAAGAAGTGTTTGGGCAATGCTCTCAGGCACATGATGGTGATGGTGCTGGGCCAGGAGCTGGACTTGATGATCCCTATGGGTCCCTTCCAGCTCAGGACATTCTATGATTCTGTGATTCTATGAAATGACAATATATAATAGGAAAAGAAAAATTAATTTATTATGGGCCTGTCTGGGAGGAGTGGTGCAACTGTTGCCCTGCTATTTTCTCTCTTGTCTGTCAGATAGGGCATTTTCTAATACTAAAAGTATCCTGAAAAAGACCTTCTTTTAATACAGAGCTCTTAACCTTGAGCTCTTTCTCATGATCTGCAGGAATTTGCCAAGTGACATGTGGAAACATGAGGCTTCTGAAGTTGAGATGGTCTTAATGAGATGATCTTGCAGTGCTGTGCAAGGCTGAAGGACCCCTCCTTTAAAACTCTTGCTAGTTGCTAGGGAAGAAAAGGAGACAAGTGGGGAACTTCCACTTTCTTTATACAGGGCTTGCCTGTCTGTTCAGAAACAGCTGTCAGTGAATAACTCCATGTGTAGTCAAGCCCATATTGTTAACCTTCAAAACTTTGTTCTGCTGTTTCCCTTGATGTTGTTTCCTCAGCACAGTTTTTGTGGTGGAGTTAGAGTGCTAACGTGCTCCTGTATTCAAAAACAGTACAGTTCCCCTGGTGAGTGTGGACAGATAGAAGTTTGCTCTATATTCCTTGACCAAAACTTAAGGCTTCTTGCCACATTTTCTTAGTTTTCCCAAATAGATAATATGTCTGTTCAGCTCTGCTAGGATTGAAGAGGAACTTCAGGGTGAAAGAAGTGCAGTAAGTATTCAAGTTTTAGGACCTTGCCTGGCTTAAGGATATGTAAATAGTAACTATGTAGAAACTCATCTTTCTCATACGCTGTAGGAAATTTCCAGCCTTGCCTTGCCATGCCCTGGTGAAGTATCCAGGTCTTTCTACTGCACTTACAGACCCACTGCTGTGTTTCTTAGTAAATATGTCTGATGCCCCTCTGTTTTTGGTCACAGATAGGGGCTGTTCCTTCTGTCTTGAGATGACCACAGGGGTCATAGAAATACAGTTAGTCATCTTTATGTTAACCTTCACGTGGAGAGAAGAATCCCATGGAAGTGCTTTGAACCTGATTCCTCATTTAACAGCCTTTTTAAAGTACAATCATCAGTGTAAAGTGGTAGGTGATATCTGCATGAAGGTCACACCTAGCTATCAGAGCATGTCTAGAAAATTGAGTGGAGATAAGTAAGTGATTTCTCAGTTCCTAAATTTTCTCACTTTTGGGTGAAGATATCTTCAAATACCAGCTTATTCTCGATATATTTCAACTGAGTAAGTCTAACATATTTTTAAGAGAAGGATGTAGTTTATGATTGACTTCAGGAAAAAAAAATTGATCCTAAACATCCCAGATTACTAAAATACTAAACATGTGTACACATTTTCAGCAGTATCTGCAAACAAAATCTCTCAAATTCACTGTGAGATGTTGTAAAA
Source organism: Corvus brachyrhynchos (assembly GCF_000691975.1). Taxonomy (NCBI): domain Eukaryota; kingdom Metazoa; phylum Chordata; class Aves; order Passeriformes; family Corvidae; genus Corvus; species Corvus brachyrhynchos. The sequence continues at coordinate 3,141,218 of NW_008236932.1, read as the reverse complement.
TGAGTAGTTTGCTTATGAAAGAGTAGCCCTTTTCTTTTGCTGGAGCAGAGTAATCCCGCTTTTCCCAACTTGTTCCTTGCCTGGCCCACAATGTAGGCAAGCGTGCTGAAGTAAATCCAAGGTTTTGTTGATCTAAACATATGAATCTCATTAGTGTTGGACACTCCTTCCAGCAGTTTTTTTTTAAATTTTTCTCTATTCATTTGTTTCCTTTTCTAATTTCTTCCTGTTGTATTGGAATGTGGCCCTTGTCCAGTTGTCCATTGTGTTGTTTCTTTAAGTTGTGAGTAAGTGGGAAGATTTTCTGATGAAAAAATGTGTGGTAAAATCTTACTTGGTGAGTAGAAACACCTGACATTAGTGGGATACAAAATATATTTGGGATCCAAGGGATTTTTGTAAAAAAAATTGTCATAATATGAATTTTTTCAGGTCTCTTTGGAAATGGGAAAGATTTTTGTCGAGGGTGTTGGGGAAGTGCAGGAGTATGTTGATGTCTGTGACTACGCTGTTGGTTTGTCCCGAATGATTGGTGGACCTATTTTGCCTTCAGAAAGTAAGTATGTGTGTTATTTTTTCGCTTTTGTTTGTGTTTTTTTTTGTTGTTGTTGTTTCTTTTTTTTTTCTTAAAGAAATGAAGATATGGAGGTGTAACTTAAATATATGGTCTGGTAGTGCAGCAAGATCTCTGTTCTGTGTGTCATTTAGGGAGATTTAGGAATAGATGTGGTGGGCAGTAGTGCCAGCTAATGAAGTAAAGAATAAAGTGACAGATAAGCAGGTCAGTCCATCCATTTTCTCTGTTCTTTGAAGCATTAGGTTGTCTTTGATTTCTTTATTGATGAAAGGTGGTAGAGGAAAGTATGTAAAGGGTTTGGAAGTGTACTTAAAAAGGAGAGACCTCTTTGTCAGTTGTTGATTAGCACACAGTCATCATTATGTTAACTGAATAGCTAAAATAATAAAACTTTATGTTGTGAGGTCACTAGGTTTTTGCACAATCTAGCTAACCTTGATCCAGGTAAGCTGCAGAGCACAAATAATACAGCTCTTCACAAGCTAATGCTGTGGTGGACTGAAGAGTGGTGCTAGGTTTCTTGCTTATGTATTTTCCCTTTATAAAAAAGCCTCAACATGAAATGGCTGAATGCATTCTCTTGTGGCTTTGCTTTCAGGACCTGGCCATGCCCTTATAGAGCAGTGGAATCCCGTTGGGTTAGTAGGAGTCATCACAGCCTTCAACTTCCCCGTGGCAGTTTATGGGTGGAACAGTGCAATTGCAATGATTTGTGGAAATGCTTGCCTCTGGTAAGATCTGGCTCTCCAGCCAGCTAACAGTATTTTTAAATTAGAGAGCTATTAACTCAGGCATGAAATTGCTGTTGAGTATCAGGTGTTTCGGGATATTTGATTCTGTCTAATGTGGGCTTAAATTCTCTTTATTTTTAGGTCTGTTTGTAGTCTGAGCGTTTTTTTTTTTTTATTTTGTGGTAACCTCTTTTTTGAGGTACTAAGGTACAGATGCATCCAGGACTTAGCCAATGGCCTGTGAATAAAGAACCCAGGTTGAGAGCTTGCAACAGTGGTAGTTAATATATTCAGAGTTGATACAGCTAAGGTTAAAAATTTAAATAAGTAGCTTTACTTTTTCTCCCATCTCCTGCTTTGCTTTCATCTACCTGCTTCGCTCTAATGTCTGGCCTAGCCCTTGTCCACATGGATTTCAGTAGAAGTTCTGAATGCTCAGCTGCAGAAGGAAATGCTTGAGTTCCTGTCTTCATTTGTACCTGAAAACGAGCCTAATCAAAGTGTGCTGTAGATCAGAGACCATAAAAGTTGCTTATTTGAATTATTTCTTATTCTTAAAGAATTGGAAAGAATAAGAAGATAATGTAACCCTTTTTTCTTTTTCTTTTCTTTTTAGGAAGGGTGCTCCTACAACATCCCTTGTTAGTGTTGCTGTTACAAAGTGAGTTCTGGTTTCCTTGATCTTCATCTCAATAAAAAGGAGAACTTCTCCAAAGAATAAATTTCATAGTGATACTTACTTTAGGTTTATTGTTACTCTATATCAGCATTTTAAATACTTATTCTGCATTACCAGTAACATTTATTTTAAAATACTAAATAAAAGTAGGCTCCTTAAAATAGGTAATTACTAAGTCTTGTGATCGAATATTAACGCCTGAGAACAATTAAACCAAATCACTACTACCCCAAAACCTCCAGCCAGTTCTAATGGTTCATTCCCTATTTGCACCTGCCAGAAATCTTTAACATTTTTACATCTTTGATTCCAGGATAATTGCCAAAGTCTTGGAGGATAACAAGTTGCCTGGAGCAATCTGCTCTCTGGTTTGTGGTGGAGCAGACATCGGGTAGGTAACATTTCTTGTGTTTTGTGAACCTTTATAGGAGGTAAGGTATATTCTTTGAGATACTTCTCATAAAGTTATTCTGGTGTCTAGGAGTTCCCAGTACATGCACACGTTGCCATGATTTTTATCAGCTGGTCTGAAACTCTGGCCCTGTGCTAAATATACTACGTATGTCTACTTGCTGGTGTGAGATCAGCAGCTAACAAAGAACTTATCAGATACTTAATGAAGAGACATGACTATGTTAATATTGTACCTCTGCATATGCTCACACCCAAGGAATACAGCTGATATTAAAGTCCCCCTACCATGTTATTGAGAGTTTTCAGTGTATAGTGCATTAGCCTTTTAGATTAGTTGTGGAAAAGAATAATTCCCCTTTTCTGAGCTCATGCAGGACTCTGCACTTGCTCATAGATGTATACATCTTGTACAGCTTGGAAGCTGTACAATCCAAATCACTTAGTTGGATTTTTACAATGTGGAAATTCCCAGTACAAACACACATTCAAATATATCTTTTGAGCATTTTAAGAGAAAGCAAAACATGTGGCAAGCATTAAAAAAAGTCATAGATTTGCATATTTTCTTATGGATCATAACAATTGGAGCTAGTCTCACAATATACTTTAGACTGAGTTTCAGTATTACTACAGAAATACTGAAATTACTACAAAATGCTTTTTTTGGCCTGAAAAAGTATAGAGAAACAGCCTTGTTCCTCTTTTCTGGCCAAGAAGCAGCTTTCCTGCCATTAGCTCAGTCACCTGATGTTTCAAAGAAGTGGCTCTGGCTTTAAGGATCTCCCTGGCTGAAGCTGATGTATGTGGAAGGTGCAAGCTGCTTTTCTGTCCGCATGTCTTTTGTTGACCACAGTGCTTTGTGTCCCATTGTGCAGGACAGCAATGGCAAGAGATGAGAGGATGGACCTCTTGTCCTTCACTGGCAGCACAAAAGTGGGCAAGCAAGTAGCGCTTATGGTTCAGGAGAGATTTGGTGAGTGTGTGGGTTCTTCTCTGTTTCTTTCCATGTTGGGTGAAGGCAGTGGTGCCCCATAAGATTTTAAAGTAACAGTTTGTTTCAGCTGTGCTATCTCTTTTTTGTTTTGGATAAATGGGAGTTTGAAACTGCTCAGAGATACAGATGGCATTTTTCAGTTACTTCTATTACAACTCAGATTTTTTTTCCATGTTACCCACAAATCCATAGTCCTAAATTAATTTGGGGGGGGGGGTGTGGTGGTGTTCATTAGTGTTTGATTGTATGGAGATTGTCAGGGTGAACAACCAGAGCTTATGATCTTTTTGCAGTGTGAATAGAGTACATGAATGAATTCGCCCTCACCTTTTACTCCTGATAAATACAGTAGAAAAGTGATTTTTGAGGTGCTGTTTTTTTATTACATATTTAAAAGTGTATAGGCAAGAATCTCAGCTGCTGGATTCTAACTTCTTAGTTTTAAGAAGAGCCCCTTGCAAACATGTTTTTTTCATTTTATACATTTGAAGTTCATATAAATGTGAAAAAGCCCCCCAGAAACCAGAACAGATAGCAAATATTCACGCAGATGTAGGTCAGGATTCTTTCCCTCAGATTGTAGATAAACAGTTGCCGGGGAAATGAATGAGCTTACTTAAATTTCATGTGCCTTTTGATCTTTGTAGGACCTTATTCTTTACCTATGTTGCACTGTTTATGCTGTAAATTTTTCCTGTTTTCATCTTTTCTTTCCAATGCTATTTTTTGCCTTTCTCTGGGCCATAACTGCTGTGCAGGTATCTTCACAACATGTGATAAGATGTAGTATTTGGTGTAATTTTCTGCTTTGGCAAGAGTTGACTGTGGTCTCTAAAATCTTTTGTTTATCTGGAAAAGTACGTTTAATGAAGCTTAGCTCTAGTTAAAGGTGACCTCACTGACTGAGGTGCATTCAATACATGTGTGCATGGCATGACTTATTTTGTCTTTTTCATTAGGTCGAAGCCTGCTGGAACTGGGAGGAAACAATGCCATTATTGGTAATATGCACTGTAGAAATTTAGTCCCATAGATGATATTTGGAAGTTAGTTTGCAAATATTTATAGCTAATTGTCCCTTTTTTCTGGCATGTTTGTTTGTTTTTCCCTGCCACACTGGACTTTTAAAAGTACATGTAGTACATATGGAATAGTAGAATGTTGTGGGCTTTTCTGTCTTTGGTATTGTGGAGGAGGTAGTGTTTTAAAATAAAATGTGAGAGTCCAAGGTCTTCTAAGTAATCAGTGTTGAAGAGGAGAACAGAATGAGAGAAGCAGTAAGCTTCAGTAATGGGTTGTGGAGAATGCTAAACTAAGTAAGCTTGATTTTAGGATAGTTCTAGTTGTAGAATCATTAAGTTTTGAAAAGACCTCTAAGATTGACTCTTAAGTCTTAACCCAGCAGTAGCATATTTACCACTAAACCATGTCCCCAAGTGCCACATCCACATACCTTCTGAGTACTTCCATGGATGGTGACTCCACCATTTCCCTGGGCAGCTTGTTCCAATGCCTGACTGCACTTTTATATGTAATCTCGTGAGCACTATACTTCGAGGGTTTTAGAGTAAAAGTAGATATATATGAAGTCTAAGATACTTATGATACTTGAAAGAAAAGCACGCAGGCATTTATTTCAGTAGCGCATTTTTCAGGTTTAAGTTCTTTAGGGTATGATCCAGTTCCTAGATGAACAACATAAATACTACAAAGCTGAGCAACATGGTGGAAAGAATATATAATTTTGATAAATATGTAAATTGCTGTCCTCTTATGCAGTTGCCTTTTGTTTCACCTTTCTCATATTCTGGACAAATGTGCTTTTTACGTATATTTCATCTACTCTTTTGAAAATCACATTAGAGCAGGTCCTTCTTTTTCCCTATGCTGCTTTGTAGCCAGTAGTATAAACTTGTTTTATGCTTTGGAAGTGGTTTCTTTTTTCATATCAAAGTCCTACTTTGCCTGGAATTGACTTTGAACAATTGCATAATCATTGTTTGGTTGGACTTTGTCCCAAACTTAATAGTAGTTTTGGATGCTTAAAGAGACTTTTGTGGGGCTGGTTAAGCTCAGTGGTATTTTGGGAATCCTTTGAGCTTTATAAAACATCTCAATGTCTTCTAGCCAGATGAATTTGTTCAGCTCATTGTACATTTTATATTACTGTACACCTGTGTGTTTTAGCTATGCTTTCTGGAAGGCCACCTGGATATACTTTACAATTGCTACTTTATGCTGATAAACTTCTCAGTGAGAGATGGACAAGGTGGAGAAATGTCAAGAAGTTGTTTGTAGTTTCTTGAATTAAAAGGAAGCTGAAATTATTTGCAGACTCTTGCAGAAGGCTCTCTTCAGTAGCTCAAACCTACATTTATGTCTAATTGCATATGTCTAATTCCAGCTGCAGAGAAATAGTAGGAGCTTTAAGGTGTTTCTTTGTATCTTACCATGCTGTGCTAGTGCAACTTTTCCTAATGCTTCTTGACCAACTTGTCAGTTTCTAATATTGTTTAGCATCTTAAGTGTTGTGAATGGCCTGTTTACTTCAGTAACATGATCATGTTTTAATTTTTTTTAAGTGTTTGAAGATGCAGATCTGAACCTAGTCATCCCATCTGCTCTATTTGCTGCTGTGGGAACAGCAGGCCAGAGGTGCACAACTGCTAGAAGGCTGGTGAGTAAATAAATGTGTATTGTCTGGTTTGGGTAGCTCTGAATTTTATCTTAATTCCAAATAGGCTCAGAAAATGCCTAACAATTCCTAATATTGTGAAGAGCAACAAATAATATTTGAAACACATTTTTGTTTTGTGAAAAATAAGTATGGTGGAAAAATAAGAACATAGTTTCAGTCCAGTATAATTCTAGCTCTAAAGAGTTTGTTTGTATGTATTTCTAAATATACTAAAAGCCAGGAGAATGCTACTTGGCATACAGAAATTTCTCTCTGTTTTCATTGCCAGAGCTTTGCTTGTGACTGCTGCAAATTTTGGTGCAGTGTTTATATTTCAGCAAAGCAAGGGGGTGTGTGTTGCCTACTTTGTTAGTAATTCTTAACCAATCATTTTCAACAAGTTTAACGGTGTTAGAGTGTCAGCCAGTGTCTGTATAGTCTTTTCAGAGTTGGGTTGACTGGGTAAATATTAGCCAAAATGGATGTGGGTTAATTGATTTGGGTGTATTGGAAGGGCAGTGATTCCTCAAACTGTAGCAATAAAATTTCTTGAATGTTCTAGAACACTAAACTGAAATGTTTACAGAGCACATCGATAACACTGATCTGAGATGGGGTAAAATTAAAACAGATTTTTGTTTCTTGGCTTGTTTTAAATCTTCATGGTGAAGATTTTACATCTTCATTTTCTGGTGTTGCTGCTGTTTGGAGGCCAAGGCCTCTGTCTCTTTTTAACTTTGGGATTTGCTGAATAGGAACAGCACTATTTCTATTCTTCATTCAGCCCCCTTCAAAGTGCAGTAGTACCTCAGGAATAGTTGCATAGACTGCGCTGTCTTACAACTTTCTTACCACATTTTAGTTTCTCCATGAAAGCATCCATGATGAGGTGGTGGCAAAGCTTGCCAAGGCCTATGCCCAGGTCCGCATCGGTGATCCATGGGATTGTAAGTAGCTATTTCCAAATCATGGGTTTAGGAAACAAGTTGCTGTTGGTTTCTTTCTGTTTAAATTCTGATGGGATTATACATCCAAACTATCTAATTTTAGCACTTTACCAGGGGGTGGAAATAGCTGTTTTTATTTAGAATACAAACTCTGAAAGGAAGATGAAGAATCTGGCTAATACTGCTTATCCTGGACAGATTAAACAGTTAGTCCCAAGACGTCGTGATAGGAATATTGGCAAACATATGCAGTTTTGCTGAAAGTATGCTTCTGAATCTTTTGTTTTTAGCTGACACTCTGTATGGGCCTCTTCATACTAAAGAAGCAGTGAAAATGTTCCTTGATGCAGTAGAACAAGCAAAACAACAGGGAGGCTCTGTGGTCTGTGGTGGAAAGGTAACTTAACTTTTATTTTCCCTGCTACATTTTGTGCTCTAGGAAAAAAAAATACAATAACATGATGACTAAGGCCAAGCTTGTATGTCAGTTTGTCCTGTCAGCCACTACAGGATGGTAGTTTAGTCAGACTGAGACAGTTTGAATTGGAATCCTGTCTTCAGGGTAAAGGCAGTTCTACTTGGAGGCTACTCTCTCCTCCAAGAAATGGTTAAGAGCTTTTGGCTGTTTCTTACACCACTCCCCAGTTGCAAGCAATAGTGAAAATAAAAACAGCAATTTAAATGGTAAATGTCAAACATGTAACAAAGGAAAATTGCAGTTCTGTCCCTCACAATATCAAACTTGAGGAAATACTGGAGATTCAAGACAACTACTTGTGCATCTTCATCATACAGGATGTTTAATTTACATTGACTTGTCATTCTGGGACTTCTTGTCTTTCATTGGCAACTTTTTTATACCTTTAAAATTCTATAAGTAGCTTACAAGTAGGAGAAAGGAAGTTTCATCTGCTAGACTTTACAATTTGATTACATCCTTAGTAGATATAAGTTATGCTTCTGTATTTTAAATACTTAAATAAATAAAATTTAAGTTACTCAGACTACCTGGCCTTCTGTTTCTGATTGCTCAGCTGTAGTAGTCAGACCATGATGGATTCCTTTCCTACACTAGTACCAAGCTGGATGCTGACTGGAACTTACTTAGTTATTTTTTATGTATTTTGAAGGTTATAAACCGCCCTGGAAACTATGTTGAACCAACCATTGTGACTGGCCTTCCTCATAACGCGCCCATTGTCCACACTGAGACATTTGCTCCCATACTGTATGTGCTGAAATTTAAGGTAAAATAACAGTGGGGAAACAGGTGTCAAGGATGGTAACAGTAGAGTCACGAGAGAGATCTCAGATGTGTGTGTCATATCCGTGCAATTGTCCCAGCACTTCAAGAAGTGGTAGCTCTTATTCTGCACTGTGACATATCCACTGTTCACCTTGCTGTGTGGCTGCATTTATGCGAAGAGCACTGGAGTTAAGATGAGAATCTGTACAGGAATAGATTTCTATTGTTAGTGTTCATTGTTGATACTGATTGTATCTGTTCAAAAGCAGACTGTGTTTTGTGCAGCAGTGGAAGTATTGCTGACGTGGTACATGTGTATTTGCCCACTGCCATTCTGGACATTTGCATTATGGCTGTGGCATGTTGGGTTTTTTCTCACAGTGCTTCTTTGTAACTGCTTTGCTTTGGATAGCCACGTCTTAACCATTGACACATGCTCCCTTTAGGAGGAAGAGGAGGTTTTTGCCTGGAATAATGAAGTAAAACAAGGTCTTTCCAGCAGTATCTTTACCAAGGATTTGGGAAGGATTTTCCGCTGGCTCGGGTATAATTTAAATTACTTTTATACTTTCCTGAGGCATAAGATCACAGTCTTTCATGTCCTTCGTAAAACTATGCATAATGCTCGTTGAGCATTTTATAGCCCTCATTTTAGGAAGAGAGCCTTTCCTGATCCTAAGGAGGAATTGTGTCTTACCTTTGTTTATAGGCCAAAGGGATCTGACTGTGGCATTGTGAATGTTAACATCCCAACCAGTGGAGCTGAGATAGGAGGTGCTTTTGGTATGTTACTTGTGCTTTTTTCAGGTCTCCTTTTTCAAGGTTTAGTCATTTAAATGACTAAATGTGAAGAAATCAATGAATTTAATTTTGAATCATACTGCTTTAGCAGAGAATGGATATTGATTAGAGGTAGTTGGGTTTAAACTTATAAAAATACCTGTATTTGGTTTTTAAAAGTTGCACATGTTATTTCCTTTCCTCCCCTCCATCAAAGGAATGTAACTCAGAGTTATATTCTGGAGGTGTTTAAAGATATAACCAGGTGGAAAACTGTTTAAAACAGTTTTAATTTAAACAATCTTGAGCAATTTTTTGTATATTTGCAGGTTTATATAAGATGTACAGTGTATAGTATTTTTGTGAGAAAGTCTTTAAATGAACATTTTTGCCTTTATTTCTCCTTTTTGTGTATACTTAAGGAAGTGAGGGGGTAGAAGAAGAAGTATTTACATTACCATTTAAACACTACAAGAACCAGCACATTCTTGTACTCTTGTCTCATGTTAAGACAAAATGTTTTTCAAACAAAGTCCTTGGGTGCCAGCATGATGCGACTTTGAACTCCAGGCAGATATTTTTTTGCATCAAGCATGAGGAGAGTGCTAGCTCTGTGTGTTGTATGGGGTGGTAATTTAGTTCAGATATAGGACAAGGGTAAAGGAACAGTTTTTCCCATGTATTTTTATTAAAATGTCTTACCTCCTGGATTTAGTCCAGATTCCCATGTCAAAAAATAGGTTTTAATTTATAACGTTTTTGCTACAGGTGGTGAAAAGCACACTGGTGGGGGAAGAGAATCTGGAAGTGATTCATGGAAACTTTATATGAGACGATCTACTTGGTAAGACAGACCAAATAAATTTATATTACAGATGAACTTCCAAAAGTTCAAAATATATGAATCCTTGACTACAAGGCTACTATCTTTACTGAATGTGAGATAATCATCTATAAGTGTAATTGCCTTTTCTTCACATTCATAGTAGAAGATTTGGAGGGTTTTTATAAAGATCTTTTCTTAACTTTCCAAAGGAAAAAAAATAAGGTGGTTTTGGGTTCTTTCCCCTCCTTTTTCTTGATTTTAAACTCATCTGAAAAATTACTGAAACTTGTCAGGAAATACACTAAGTTGCTACTACAGTGAGGGGACCATGAGGGCACCACTACTGCCTCTGGTAGGTGATTGAGCTGAATTGGTTATCTCTCCAGAAATCTGACAGCTCATAGTGGATGACCATTAGTATCCTCTGCTGACTTCCATAGCCTTTACCTGTGCTGTCTTTGCTTTCCATCCAAAGGCTTATGAACATGAGAAATCCCACCTTGATTTTTCTATCTGGATGTTTTCCTAGTAAGAAATTAAATAGATGAAGAGAAAGAAGATTCACCATAAAGGAAGAGATAATAGAAAATGTGGTTTTTCTCTGTACATGGTTACTATGTTGAAAACAGGAGTTAAGTTAGTTCGTAATTTTAAATAGGCAAACTGCTTTTGAGAAGTCTTTTATTTAGATGTGACAGGAATCAGAAGCTTGTATGTAGGAAGTGGACTGCATAATCTGTCTCAGTGATTAAGTGTGGTCTCTAAATTCATGTTTCTCTTTCAGTACAATCAACTACAGCAAAGATTTGCCTTTGGCTCAAGGAATCAAGTTTCAGTAACAACCTTATGAATGGCTGTGCTACGAACCGTCCTGGTGTTTCAGAATCAAGCAGCTCCTAAGCATTATGGGGATAAAAATTAATTATATGAAACCAATTCTGTCAGAAAATCAGCCACTCTTAAATTGCTTCGCTTTCTATGTATGTATTTACTAATTTAGTCCTCAAATGAGAAGTATGTGGTCTTTGGGAAGAAGGGAGGGTGATTAAAACTCACAGGCTTGGATTCAGGTGGCCTGGATAACCTGTTGCCTTAACACTGTGTTTCAGTACCAACACTGCCTCTATTCCCTCCCCACTTTTTTGCTAATATTTCTAGCTATGAGGTCTGTGTTTCAAACTGTGTGCCAAGTTTCCTGCAGGTAACTGGTGCTGTGGGGGATATTTGGGCTGCAGTACAGGGCTAATTTTCAATGCATAAATAAAAGTACATTTTGTGAGATATCTTGGGCTTCTCATTTATTTTATTCAGGAGATTTTGACCACACATGTTGGGAGATAGAGGTTTACTGTAGTGTCTTGGAATAGGCTTTTAACACTTGAAGGGATTACAGCCAATTCAGGTTGTCACAGCTCTTGTGATACCCTACAACCAAACTGGCTAGAGATGAGAACTGGAGATGCAGTCAGAGGACATACTTTTCCAGGGAAAAGGCATATTGTTTTCTTGCATTTCACCTCAAATGGGAATTTCTTTTGGCCACTGGAGACTACAGGCAACAGCAGCTCATTTAGGAGCCTTGCTCAGGACTCAGGATGAGAAAAAACACCATGCTACTAGACTGATTTTAGCTTTTCACAAAGGAACTTCTGAGGTTCTTAATGTATTGGTTTTGGGGATTTCTTTTCTTCTCAGTGAAGAATCAATCTCTGAACATGGCAGAACTGTTCACTATGGGCTAAGATTCTAAGAGTCTGACTTGACTACTGATTTATTTTGTTGATGTTTTAATAGCAATGCCATACAAACTGGGTTGAAAGTCCACCATACCACACTGCTAGTTGGTCTCCTTTTGGCTTTGTTTGTAATTTTACAGTGCATAGTGTTTAGAATTTTACATCTGTGTTATAGAAGGTATTTTGGGTGTCACGTTCTGTAGATGATACATTAGGCTTGCAAAGCTTTTTTCCTACTGAATCTCTCACTGCCAGGTGTATTCTCTCCTCTAGTTCTTTGTGTTTGGACATTTCATTACAGAGTGTTGTATGTTAGCACACAGAATGAACTGACATACCCTAAGCAGGCAGATAATCACTAGCAGATAGAGCAACGAAACAATTCAATTCCCAAATTTAATTGTTCAGCAAATAGCACCAGTTTATAGAAAATACTCTTTAATGCTGTTCTGTGGCACTGCATGTTACTATGAAACTCTTAACAATGGCAAAATAAGTTCAAGAATTCTCTTTTCTTGCTGCTTACTATAGTTTTTGGATAGCCTCATGTCACATCTGCTTTTCTTGAAAACAGAAGCTCTTTGTAGGGTAAAGTACTCTTTTAGGGTAAAATAATTTCACAAGTCCAGTTTAATTTACAGGAATAAGGTTGATTCTGCCATCTGGCTTTAGATTCCGGAAGTCAGCTCGTGAATGGAACAAAACTGGTATGGCGAGTGTTGTTTGGTCTTCAAATCATTATCTGAAAACCAGTATGAATGGAATAAACACACAAATGTGATGAAGAGGTGACTGCATAGCAAACATGCTAAACAGTTGAAGGTTAACTTGACGTCTTGATACATAATTTCTTCTTCAACAGCAACTTTTGGGTAGCCTTACAGAGAACTCAGCATGAAGTACTTGTCACTACCTCTGTGTTTTACGAATAAGTGGGTTAGATCCACATTATGTAGGCAGAGAATGGGCTCTCTGTAAGTAGGTTACAAATTCAGCCCCACTTGTGCTGAGTATGGGAATTACTATTCCAAAGATCTGTTATCTGCATTGTCACTGGACTGCTAGTGTGGCATCAGAGCAGGTAATCAAAATGCTGCTTCTCTTTTTGGACAGCTTTGAATTCTGTACATGTGGTGCTGAACAATCCTACCAGAACTGGCTTGCTAAGTGACTTCCAGTGAAGTGGCTCTGAGAAGAGTGATTTTTAAGGACTGCTACAGATTATAATATGTTCTGGCAAGGATTTAGGTCCCTGTAAGTAGTTATGATTATGATGAAGTATTAAACTAAGGAGGTTTAAAGATATGGTAAGCACCCAGCTTCTCAATTTCTGCTTTAATTTGGAAAGTCCACTCAGGAGATTGTAAACTGCATTAGCTGTCAGTCAGTTATGTCACCCAAGGAAACCAATTTTGAGAATTCCTAAAATGTGTTTGGAGCTACTGGTATGTGCAACATAATGGAACTTGCAGTTTTAATACAAATTCTATCAGCGTCTTCCACTGTTGCGTAAACTTAATTACCACTGAGTGTGTAACACCAGTGAATAACAAGTGTTAAATGACACGTGATCAATAATTCATTTGTTAGCACAGTATTGCTTACTGTGAAATGACCTTGATGGGAATAGTCTTGCAAGTAACTTCCTTTCTTTTTGCCATATTATTACCTGAAGAAAAATAAAAATTCTGCTAATATTTTTGCTGAAAAACAGAGAAATTGCTTTTTTTAATGAATTGTGAGAATGTGAGCTGCAGGCTGCCTCTCTTCTATCTTATTGTGTCCTATCATAGCTTCTCCTTGCAGAGTTGATGATTTTCAGGAACCAAGAATACTACTTGTCAGTAGTAGGTCTCAGCTTGGAATTTTGCAAAAAGCGATCCCACAGTGCTGAGTTTAAAACAACTGGGAAAGCATTCCCCATTTTATTTCAGCAGTAACGCACCAGCCCATTCATGTTATATCATGTTCTTTTCTTGTGTTTCCGTTAATCTGTTTGTGTTGTTGCTGGATGAGTTCAAAAGAACACAGCTGCCAGAATTCTTAATTTGTGGCAGCTATGTTTGTGTATGAAAAATCATCTGTACAGGTGCTGCATTCAAGTCTCATTAGGTATACTAATCCATTTGTGTCTCTGCATTAATCTCATTTGTAACTATTTGGAAAAGTGTAAATTACAGAAACTTCTATGCCTCTATTTTCTTGTGAATCACTGCCTATTTTGTCCTGCACTGAGGTGTTGGTCATGTACTGCACAAGTGTATCCTCTTATTTTCCTAGGTGGAAGCAGAGAAATATTTTGAGGCTTTTATTATAGGGGTAAAATGACTTAATCACATAGAATCAAATTCTTGAGTAAAAACAGTGTCTTTGTAAGGATTTTTTTTAGTGTCTTCTCTTTGGTATTCCTTAATCAGCAAGCCATGCTGTCATGTGGTACATGCTTGGTGTTTGAATGCAATCAATCCATTAGTTTTCAGTGTGCAAACATCTGCTGCCACTGAAGTGCTGCTTGCAGTGAGAAGTGTCTTTTCTCACATTTTAAACATGGTTGCCCTATGGATAGCTGGTACAAAGGTAAATACTGGTTAGCAGTCTCATTTCTGCTAAATTATTAGCACTGATTTTCCATACAGCTCATTACTTTCCTCCAAACAATAGGAAAATGCATGTGCATTTTGGGACAGGGACTTACTCAGCAGAGCATAGCAAAGCCTTTTTAAGAACCTGTGTGTTCCTCCCGGTGTCGCTGTTGGTCGGGCTAAAGCCTGCCCAAGGGCATTCTTTGCATTTGCTAGCCAGCTGTGTAGAACACAGACCTCTTTGTCTGAATGTTTTTTATGTTCCAGTACATCTGGGACTGCTGCCTCTGCGCTAGTAATGAAATACACTCTATTCTGCAAAAGCCTCAGTTGATTAGTGCAATTGTTATATAAAACATTAACTCCAAAAGCCAAAGGTTAAAAATAATAGTGTTTCAGCTAGGAAGAACAAATGGTTTAATACATACTTTACCCAGTATGTTGCTGTGCTCTGGCATTATACCTCTTTTCCTGCAGCCTGATTTCAAGGTGGACTTATGAGGAAAAAACAGTTCAAGTGAGATCTCTGAATTTCAGAGGAAGGCACAACCTTTCGATACATTGAAGTCTGGAAAGCTCGCAGTAGGTGGCAATTGTGTTTCATGCCTCCCTGACACTCTCCTTACAGGTGTCCCAAACCTCCTGAGCTGTGATAGTGAAGTTAACATCACCTGCTTGCTTATTGAGCAGAGTGTTACAGAGGTAATGAAATGACAGCGTGCAAGTTTAAAAATGGGAGATTGATATAAGCTCTCTTGCTTCTAAGGATTTTTAGTTAATCCACAAACTGTTGCTAAGCGATTATTGTCTCCTGTCTTCTGTGGATTTTGTGAGGCCTCTCATTCACTGGCCTGTGATTTAGACTGACCTATAATACAAACTCAGTCCAATGTGGCAGCTGTACTAGAAACATATCTCAAAAGTGTAGCACATACCTCTTCTTTGAGTTGTATTTAACTACATTTTTTACCACAGTTGCTGATATTTTTATTAATACACTTACCACAAGAAGTGTGCAGGATTTCTGTAGAATCCCAGAACATAAACCTCCTTCTAGTTCCTATGTGACTGTATTCACTTACAACTGTATTTGCTCATGATTATGTGTTTGAGAGATGGGGGCTCTTTGACACATTCCTCTTCTCAGTTTGACCTAGACAGCAGTTGACTTATGGTCTTGGTTTAAAGCAGAACAAATAGCAGAAAAAGGTTATGGTGATGTTTCATGAAACAAAGTAAGTCAAACTATCCTCTGAAGCTTTGTTGTTGTAGTAAATCCTTGTAGGTTAAAAAAACAGTGTGAGGACTTTAGTTTGGCTTAACCAACACTGGCTGCTGTGACTCTGTTTTGCCTGCTTGTTTTCTTCCCATATTTTTTGGCTAGCTGTGTTACTGATTTATTTTTTTTTTCCTCTGCCAACTTAAAGCTTAAGTGACTCCCTGCAACGTCTGAAAAGCACCTTAGTTTTGCTGGAGAATGTGTTGGAAGGCAGCAACCTGGCTGCAGAAAATGAAGGGGCCTTGAAAGTGAGAATGAGGAACTCAAAATCACCAGAAAAGATGATGAGATGCTGATGATGGGGAAACCAATGTGAAAGGCACTGGCAGGATTGTAGATAGATAGGACCCAGTACTAGGATTTTAACAGCTGGATATTACATTGGGAATGCTGCAGAAGGTCAGACTGCTGCAAGTGGGAGGTGGAGCAGAGTGCACAAAATAGGATAAATTGAAAGAGCATGGTTTTGAATATATAAAAGGATAAGAGGATTACTGCATGAGGAAAATACAGGTAAAGGAGCCAGGTGTAGTTTAAGCTAACACGTAAGTTTGCGTTTATGGCAGATGAGGCATAGATAGACATATTCACTAGGGTGCAGTATCACCCCAAACCTCCAAATCTGTTCAGAATTCATTGATTGGAGCATGAATCTAACAGGCTGTCACAACTATCTATTGTGATTAAGGAAAAAACCCACCAACAACACAAAGGAAGGCACCTCAGAACAGAAGAAACATTCTTGTTTTGATGGTAGTGTTCCTCTTAATGTTTGCTTTGCTGTAAAAATTTCCCCAATGTCATGAAGCATGTTTTGTGAAAAAAAGCCCCAAGCCAAAACACCACACCAGTCTCTTTGTTCTGTGTTTTTAAAAATCATCTCTGATCTTGCAGACCATGCATTTCAAATCTCTGTGAGATTTATGTCAGCCATTGTTTGTCTAAGTACTCTGGCTTGCATGCTGATCGTATCATTTTCTCTTCCGGCTTTTCACTGCCTTCTTTATGAACAACAAATACTGAAAGTTCACAGAAAGGCTAACCCTTCCTTGTACTTAGCCTGTGTTATTCCATGTTGTGTTATTCCTATGGGAAACAGTGAATTTGAAGAATACTTTGCACAATTCTTTTTTGAGTTCTTCACATCACAAATTTCCTAATTAAGTGAGAAGCTTGTAATTCCTCAGAGTCTTAGCTTGTTTCTTTGGGTTTTTTTTTTGAAACTGGGACAAGATATTGGTATTTTGGAATCTCCATTTTTCTCCAATATGCTTTTCTGCTGTTCTACTCATCCAAGAGAAAAAGCTGTCCGTGCTTTCCTGCTGCCCTTCCTGCCCCCCTGTGGAAGCCTACACCCACCCACTTGGGTACCCTCCCAGTTTCTCATCAGCAGGGCTGACTGCCAGGGGTCAGAGTACCAAATAAAGGCCTCACACTGCATGAGCCACAAATGTGATGGCTCAACTTCAGCATATCCTGACTGCAGGGCAAGAGCAATCTATGAGCATCTTGGGCTGAGAGAGGTCTGCTCCTGTCTACAGGATTTCCAGAGGAATTATTATTGTTCCACAGCCATGCAGCCCGGTGACAGATTTCAATAGGAAGAGAGTTCCTTTACACAGATATGGTCAGAGCATTACAAAGTAAGATTCTGGCTTGTGCCTGCAATCAGAGGCTGAGCAGGATCTTGGTTAAACTGTTGCCTCATCCTGCTGTTTCCCACACAGGACATGTGCTGGCCTCTGAGACAATGCTGTTCTCTCTGTGGCCCACCACGAAGTCTGCATCAGTTGCTGTCCCAAAGCATTTATCAGCCTGATTGGGTAAGTTTTCTCTGAGCCAGGACAGGGAATCTAACAAAACGTAGTTGTAACTGTCTTCTTTTCTGTCCAGGGATGTGTACGATGGTCCTATCCAACCTTGGCCTTAAAGATAGGAAAGTGCTGCTAAACGGGAAATAGACACTTAAAGCAGCATTTTCCACCTCTACCCATAAGATGTGAATGTGTTATTACCCCAGACTCTCATCATTTCCAGTTCCACGTTCCTCCACCAAACTGACGACTCAAATGGTCTAATCTGTTTAGCAAAGCTGATGCAGCAAAGGTGATGCAACACACCTTTGCAATTTGGACTTTGCACAAAATAACCCCAGTTGATTTTCCCAGAAGAAAATTAGGGATACTGCACCCCAGGGGCACTGGTACAGATGGGAAGCAGCAGCACATGACCAGGAAGGTGGTGATGGTACAGTGGCAGTAATACTTTAAGGAAAGCAGCTGCTGGCAGGTGGGGCAACTGTCACAGCTGGCTTCACTGAAGTGCTTAATGGCAGAGGGGATGGCCATGTGCCTGTATCTGAAGTGACTCAGGCAGATGAAGGACTAAAACCTTAAGGATCAGGCAGCGCTGATTTCTTTAAATTAATTTTTAATCTCAGCAAAGACACCAGAGTTGTGTAGAAGCCTGACTTACTGCTGCTGACAGATCTGGTCAATAGCCTGTGCCTGTGGCTCCCTGGGGAAGCACAGAGGTACAGGGCAGGTGAGCAGAAAACCTGGCTTAGAATATTCTTGCAGTTTCCAGTGTTGCTTCACTTTACATAGAATACAATTACAGAAACAACAGCGGAGAAAAGGAGTAATGTCAGCAAAGCTCCTAAAGCATTATTTCAAGCATTGCCCAACATGCCTGCATTTGATACTGGGCTCTTTTACAGGCTCTTATCCACATTTGGTAGAAAATTAACTGGTTTTGGATGGGTTACTATTTAGAATATCAGCTGTTGGATCCAGGCTACCTTCGGTAGAACAAGATGGGAAATGGAGGCAGAGGACAGTCTATAAGCAGAAGGAGGGAGTAGCTAAATACTGGAGCTGTCAATATTCAGCTACAAGCAGTCTCATTTCCTTAGTCCTAAACCTAACAAAGACCTTGTGCTTTCTTATTTCAATTAGACCCCAACCCACAAACTGTTTTTGTGGTAGCAGTTACTGCGATGGTCACAGAGCGATTGCAGAATCAGAAATGTATGAAGAGACTTAGAAGAGAAGTGTGGAAGATGTGTCCATACAATCAAGAACTTGGTCTTTTGCACAGCATTCTTCCTTATAGCCATCACTATTGATCAGAGTCTTTAGAAGTGTGACCATTTCCAAGTCAGCTAATGTAGATTTTATTGTTTTCTTCATGTGTGCTGTCAGTGGCATCACTTCAGTTTTTGGGAAAAGGCCATCTCTTCCTGCAAGTATCATAAGCCAGTGTCAAGGCATTTATGTTTCATGATTCACTTGTGAGAGAAGGCTTGTGGTTCATTACATACGTTGTGGAAATAGCTGTTAGTATAAGCTGACTTTCTTCCCACCTTGCCCTTGCTCCGGAATGAGGCCACGTGTGCACATTGCCACGATAGCAGGCTCTAAGTGCCGGAAGAATTCAGAGCTATTTTTTGCCCTGCATGCCAGATCCAGCATGTAAGGTTATATTTAAGTTACTCATTACCTTTTCTTCTTGGAGGGAGCCTTTATCCATCTATTTGTAGATAGCATGAAGAGCTGACTTTTAATTTTGTCCTTGACAGCACATCGGAATGATTTTGCTTTAATCTCCTGCTAAGCACTGCTAAAATGCCTGGTCAGTGGAAAATTACCTTATCAATACCATTAAGTGATAACAACAGCTGAAGAGGCCTTTATTGTACAGTCCAAACTACCTGCATTGCCAAAGACTATCAAATCCTTGTTATGAAGCTTATTGTAAAATGTCACACCTCCAGAACAGGATGCGGCTACTACATCATCATGACTTGAACTTGCTGTTTATGTAAAGCCAGGGAACGGTACCTTTTCAAATTTAAGAGCATAACGAACTTTTAAACAGTTTTCACTACAGAAACTGGCGATAAGGATAGATAAGGAGGTCACTGGACAGTAAAATACATTAGCAGAAGCTCTACACACAATGGACAAAAGTTAAAAAAACAATCAGAGGGAAGAGCTATCTTGACTGAATACACAGAGGCTGGCAGCTAGTGTGAGCCTAGTCAGTATGAAATGTATATGGAGGGCAATCATTTTTATGGCAACTCTCTTCAAACTAATTTCCAAGTTTTTTGACACAGGTGTTTACTTAGTGAACAGACATCCCACTCAGGGTGGACTTTTTTGGCTCAAATACTGCCCATTGTGGGGAAAATAGGTAAAGTGATTCAAGCAAAGCATTTGTATCTTCAGTACGGGATAGCTGGAATATTCTTGTACATTTTGTACATGAAACACAGTCTTGGGAAAGGCTTTGCTGACATACCTTGAATTCCTGCTCAAAGTCTGCTTGCTAAGATGCTGCATCCTGACCCCTTCTTTGTAAATTGTAACAGATATGAAACTAGGTATGGGAGAAAGACAAAACCTTCTGATTATCATTCTAACGCCGCTAGTATCCTCTCAGAGCACACTTCTAATCAGTTCCTTCTTGGGATCATCCCTTTTGAAGGTACTATAGCAGGTATAGTCAAGGTCTTACAAACACTACATCTAGGCCTTGTCACCCAAATAATTTGAGATCTAATTCAAGAGTAGGTACAGTCTCACTGGCCAGTTTGACTGAATGGAAACGAGGGTCAGTAGGTGTCAACACAAAGAAAAACAGAAAGTCTGAAACAACAACTGTATAAGTGAAATGCCTGTACTTTGGACAGGAATACTGACAGGCATCATAACATTCCATGAAGCTCAGGGAATAAACGCTCCCAAGTGCTGTGCAGTTAGTGTAGATTATACATTGTTTTATTGTTCACATTTGACTGATTCTTTGTTAAAATCCAGGATGGTTTGTGATAAACAGGGAGTAACTTCAGAGACAATTAATGACATTTACTGACATATATTGTGTTGTGGCTGTTCAGTGAACAACAGGATATTATGAGGCTCTACATTCATAAAATGATACTACACCGACTTTAAAACCCAAGAAAGCAAAAAACCCATCCCTTTTGTAAAGTTTCATTACATGGAACCATGTTTAGCAGAACACTCCACTGGGTTCAAACCATAAACCTAGAAGTGTCAAATGAGATGAGTCAATTTTCCCTCTTGAGCAAATTTCCCTGTCAGACTCAGATAGCCTCACCAGGCAAACTGAAAAGCAGGTGCTGGTAAAATCCTTTCAAATGACATTATTCCTCTGCTGTTTATAGAAGCATACACACATGCACTGAACACAAAAGGAACTGTTTGCTCAGTGTAACTGTTTGCTCAGTTTTCTCTATAAATAGCCAGCTTTTTCTGATCATTACTGCATGTCACACGTGCTCTGTAAATGCAAAACCCCCTACATATTTGGGAATAACACCTCACTCACTAGCAGTTGCAGCTGAACCAGCTGAGCAATAGCCTGCAAAGGCCTGGATAACACCAACCTGGAGATTCCTTTAGCATTTGTCAACTGACTATGAGGTGGAAACATGGAAATGAAGGTGCAGGTGTAGCAGGAAGCAGAAAGCATTACCACACACCTGTACAAAGGTTCACATGATAGCAGTTAATAGTGTTAAATTCAGACATGCTCAGACAAAAACACATACAAAACTTTGTCTTTCCTGCAAGTGATACTGGGAGTTACTACCTTTGATGTTCCGCTGAGAGGGAGGCTTTCAGCAGATCGTACTTCCTGCCTAGAGTGCTAGTTGCATCCTTCGCACCAGCAGTACCACAGACTTGGTACCTTGACAGAAAACTACTTCAACAACCCCTCAATCCAAACAGCCAAT
Source organism: Corvus brachyrhynchos (assembly GCF_000691975.1). Taxonomy (NCBI): domain Eukaryota; kingdom Metazoa; phylum Chordata; class Aves; order Passeriformes; family Corvidae; genus Corvus; species Corvus brachyrhynchos. The sequence continues at coordinate 3,119,983 of NW_008236932.1, read as the reverse complement.
ACAAACCCTCATTACTTTTTTCACATACTGCAACTAGAGAAAACACAAGTGAGGTGCCCCTCTTGCCTTTCACCTGCAAACTGAAAGCATCTTCCCAGCACCTGGCACTACTACTAGGTCCTGCAAGGCTGGTAGAACTCAGGTGTTTTTCTAGCCTCTATGCTGTGAAGGACAACAGGTGGACAAAACTGGAAAAACAAACACACAAGAAATTTTAAAATATGCTTTTTAAAGCAGACTTCCATGCAGCCTATGCAGCAAATTATGAATGTTACTGTGTGCTAAGAATTCTGTGTGCATTTCTGACTTCCCTGAAGTCACACATCTTTCCCTCCTATATCTGCAAACTTGCATTTTTGCCAAAAGGCAAACCCCCTCCTTGGAGCCTTTGTATGCGCTACCTACCACAGATGCGGGGAGAAGTCTCCTTGCTCTTTAACAGACTCCCAGCCTTGGGGGAAGCAGCTTTTCCTTGCTTATCCCTGCTGCTGGTACTTCCCTCCCAAGCATGGCTGGGGCAAACCCCCTCCTCTCCAGCTGCAAGCCTGAATCACAGGATTTAAATCACTCCACTCACTTCTAAGCTTTGTCCACATGGGGCCTTGCAGCACTGCCTGAAGTACCTCAATACTACACACTGCCCACTACACACCTGAACAGTGTGACATCCTTGAGACATCTTCCTTCCTCTAGGAAAAGGGGAAGTGAGGGTAGCACCTGAGGGGCAGGGAAGAGGTCACACTGAATTGCACCAGTGCGCTCAGGTGGCTGCTGTGTCACAAGCCAGTCCCTTCTCTGGAGCATAGTTCACTTTCTGGCATTGGAAGGACACTGTTACACCTTTGGCCGGACCCGCCGCCCTTGGTACGCTGCTGCAGCAGGCTAAAGGGCACACATCCACCTCTGACTGCTCATTCCCTCCAGTAATTATTTTGTTCCTGTATTGCTAATGATAAGGGCTTAGCGTGCCTGATTTACTTAAGCATTTCAATATCAAATATTATCTCTCTCCTTGTTCTTCCATAGCAAAGCACAGACTTGGTGTAATGTAAGTAAAAGGCTAACTCAGTTCAGCTGCTGGATATAACCAAGTTTTCTTGTAGTTCCTTTGATAGAAGTGACTCGTGGCATCAATTTTGCAACCACAGAACTAGAGACTTCTGATGCAGAATTAAAGGGAGGGAATAAGAGAAGGTAGGGGATGAGGTGAGAGTCCAAAACATTACATAAGCCGTGCAACTGTAGAAGAAAGAAGGGAAAACAAAGGAAAAATAATTTAAAAAGTAACTTATTCAATTGTTTCCTTGTGAAGCTGAGTTTTCCAATAAAGTCAGGACAGCTGAGGCAGCGAAGGCAGAGACTTCAATAGGGAGAACAGTCAAATCTCACGTATTTCTTACATACTGTGCTCAGGTGGAATCTTGAGCCAGGCAGGCACGTTAGAGCACACAGGGCTCTCTAAACAGCCTCAACATTCTAATACTCCTCCAATATCCTCCAAGGAGGAAACTTGAGAAACTTGGGGAACTTGAGAAAACTATTAACATGTCCTCAAAACTCTGGGGGCCAAATTTGCTTGTACTGTTGTCCTTGAGGTCTGGGAAGAAGTCACACACAACCAAGTAAGAGGAAGGACTGCAGCAGGATGCAGTTCCCAACCCCTTGTGTTGGGTGATAGGTTTTGCACAAACTTTGTACTGTGAGGTATAAGCCTCATGAATATCATATTTGATCAAAACTGAGAAATGGACTTGGGTTCATCCAAATTATAGTATTAAGTCTCTTGTTTTAAAAAAGTTTATTTAAACAAAGTAGGTACATTTCACAGAAATGGTTATAAAATGCATAGCATATTATAAACAATACTGTTACTTTACAGATACTAGTTGTTATTATTCTAATATTGCTTTTTAAAAACTAATGAGCCTGCTTGGTGAATCAGAAAGCTAAAAATCCCCATCTTAGGCACTCTGGAAAAAAACAGTATGTGATATTACAAAGCAGGTGTCCACTTTTTCATTCACTCTACTGACTGTATTGCTGCACCATTAATTTGCCAGTTCTCATTATGTGGAAATACCCAATCCCTGGAGTCACATACCAAGACTAGATTTCCATTAACTGGACTACAAATTGCACTTGCTCAGCCAACCAAAACCCCACACAACGCCAAGGAAAGCTCACTGAGGTCTTCACATTGATTAACTTAAAGGACAGAGACCACATGAGTGGATAGAAAACAAGCAGTTTTTCTAAGTTGTGCAGGTGTGTCACACCCATATTGCTATTCCTAAGCAACTTGATTGTAAGTTGGCAAGTCCATAGAGATTTCAGGCTTGACTTCAATGAAACCTGAATGCCCAGTAGAAACAGACCTTACCCTCAGTGGTGACAACAGTGTCACAGAAAGTGGAATTGAGCCTTTTTACAGCACTGGAGAACCGAGCAGACCTCAAGCATTCATGATTGCATACCCAAACACAGAGGTGTCTGTTTTCTGATCTTTGGGATGTCAGGGTGCAGAGAAGTAAAAATGAAGAGCACAGCACCAATCCATAACCACAGCTAAAACAGATACCTGCTCATTCACACAACACTTCAGTACATGAATCATGACAGACATTCTTCACATTTACATTTGTATGACAATAGGCATAAAGTAAATCTTGAGGTAAAAGGATATGCACCAGGTTTGCACTGGTGTAAGCAAATCTAGAATCGAGCAAGCTATAAAATCCATTAATTCACACACAATAGAGAAAGAAAAATCCCCACATTTTTAAAACATATAGATACATGTAGATCAAACCACATATGTTTTCAAAACATATAGATACATGCTGAGGAATAAACTGACTTTTTTGCATGATGACATGAACTTTACAGTAGTTTAAACTTGGCTTGGACTGAAAATAAAGAAGCTTGAACTCTGTCCAGCAGAGCTCCTTTGGAATGGTTTGTCAAGACACAAGAATGAGGTCTGAAGCAGTCCAAGAACATTGATGTTTCATTCACCATTTACACTGCATTTTAAATAAAAAATAAAATCAAGGCATACTCTTCAATATACTCTGTGTGCATGTTAATTCTGTCACACTTTTTCATACCAATGGTATTCCTGTTAAATGCTTCCCTTATAATAAGTGTAATCATCAAGTCCATCAAATGGAACACCTAGACAATCAACCAGCAGGACATCTAAGTTTAAAATGATGAGTAGCCCCTGAAATTTTCTCCTATAGACTGTCTCCTCCATTAGTAGTAAGAAAATAAGACAGAAATAAAAAACTGGAGCAAAAGGAATGGGACAAGAAACTGAATTATTTTCACCTTGATCAAAATCCAGTAAAAGCCTCGAACTTCCACAGCTCTATTGCTAAAAAGGATAACTCAAATAGTTTTGTAACAGCTTCAGCCATGATGTGTGCACAGCAAAATAGTCTTCTAACCATCAGCAGACATGTCCCATTTACCAGATTTAGTGAATTGATTGTGGATTACCTTCCTTTAGTTACAATGAAAGCAATGTCAGCCAGTTGCATCCTTGAGAATAATTTGAACAGCCTATTTTTATACAGCCTATATATCCAGTTTTTGTCTCCTTGTCCTTAAAATCTAGAGTAATGCAGTATAGTGGGTCACATCCCCAGACACACGTTCTCAATACCTCAGCATCTTAGTAACTCGCCAGCCCTGGTTACAGGTTTAGTCACAGTTACTTTTAGGCTTTAATTTGAGAAGCCACTGCACTTCCTGTTCAAGGATACCACTTTTAAGTCCTACCTCATGATTTCTATCCCAGATGCACACCTTTCTCAAGAGGGGCATTTTGAGGAAAGGGAAACAGTAAGAAGGAGCTAATTTTATGAGAGTCACTTAACACAGGAATTTCCTTTTAGCCTGCTAAGTTAGTGTAAGGGAACAAGTAATATTAGGCCACATTTTCCCTCACACAATTTAATCCTTTATCCTTTGATAGACATGGTGCATTTTAACAAGCTGCTAAATACAATTAAAAGCCAAATTAGCAAAATTTTGCTAAACCATGGTAGTTCCTTGGCTCCAAGTATGAAGGAAAACTTGTAAAAATCACAAGGTCACACTGAAAAAATCATTGCAACATATTTGTGCACTAAACATTTTTTAACTGCAGAATAATTTACAGTTTTTAATCTAGATTATCTCAGTGCTCCCATTTACAGTGCTGTGGTCACAGGGGAAGTAAGGGGAGAGATGACAAGTTATACCAGAACTTTTATGCTACCTTTGCTGCTGCAGCCAGTTACCAGCACTTTTCACTAAGGCGTATGAAACTGTCAAGCAACTGCAGTAACTTTGCTCAGAGAACAAAAAGCTGTTAGATTTCTAGGCACTGCTCATCTAGATTCGAACAGGATGTGGCAATGTGCAGCTACAGGCACTACTGATTTAGCTTGTACACACAGCACTTCATTGCTTGAATGCTTGTCAGATAAAGTTAAGTCTTTAAAGCTCCAATCCTGTAGACACTAAACGAAGAAAGCACACCACTTAAGACTCTAATTCAGGATAGAAGGTCACCTCTCTGGGAACAGCTGAATGATCTAACCATCTAGCTGTCTATTACTGTCTCCAAGCAGAGACTATATAAGGGAGTGGGACAGTGCCTAGCCTTGCTGCAAAGGGCTGGCTGGCTGGCTTCCCACTGAAATGAGGTCTCCCATGAACCATCTTGCCAGCCTGTCCCAGACAGCCAGAAAGCAGTAACCTCTAAAATGACCTAATTTGGCTGAAGATTGTATCTGGTAACCATCTGGTAAGCATTTCCCCCTTGTATTCACACTATTATCCAGAAAATACAGAGGGGTTAAGCCAGCATTACTCTAGATTTCCATAGCCAAGAGGGGTGAAGATGTGGGGAAAGAAACCCTTTTTTAGGAGAAGAAATTTGGCAGTATTTCTAAAACCTATGCCACACGTGTAAACAGTGTTATTATATACTCTTAGCTTTATGCTATTTGAGAAACTTGGTTTGGGGGGAAAAAAGGTGTTGAAAGACCTTGGCACAGACTCAGTTTAGAAAGAGAGGCAAAAATATCCCATGTGACTTAAACACATAGGAATTCAAGTAACTTTTGTTTCACTAGTGCTGTTGTCATGCTTGGCCTGTGTACGTGTTTCCAACACACATTTCACCAACCTGTACCGGGTGCATTTGTCAAGGTTTGGGGGCAGGTGGGGCAAGGTGTGCAGGGGCAGCAGCTGTGGCCAGGACCAGGGGCTGCCTTGTGCTGGACACAGCCATTCCAGCAGCATCCAGCGGACCCATCGCAGGGCACAGGTGAGCCCCAGCCATGAGAGTGGTGGAACCTCTGGTAAAGTATTTTAGAAAGGGGAAAAACACCAAATAAGGAAGTAAGGTCTGCACACCCAATCATTTTGCATAGTTTCCAATTTAAGTCACCAAATACATTTAAGCTTTGCAATCAGAGAATGGTAAAAATCAAGGGTCAGGTATAGCAAATTACACAACTGGTACAGCAGCATTTATGTTACTGAAGTAAAACAGGCAGATTCCAGCCACTTTTTGTGAAGAAGCTGACTACATATGAAAGCAAACACCAAATTCATCAAATACCAAGAACAGTTAAGTTCAAAATCCTTAGCCCAGATGGATTAAAAGAAAGAAAAAAAAAAAGGTTGAGATCCTTACATAATGCAATTATCACCCCTGAAGTGTCTGCTTCAGGGTTACTTTTCCTGGTTATAAGCCTCAGTTCAAAGCAAAACTTTTACACATACCGGTGTTTGTACTTGGGTTAATTTGTAGTCCAAAAATTAGTCCTTTGTCTAGGAAAACATGCCACCTTTTGGTACCACATCTGAGGGTAACTCGACACTTTTCAAGTGAAAGATCATAGAAACAAAGCAAGAACCTGACTGGTCTATCAGCATTTGCATTATATCATAGATGTTACCTTTTCCAATTTTCTAAGATTAGCAGTTAACTCATCACAAATGGCATCAGCATTAATTTGCAGATGAGATCCCAAATCTTGGTGCACTTGATGTCTGTCAAATAGAATGAAAAAAATAAGTGTGACAGACTCAAAAGAACAGGAAAACAGAACTGGATACACATGTACATGGCAACAGAGTGGCAAAATTGTAACCTGTACTTGTTTACAGAAAAAAAAGTGCTAAGTCACTTCTTGACTACATTTTTAACGTGATCTCTTTCTCCAAAAGTTTGGATTTATAGCTATTTCCGCTGAAAAGTTCCGTAAGTTCCACATCCTGTGACTTGGAAGAAATCAGAAAGCCCAAGCCCTAGATGCTGCAGAAGTGCACATTAGGTCTTCCTTCCTGTATCTTGTACTATTTGGGCTCAGAGCAACAGAAACAGGACTTTCTTGTGTTAGTGTTTCTGAAGAGGGACACAGCATCCCACTAATAAAAATATGCCAGAAGTGAGAAAAAGGCTTTTGACATTGCCTACTATGTGAAAGCAGGTTTACCCCACTTCTTCCATTTCTGGTAAAAGATAAATTCAAGTCTGCATAGATAGAGCACCATTTCCTTACTATCCCTTTTTTATGAAGAACCTAGCTCTGTATTCTGACACATGCATATAAGTCCTACTGCTTTCCACAGATGACAGCTGAGACAAGTTGTATCATAAACAGCACAGTCATTGTTTGATATGACCACAAGTGCAATGTCAGAGTGACCTGTTCTGTCATGGATGGATAATCAAAGAAAGCTGAATGAAAAAGCACACTTATGTAAGAGCTTGCTGAATTTGAACCACTTTGCAAACAGTTCCACCATGCCCAAGTCAGCTCTGTCTTAAATTTTATTTTTCCCCTCCCTTTTTCATGTGGTGCTTCTCCAGCTGTCAGCATTTCCACTCATGCTGCATGTGGCTGCAGGTTTTGCACTGAGTTTACAAATGACTTTTGAAGCCATATTTTTCAGCGCAGCACAGGAAAAAATCTATTATAAGAAGGGGAGAAGAGTTAATGCAAAATCTAATGCTCAGTAAACTGATTAATATTCTCAGCAGTATCCAGTTTAACTTCCTTCCCTCCTAAGACAAATGCAGGGAGCCAATACAACTTATAGAGGCAAACTACTGTGGAAAATATACATACCTCGGCACTGCCTCTCCATTTAATGTTTGCATATTTTCTATCTGTGCAATGTGGAGACAAAAAAACAACATCCAAAGAAACAAAAAAACTAACTACAGAGGCAGCTGACAGCCATGACTCTAGCTACAGAAAAGAATTATTTATGTAACTATGGTCCCTTTCCCTATTTCCTCTTCAAATAGAGAGACACCTGTCCCTTGCTGTGTTTGGATTTTGTTTTGGTTTGGTTTTGTGGTGTGGGGTTTTTTATATTACAAAGACAGGATATCAATTTCTAAATGGTATATAGACAACACAAAGCTTTATATAAGCAAGACAGATGTATTAGCTCAGAGTATGAAGTATGTTTCTAATTACATACTAATCAAGTTACACTAAGACTGAAGCCAGAAGTTAAACCTTTTTCATGGAATCATTACTCCGGAAAAAGATTTTAAGTCTCCAACATTTTACAGGGTTTATCTTACTCTTTAATATGTGAATCAAAGGCTGTCATGGACATAAGGCGTTCCTCCAGGACACTGATTTTATATCTCATGTAGAACGTAGAAAGTATTAAAACACAAACACTGTAAGAGAGAAGAATAAAGTATATCACTTAAGGAAACTTTAGCAGTACCTGACAAATTTATTGTTAGAATCCATTTACATTGTTACTTGTACATGTTCAATAATAAAGGCATCATTCTTAGAAACATTTCAGGAATACCATCAGTGGCATTCAGATTATGAAATTTCAGTTATGAAAATCTCAGACTTGAGTATGTGTTTGCTAAGTGACATGCAAAAGGAACGTGCAAGTATTTAAACGCTTTTAACATTTTCTCAATCAAAAGACCTTTTGTTTTTGAAAGTAAATGGCCTGTTAAGTAAACCTGCCCTAAGGAAATGTGTATATACATATACATATATGTATATGTACATACATATACATATATATGTATGTATGTATATACACATTTCTGGAGAGTGTAAAGGCCGCAATTCCCAATAATTTCCTTTTTCCAAGTAAAGCTTAGATTATATCAATCATGCTTACATTATATTGATCACATAAACATAAGAAACCCCTAGTTTTTGACAATCTTGTTATTGCAAACTTACAGAACTGCATAAAACACAAGTACATGGCTCAGAGTGAAGAGCTTCTGGGATTTCACTCTGTGGAGGAACCTGAAGGCTTCAGAATGGCCTGCAAGGGAAAGAACCAACTCTTACTTTGACCAGAGCAGACCACAGAATATAAACAGTGTTTTGAACTATGTAACAGATAATGCAAACAGAGGGATAAACAAGAAAGAGATCTCCCAAATTATGTGAACTGACATAATTATGCAAATGTATCTCAGGTTATTCCAGCTGAAGATCTGCCCTTGGTTTCTTACCATTTCGAGGACTGTTTCGAGCTTTTCCATCAGGCCCACATTTACTATGTGCATCTGAACGAACAGACTTGGCCTCAGGCTTGGAAACTTTCAAGTGAGTCTCTGTTTCAACAACATGATAATCTATCAAAAGAAAGATTTTTAATAAAGTTGAAATATGAAGTCAAAGGAAATTGTTGATAGCTTATGTTTGTCAAGAAATAGACTAAGAGCAGAATTTCAAAAGGTGCATTTCTGTACTTTTGGGTAAAAAGCAGCATTTGGTTTAGTATCCTTGAAACAGTTTACATACTAATTCCACATCAACACAAAATAAAAAGAAGCACCTGGATTGAAAGAAGATGTATGTTGCATTTATATTTCCAGAGCTTTTGAAAGATGGCAACCCATGAAGATGTTGAAGGCTACTATTGAATTTCCAGGCAGAAGATTAAAGTCACAAAAGTTGTCTCTCAAAAGGCCTGAGTTTGCTGGAGTAATGATTCCAAATTACTTTAACAGCAACATCAAATGGAGATAGTGCATTGTTACTTTAAAAAGGACATTACAACTCCCTTTCCTGACTTTCTTTAAAAATGCCAATGGAATCTTGAAAGGAAAGGGACAGAAAAATCTAATCACATTCAGTTTTATGCTCTACTTGCTTACCCTGGACTTGCTCTAATGATGCACAAGAAACAACCATGAGTGATAGATGTGCTACCCTTCACCCCTGCCTTCAATTCCTTTTCCTAGAATGGTTCTTTACCTGGATATTGGTTTTCATTTGTGGAAAAATAAAATGGAATGGTTTGAAGTAGTTACAAACCATCAGAAAGTAAGACAGCAAGTTAAATCATTATTCAGAAGCACTTCTGTGGCATGCTATGGCACCACAATTAAAGATAGAAGCACAGTAAATATTTTTTTTAAAAAGGAGAGTTAATCAAAAACAACATGACAGAAAACTGCTATAAAAAAAGACAGTTTCTTTCAACAGTTTCTTATACAAATTATAGTCAAGATGGAACCCAGAGTACTAACAGCATAACAACATATTAATATCTTAATATATATGACTTGCACAACAGAATTGTCTAAGTTTTCATAATAACATTCAGCATGAGCTACATAAAACAAGTATTCCTGTACTCATGAAGTTATATGTAGTGAGTTTCAATCAGAATAGCTGCTAATTAGGTGAAGAACTTGAGACAATAGATTACAAACAGCATTGTAAAGAAAGAACAACTTTGGACAGTATCTTCAAGTGTCTTAACAGCTGCAAATATAAAATGAGTGCTTAAAAAACCCCCATAAAAATGCATGTCAAAAATAATCTTCTTGATGACCAAAAGCCACCATGGTACAGAATGTTATTTGTATAGATCAGAAGTTACAAAGTGAATTGAACTACTTTAGAATAGGTTTTGATTGTTCTCCTTTGTGTTTTAAAGCACGAACAGCTCCTACATTCTATCTCTCCTCGCACAACTAGGCAACTGGAACCAGTAGCGACAATTTAGATCTGCTGATGACCAAGTCATTGCCTGAATCTGGATTGCAGAAGGATATAGTAACAGATATGTAGGTACTGGGGCCTTGAGGAAGACCTCAAAATCCACGTACTTCTCCAGGACTGTGGAGAATCTAGATTCCGCATCAGAAGGGGATACAGAAGCAAAATGAAACTAGTCCCTTTTCTTTCCCTTGGGGCTCCATGATCCCACTCACCTTGGAAGCATTCCAGCTCTGGTGTCTGTGAGCCTGTGCTGCTGGACTCTTCCATCTCTTGTCTTCGCTGCTGCACTATTCCATCCAGATCAGAATAATCTTCATTGAAATCCTGATGGGGAGAATGAATCACAAAAAGGCTCAGCCCTGATCTAAATCTAAACGATCTAATTTCCTCTGACCTTCGTCTAGAATCTGAACCAAATATCAAAGCATTAGAACTGTTCAACCAGGACCAATCTCTGATATCAAGATGTTGAGATGAAGTTAAAAAATAAGCTCCATAAGATCACCAGAATTCAAGCTTCATCCCCTGCCTTGTCTGTAAGAAAGTCAGACAAATTATGAATCCAGGACAAGCACTAATAGACTTAGACTCTGGTCATCACATGTGGCTGCACAGCTCTTTCAGATGAGTGAACTGGCTTACAGAGGAAGGTTTGCTACTAGAAACACTTCCAAAACTGCTCATGGCAGAGGACAAAGCAACTTTACGTCAGTACAGTGAAACCTGGCTGCTAGACAGAGACCTGAAGAACATACAGACCTTGAATAAATCCAAAGCGTATGCACGTATATAAACTGTATGTCACCAGATAATTATGCCAATTATTCCTACTGTTTTCTAGTGTTAAAAACTCATGGAAATTTTAGAAACAGATGTCATGATTTCCTTCAGTTTCCTTTCTTCAAGCATTAGAAATAGCACTTGCAATGAAAGATGCCATGCAACAAAACAACAAACTTCTAAAACATTTACCAGGGGCAGAGTTCTAGGGCGATCAGCCCTGAAGCTGTTTTCTGCAGAAGAGGGATTTGGACTGTTGCCCATGCTTGCATCCTAAAAAAAATCACCACTGTTAACAAGGAACACAAGCAGAAAGTACCTAGCATTTCACAGCAGGATAGCAGTAATAATGAACACAAAGCTACATACCATCTTCACTGCCACTAGTACTTACCTCAAGATGTCTACAGATAGATTTTAATAGCTTGTAGGTGGTATCTCTGGAGAGTAGTGAGACAAACATGTACTAGAAAACAAAAGTTCCACAACTGTTTGACAAAAAGACATACAGCACAAGCTTCCTTTTATCTAAATAAAACTGACAGGTGGTTTTGCTGATCAAGTAACTATTTTCAAGAACTTCAGTATGGCAGGAAAAACCTGCAGTCCTTCTAAGCCTACAACTTGAGGTTAATCACACAAACACAGAATAGGCACAAAAGTTACTATGTTCTGATGCAGGAACAAGAGCATAATCCAGATCTGCTCTTTCTTTTAAAAATACTTTTCATGCTATGTTTTACCGACCCCTTGAAAAAAAACCCAAACAAACAAAACCTCAAACTTGCTCTTATGTACAGTCTCCTGCACCCACAAAATACTCATGCAATGAAAATGGGTTGTTTCTGAAGCTGCTCATAGGATAATCACATTTCCTACTGATTGATGCAATTACTATTCCTGAGTATCACTGTAAGCAATAGGTTTTTGTGTGTCTAAGGTATGACTGGTCAGGTAAGAGATACAAGCAAATGGAAGAACACTGACAGAGATGCCAACAAAGCAGGTAACCCTCTGTGCATGCACCTCGTGACCCAGCTTTTTCAGTGCCCCTGGTGCTATGAAATTTTGGAAAACAGAATGAAAGACTACAGAGAGCAGGTGGCAAACAGATTCTGTTTTTTATTTTCTCACAGAAGTACCATTGTCCTCTACCAGTACTTACCCTATCTGTCACTGTTGCTATGATCAGAGCATTTGGCACAAGAAGGGCAGTTTTGGTTTTCTTCAGAAGTGTCACTGACAGCACAGGTATACTAATCTGAAACAAGATCAACGTAGCGTTCAAATCCCAATACTCATGTACAAATCTGCATCACGCTCTCTCCTGAGGGGCCAGCCCACCTACTGGGATAAGCCAGACCTTCAACACTCACCTTTTAAAGATGTCTCCACTACATTTCTGATCACCATTATTTCATGTGACATAAGAAATTGTAATAATCTGAAACCATACCTAACTACTTTTACTTCTGCTTTTATAAAAAGCTAATCCAGGCTTTTGTTTGTGTCCTCCTTTCCTGATCCCTCCTGGCTCTCACAAGACGACATTCTTAATGCAGTGTAGATCAGCGAAACAAACCAATCTTACAGTTATGCTTCTTCGTTTAGAAACCAAATATTTCAGAACACATCAAACAAGACAAGCTTTTGGAACCATGAACATAAAAGTCTTCTCACCACTTACAGATCTGCAACAAGCAGGTGAGTAAACAGCTCGTCCTTCAGCAATGTTGAAAGACTCAATACTGACATACCTGCTGACTTCAACTGATTCCCGTGTGTGCCAACCAGGCAGTCTACATTTGCATTGAAAAGTTCTCAGTTTTCCTTCCTGCTTTGTGTTTACATCCAACCCCATTAGCTTAACATCTGCTAAGTTTCAGAGTATTTCACTTCAGATACTCTGCATGGGCTCTTCCTGTAAACCCCATGTTACAAAGGAAAAAAAACCCTGGTTGTAGACAGTCAGTTGAAAAGCCTAGAGGTTTAGCGAATTAGGCAAATATAATAATCCTGGATATACATGATTAAGAAACAGATCCTGTTAAAAATACCTTTGGCATAGGCTGTCGCAACTACCTGAGAAATTTGGAAGCAAGTTTGAAAGTATCCATAAACTGTTCAGTTAGCAATCTGAATTAAAACATGTCATTGGAGGAGAATGAACTTACTCTGTGTAGTTTCTTGTTAACTTTTGTTCAGAACAGTAACACGAAATCATTAAATGAAAAATTGTTCCAGGTAAAAAAAAAAAAAAAAATCTTTGTGTAGAACAGTCTGGTTGCAAGTCTGCCAAATACTGTTTGAACAGAAATCCTGCTACAAGCTACAAAAAAGCAGCTTTTTCTAGTTGGTTCCAATTTTTCTAGTTGGTTCAGTTCACAATTCACCTCAAAGAACTTTAAATCAGAGACGCTAGTGGCATTCTACTGTGTGTAGTTTTGATGAATAACATGAGTGTAATCAAAACTAAACTATCCTTCAGTGGGATTCAGCACTTGCTTATTGCTCTGTTCCCACAGCATTAGATTGAAAGGGTGGAATCACTATTTGATCACAACTACTTCTATCTGGAATATTAATTATTTCAGAATAAAAGGTTTACCTGCAGGCAACTTAGAAAGAAATTTAAAAGGGTAAAATAATGTCTAAATCCAAGAAAGACCCAAGGCCAAAATATATAGCCAAATTCATGCCACCTGGAAAGAAAGTGATGTCTTTCAATGCCTATTCAATCCTCTAGGAGCAATCTTTTATTTTCGAATGTACACAGTGTCTTTACTGCATACTCAAAACTCCTGAATTGCATAGCTGTTCACTGCATGAAAGCTTTCAGTAAAAAAATATCTGCAGGTAGAATTCTCGTCAAAAATTTACTGGAATGTGTAGATCTGCTGTTTCACTCAATAAAACACTTTATCCTTAAGCTTAAATTGTTTTACAAGTTCTAAGCAATAGAAGCTTTGGAAGCTTTGTCAGTGCTAAGAATGACTGCTAAGAATGTTCCTCTTCCTGTCCAGCTTGATTTCCTCCTTCCCCTCCCACTACATAATTTTTTGCCGTAGCCCTGATTTTCCAGCTTTTTTCTTGATGGTATTCCTAAAAGCTGAACAAAGCTGTAAATAAATGATAAGCACTATCCCCTTCACTCTTAATGCTCCCCACAATGTTTTTTGAAAATAAGACCCAGAACCAAATAATTTGCAATATTGCTATAATCACATTTACAAACAGTGTTTATTCTACCCTATTTTGTAAAATGTTTTCACTTTTCAGCATACACTTATGTGTATGTATATACTCCTGCATTTATAACCATTTTGACAAAGATAATTTCCTAGTACTACGTCATCATCACTCTGCATCTTTTTTTCCAGATTTTTCTACTCAGTAAAGTTCTACCATATTCTTGTATACATTTAGCCTAGTTGGCATTAGAAAGCTGTTCCACAGCTTGAAGTAGTTACATTTGTTCATGGTGACTGGAGAAGATGGCTAGTACAGCAGCTTCAATATTAATAATTGCCAAGATTGCTGTAACTAATATTGAATGACAGTATTCAACCAGTTGTTTTTTTCTTTTGTGCCACACAGCTTTCACCAACATATACACCATCCACATTAATGCACTGTCTATGACTAATAGAATCCATTAACTAGAAATCACCAACCATCTTGAGCCAAGTGGTGAAATATAATAACCCATAAGGTCGCCATGGACAACGTGCTGTTAATAATTTTAAGCATTGTTTAAACCTATTACACCTCATAAAAAGCCCTTTAAAAACAGATGGTACTCCATCAAAACAGCTGACCGCAGAGATGTGAGATAATCTCAACCCCTAAACTGATTTCAGCATTCAATTCACTGAACCTAACCAGGAACCTTGTTCAAGGATGTACCTGAAAGAAAGAAGCCAAAGAAATCCTTGAAGCAAATCCATCTGTTTTCCCAAAAGAGGTCAAAAACAAAGCAGAGTTTATGTAAACAAAGTGCACTTCAAAAGCTCCGAATCAACAGATCCAAATCTTTTTGCAAAGTCTGTGATTTTTCTGTATGTGTATCATTCACCATAGGGGTGCTAAGCTTTAGGTGGATCACCAAAAAAGACTAATTTATGATATTCCCAGCAGCTCACATCTCATTTCTGATCTGCATACTAGGCCCACAAGTAAAAACCTTGTCAACTTTTTTCTTATCCTATGCTCTGTTTATGTAAAATGGGACTGCTAGAAGAATCCTTCAGAGAGCTTTGCTACTCAAGGCAGAAGCCAGTTTTACTTCTTCCTCTTTAACTGCCTTAATATGCTTGATCCTTCTCTCCAGTTCCCTAACTATAGTCTTTGACTCCTTAATACTTTTCAGCCTTCTTTCCTCCTGCTCCTCCTTCTCCTCCTCCTCCTCCTCTTTTAAGTACTTACTCCAAGAGAAACATTTTTGAAGGTTACGCTACATGGATTTGACAATGCCCTCACTGTTGCCTGTCAGATCCCTTCATCTGTTTCTTTCAGACATGAAGTCCTTAAGCAAGAGATTCAATTTCTACTAATGATAATAGTGCTCAGTTTAGAGTGAATTTTGAACATCACTTATGAATAGTGACTGTATTAGATAAAACTTAGAAGTATTAGTATTCTAGACTTGTACAATAATTTGAACTTCTGGTAACCAACAAACTGTACTGTTCTGTACATAAAGATTTTACTAACCTTAGTGTCTTTACCAAAAACCTTGGAATGGAAGCAAATCCAGTTTTCAGAAAGGAATAACTTTCCTTGGTACAGAATTTCTTTCTGCAGAGCACAGGTAAAGCCTGAAACAAACAGATATTCTATAGTCTTTAAGGTAATTACAAGCCAAGCCAAGCCAATTTGGCTTCTGGTTTTGTTTTTTTTTTTTTCAAAGCCCCTATATGTTTAGGTTTTGAAATAACCTTTTGATTAACATTGGCAAATCTTGAAATTTTTGGTAAGTTTAACTAATACTGACAAGCTCAGATGATGTCACGGGCCTAAGTTTAGACTCAAAATATTTGA
This sequence comes from Corvus brachyrhynchos, assembly GCF_000691975.1. Taxonomy (NCBI): domain Eukaryota; kingdom Metazoa; phylum Chordata; class Aves; order Passeriformes; family Corvidae; genus Corvus; species Corvus brachyrhynchos. Next base: position 3,104,144 of record NW_008236932.1, on the reverse strand, counting down.
AGGACAACAACTGAAATGAATACAATTAATAGTAACATGCAACTGGCCTCCAAAGGTCAAAAAATCTTTTCTGAGAGAATATGACCTAGCTTCCTATAAACTTTTTATTAACTTCTAGGTAATTGTATTACATAAATGTAAAGAGTTTAACAAGAGGTTTTATCTTTAAAACTCCTAGCTCTATGGCTGTTGTCTAAATTAGATGTTCAAAAGAGGTACAACACATGTAAAGTAATAAGTTTTTACTTCAGAGACATTGAGCAAACCATTTCTCACTCATGAACCACATTCCCTGTATTCCTTTCAAGAAACATTTGCTATACATGTCTATGTACAATTCCCTTTTATAAGTACCACAGATAACGGTAAAATATTTAAACATTTAAATATTCCTTTTCCTATTAGTGTTTTCAAATATTCAAACATCACCAGCAGCAACAACTCAAGCTAATCACTTGACCAATTCTGTCTCAAGTAGTGCCTTTAGTAAGGAAGATTCAGTACCAAAAAATATTGCATTAGGCTACTCTCCAGGAATGGAAAAATGGGCTACAATTTCCAAATATACCAAACATGAAGAGATTTAAGTTTTCCAAGGTAACAATAAGATGCCCATAGCATGTGGATCAAGGCCCAATAGCTCTAAGCAACTGGAGTTAAAGGTTTTTAAAATTTAGGTAGTTCCTCTTGTACATCACATTTGCTGGGTAACAACATTATTTAGGATCCACAGCCAACAACAACACAGGGATTAATACTTACTTTGTTTCAGTGGCTCATCAACAGGAACATCTAGAAACAGCTTATGAAAGTGTGCGTTTGCCTTCAGCTGAAAAACAAAAAGCCCCACACCCAAAACACACACACTTTATTAGACAGTCTGACAACTGTCAAGTGACCTGCTCCACTTCCTGTCCTCCCCACACCTTCCCATTTTGCCCACTTGCTCTACAAGAAATCCTCATATTTTTCTATGTGCCTATTAACTCCATATTGTGCTTCACCCAGACTCTAACACACTGATGAAAAAGTAACCTCTGTCCTTTTTACAACCATGAACTATAGTGCTGCTAAACAAAAGCCCTCTCATGGTAGTTATGTGTTTACTCTTACTATATGTAAGCAAACAAGGAGTCTCTGCCTTACCTGATTTGAGGCACGTTTTTTCCTTTCAGTCTTGGAGTCACTCTTGGTTGTCAGGACCGGACTATCTGTGCTGCTCTTGGTCCTGAAGATTTAAAGCATTTGATGTAAGCCTGGCCTCACACTGGTCTTGGTAAGATACCAATAGGATGTGCTTTTCCACGGAATGTATTAATCCTTTAGATAACATACCCAATTCATCAAGAATTATGCAGAGATAAAGAAGAGTATATCTTTTTCTTAAACCATGTTGATCTGCTGACTATGGCAGTCTGCTAAAGGTCTTCTTTTAATTTAGAAGGGGTATTCTAAGTAACTGACTAGTTGGTATGGAAGTAGAAAAAGTTCAAAACATTTTTACAGCTTAATGAATTATCACAGTGCTTAGCTTCACATTCGTTTCTGGGCAACATGTGAAATACTAATACTAAGTAAGCACATTCCTTACTAATGAAAGACAAAACAAGATAAAACTTAGTAGATGAGGTGGAAGGCAGTGTACAGAAAGCTATGAACTTGTAATACAAGATGTGAGTTCATTTGAAAAATGCAACAGGAGAAGAATAGGTGCACAAGTCAGAGGATGGCTATGAATGGTGTAGTGTAGTGTAATGAAATCATTAAGGCAACCAGCAAACCTACAGGAAATGAAATGGAATTCTGACTGCCAGCTGTAGAGGCAGCTGTACTTGTACAGCTCCAGCCCTTTACACTGGAAAACCAAACAAAACCACAAACAACTCTAGAAAAGAACAAGTGTAGATCAAATTCTCTGTGGATGACTAGGATGCCTGTTCTACACAAGAGGAATTAATGGCATGGACTGTTCAGAAAAACAGAGAGGTGGGATAACTGTTTCATAAATCAGAAAGAGACCATTTTCTCTGAAAGCTATGTGGCACAGAACAAATGCCTAGGAACATACTATAAAAATCAGGTAGCTCTTTTTCAGAGGCCCTCAGACGTAAACTGAACAGCAGAAGAAAAAACCATATCACAGGACTCATACTGAATGACCTGAAAAACATATTGTGCTGAAGATACAGTAGGAAAATAAAGGTGCTACAAAAGTTTCCATTACTGCACCATATCCTGCACAACAAGTCTTCTTTACTTCCCTAAGCTTGAGAGGTTCAGGGCTTCTAGTACATACCGTAAGAGTGACAGGAAGAGAAACCCTGAGTGTTATGGAGACATAACTGGAAAGAGATTGTATAGCAATCTGACTTAGACACTGACTTTGACAGCAGAGGACCTGGCTGCATATCTCAGGAGGTCCCTCATAAAACTCTAAAATACCTGAGTACATGTATTTGTGTGCTTACGTAGAGTACAGGTGAAACTGAAACAAACAGCAAGCCTGACAAAAATGTTATGTTTAGCCTTCACCAAAAGTAGTCAATTACAGTATGAGAAGTAAGACTGCAACCTCTGAAAAAAAAAAAGTGATAATGTATTCCTTCAAATACCTTTTCCTCAAAGATGCTTCATGAAATTAAGTGATGTTTTTTTAAATATTTGCCTTCTGACCAAAACAACAGTGTCAGGCTGACCACTGACTTTTGCACTGACTGTTCAGTTCACAAAGTGAAAGGGATGCAAAGGTCATGTTCAAGCCATCCAAGTGGGATTTTAGCCTCTTTTATAAGCACTTAAAATGCATTCCAGTTCTCCAGCAAAAGAAGAATGAGTGTCTTTGTGGGGACAGTACAAAAATCTGATACAATATACAACACAGAGTACAAAATTAAAACTTATGTCATAGTTTTACCGTGGACAATCACTACTCCAGCATGAAAGAGTTCTGGAAACAAGCCAGGACTAAAACTGCAGCTCAGTTTGACTGCCTGTCAAATTGATTGTGACAGGAATGTAACTAGCAGCGGCACCAAACAGTGAAATACATTTTTTCCTAGAACAGGGAAACTAAGCCAGCTCAAAGTCTAAATTCTATTGTGACTGCTTGCAATGGGCAACAGAGCAACCAAGGAAGGTGCCTTGATTCCAATTCACTTGCATAGTGTGCAAGCTAACCCTCAGCTAGGATATCTGATAAATATTGCTACTCAGTCTAGCTTTTGAAGTGCTTTGCAGCCATTCTATTATCTCTACTAGAAGAAAACTGGTAGTATTTCTGACATTACCTAGCAACATCAACTTTTTTCCGGTCATCAAAATACTCCATTTCACTGGTAGAGGTCTGCAGCCACACAGTGGGTGATTTTCCAGCCTTTCTTTTTTCATCAGTTCCATTTTCTCCATCTGAACTGTGGGGGGAAAAATAAATAAATAAATAAACAAACAAACAAATAAATAACTAAAGCTAGAAGTGTGTTTTACAGGATTCACAGTAATGTCAAATGCCACTGCAACATGTTGACAATACAGCATATATTAAAAAATAAAACTGTAACATGTATTTCTACTGAGATCCTGAAAAAATCTTTGTCTACTGACTTGACAGTATTATACATGTGAGCTGTACTCTGAGCTCCAGTACTGGAATTTCAGCAACGAAGAGCGGAAAATTGAAACACTGCCATGGATATTTCACCACTCATAAAATTTGTAACTCTAGCTTCCGTTCTGAAGAGAATGTCTCGTTTAAGAAAAAATGCATTCCATGTTCAGGACTCAGACGACTAATGCAAATTAATTTGATTGGCAAGCCAGGAGAAAAACATCTTGCATGACAGCACTTGGTGCTTTGCAGATAATATGTGCTCAATATTGCAAGAGGAAGATGGGTCCTATCTTGCCTCTTACTTTCCTCTTCTGTGAGAGTCCACAGGCAGAATTTTCACAACAAAGGGTTCTCTCCAAGTACAAAAAGCATTGGTTTTATTTTATAAAAGCAGCACCGCCGCCACAGCGCATTGTCTCTTCACAGCATATGCCACTGCTTCAGAAATGTATGTTATGGACCCATAGTCTGAAGGCTAAACAATATGCCATTAGAATCTGCCCCTGGCTTACCTTTCCATAATTTTCCAACAAAATGACAACTCAGAAAATTTAGAGAAAAAGAGCTGTTAATAATAATAGGGTGTGAAGAATGATAATACTTTAAAATGATATGACAACTATATACATACTCCTCCCCGTAGAAACCTGAAGCCTCAGAAAAACTATAGATGCTCTTAGGATTAAAGAGGAAAGCCAAACCATGTTGCCCACTAATTTCGTGTCTGGCCTGAATGACCCCATTTACAGAAGCTTTCCGCTATAATGTTTAATTTCTGCAATTTTACAGCATATCACAGCCATCATGTGACACTGTCTTTATTATGAACAGGCTTTTTTCTTACTACGACAAAAGTTTTGCTAATAGAGGTTCTCAAACTGATTTAATCTTCTTTTAGGAAGGGCACAAAAAGGTCTTTTGCTTTTATTATGCTCTGATGAATAAGATCAGGAGATATGCCTCACAACACCCTAATTGAAGTCTAATGAGGTGTTATCCTACCTGACAGCTAAACTAGAGCTTATGTCACAGGACAAATGCCAAGATTCTCAAGGGATCTTATATTTACATAGAACAGCTATTTCCATATCTAAGCCTTCCTCAGCACCCTTAGCACTCCCCACCACAGGGACACTGAATTCCTACTTCCTAAATCAGACTTTATTAATGCCGTAATCCTTTCATTTATACACAAAGCCAATAAGAAAAAAACCCTATTATTTCCCCATAGCTTCACTCTTGTATCGGCTCTGCCTGACCACACATCATCAGCTTTTATTTTCAGTTGACATAAACTACAATTAAATAGGCAATTAATGAGATTCAAGTGGAATCCAATCTGCCTGAAAAACCCAAATAAGCAGCTTTATGCTGTTTGAGATTTTAAACAGAGAGACAGACTACCAACTCCAGGTGCTCCCTGCAAACATAGGGGAGTTTGTATTCCAAAAGTCTGCAAACCCTGAAAACGTCTTATTCACAGTCTTGCTATATTTCTATTACTCAAATCCTTGGGCTCCAAGGGTGGCCAGAGAATACCAGAAATGTGTGGGATGAGGAACTGGGTGAGGCAAAATTGTCAGATTCAATCACACCTGCGTTTCAAGAAAGCAGCTTAGCATGGAAACTCCCAAGTGAATAGAACTACATAACACAGCATTGTTTTTAAGATATAGTTGCTTGAGCCTGAAGCCTGACTGGCGTCCCTCACTGCCTTGGGCAGCCTGCTATTCTCACACGGCAATGCTACCAACTGATCAAGGAGGCCTGTCTCATACCTCTATAGTAAAAATATCCTTTAAAAAAAACCTATAACACAGGTTCTACCGCTCACACCTGTCAGCATGCTTAGATGCTTTGCTGCTGCCTTTTTCACTTACTACTCATACTCCCTTTACCTCATCCATAAGTTAATCTGTACTTTGCAGTTAAACCTATGAGCCTGTTCTATTCTGTCTGTCTTCCCTACTAACTTCTACTACTCCTGAATCTCTCACCTAGATGCTTTCAGATGGCAGAGAGCTCAGGCATCCCAAAATGCTAATCCTGCTGACAGCTGTGTGTGGGAATGCTGAGCTAACCTGTGCCAATCTGCTCACTTCTCCAGGATGGCCTGAGAACAGCAGCACAGGTGTGAGGAGACTCAGCCATGGAACACATGACACTGACAGTAGATATAGGGTGTATTCCTACTAGCTGATAAGGCTTCGCCATGCCTGTCCTTCAGCCTACCTGCTTATGCCTCCTTCACATAAAGAAAAACTACATAAGGATTTGACCTTATATTTCGGATAATTATAGCTCCACACAGCACCTAAGTTACTAGTAGGTGTTTTCTAACTACCAGAAGCATCTTAGCTGACCTTCCCTTCTCCCTCCCTTTGTAAAATACTGTTTATCAAATCACAAGTAAATTAAAGCACTCCTCACATTCTTATGAGTGAGTCAGTATTCATAAATGCTTTGTAAAAAGAGCACAAAAGTCAGGAACAACAACAAATTAGATTAAGACCACTTAAGAAATGAGTGATTCCTACCGCAACTGTTGGCAGTAGATGCGCATAAAAGAACTGGGTTCGCAATGTCAGGGCAAAGCAAAAGAACTTTGTGACACTGGAACCATTGAAATGAAAGAAAAAATTCTCATATATTTGGTACTACTACCAAGCCTATTAAAATAATGGCTAAAAGAAATAAAGAGAGAAGTTGTCTCTAGTTCCCAAATAAAGAACAGTTGTCGTAGGGAGTATTTTCAAAGCCAAGTCCTGCACTTACAGTGAGATCATACATTGCATCTAAGCAAGCTGAAATAAACATTAGTTGTGTTTAAGGGAAAGTGCTATGAATTACATAAACCAAGGCAGTGGACTAAGTTCCATTCTAATGTAGTTCAGAAGCACATTATTCATCAATACATTTCAAAAGTCAGAGGAATTTCACTTCTTCTGATCTGAATGGTTTCTGGGAAACCAAAATTTTCTGGCAGACGTGTGTCAAGTTCCTCATATTGCATAAACGTCTCTGAACTTCAAACTTTCTTGTTTGGCAGTAACCTTCACCAGGACCTGAAAAATTCAGACTCCCTGTGAAGTTATACAGTACCACATTATGGGAGTTTTTCATGAAAAAATGATTAAATACATTAATCTAAAATAGCAACTTTTCATCTGTTCCCTTCAAAACTAGTTTGACTAAGAAGCACTGAACAAAAACAATGTGAGAGAGAAGTGCTGATAGGCCACAGTTTGGAAAGTGACCCTCAAGGAACAACTGCTGTCTTTGACAAGCACAGCACTGAACCAGACACCATCACTTCTCAGGCATACACAAAAGAGACCAAAATTCCAGAACTATATGGTGGTTACTGTCTTTAAATCCCTGCAACCACACAAATCCTTCTACAAAGCTTCCTCAGGACACCCACGCTACTTGGTCCACCTGATAACTGGTCTAGAAGTTCAGAAGCCACAGTAAGTTGTGACAAACCAGTCCTCCAGTCTACAGATTGCAGATCAGTTATGTAGAAGGACAGAAATGCCTGTTGAATAATCAGAGATGTTAGGTACATCTTCAATTGTTTGCAAAATTGGAGTCAAAGCATATTTCCTAAGGGTTTAATGTGACTCAGCACTGGTGCAATGTTCCTTCTTGGATGGAGCATACATATTAGGTCATCATGTTACCTTAGAAGCACTGTTGGTCCTGTTTCACTTCCGTTAAACAAAAAGAATTAATTTTTTCAACAGCAGTTAGACTGCTGCATTACTGCAAAGGATCAACCAAAATAGGTGGGGAGTAATTTCTCCCCTAATGTCCACAACCATGCTTGGTAAAGTGCATGAGAAAATATCCATCACAAATACAATGACATTCTGTATGTTTTGGTTCTGTTGGATTAATCGGGTAGTCATTGGCAGACTGACAGGATTTGACAAAGGAATCAAAGTACTGTGAAAGGTCTTAATGCTAAGAGACAATGTTATTAAAGCTACTCTTACTCCCTGACATGAGTCTATTCAGGTAAAGGAATGGGTTACTTCTACAGAAACTTAAAGGGAGAGACTACAAACATTTAAGGATCCCAAATAAAGATGACAGAGTTTGGCAGGTTTTTAAAAGCAGAGAACATGGAGCAGGATGAAGAGATTTATCTATGCATTATCTGAAAGACATACCAGCAACATACTTCAAGCAGAGATGACTACAAGAGGGCCAGAGGGGAAGTACCAATGCTTGGAAGGACATTGCTAAGCATGCTGCACGTCAGAGGTGTCCTCCTAAGCACTTACTCTCCTTGACCTATCATGTCCTAGAGAAGCAATCATCCCAAACTACCTTTTGCTAGGTCTAAAGTCTTGAAGTTTTCTTTAAGAAGACTATCCCATCATTCTACTAAGTGTCTTTTCTATGCCACACCAGCCTGAATAAACTGTTTTTGCATGTGTCATCAGATTCTGGAGTGTTTTATCTGATGAGCTTGCTTTCATACTGTACACAGTTCAATTGCCTCAGTCCTGGACTGAAGAAAATACCTTTCCACTGTAAACTCTCCTGCTGTCCTCTTCATAGAAGATTTGAATGGTCTCCATATTGGAAAAATTAGCAATAGTGCTCAAATTGAGGATTTAGGTGTCGTCTGTTTGTACAGTCTGGTCACTCAGAAGCAAAATGCCTCCTGTAACTCTACAGCCGTGCTCTAGTGTTACACACAGCACCGCTTATGTGAGATAACACATCATGCAGAAACAATGCCTCGAAATAACGTCAAGATTTAATCTACTTCTAAGATCACATACCATTTTTACCATGCAAATGAACAGCCAAACATCGACTATCACTAAGACTCCCAAACTATCAAAACAGGCAGAAAATGAGCTACAGCTACCCTAATTACATAGGGGCAGAAACTGTTTAACAACTGCTAAAATAGATGTTAAAGATAGACATAATGTATCCATTTGGTATTTGTATAATTCCATATACTTTGTGCACAGCTTGTACTTAAGGCTGAAGTCTGAACGAAATAAAGCAGCTGATTCTGAAGTGCAGGATTTTGTATTCTTCTGTATAGCAAATCTACAGCCAGCAGATGTATTTATACCAAACAGAGAGAGCAGCAAAGCATGAATCACGGCACAGAGATGTGAAACCCTGCATGAGGGAGAAGACCAGTTTGTCAATATCAATAAGTATGAACCAGACTGAGATTTAACTTCCTCATGCTGCTCAAGGAGCAGGCTAATTCTCTTCTCCTCAGAAGAGAATCAGAGTCAAACACGGCATAACGGAGGCAGAGTTACACAGCTGCACATTAACTGTGTAAAACATGCATATGGATGAGCACACTTGCACACACACCACGCACTTCTCTAAGCATTTCTAGGATGAAACACATCTGCAGGCACAGCTAGAATCTTGATGTCAGATAGCAACAAAAGAGAAATTAACCCAACTGTTTAGGACTTCCTTAAAATCTGAATCTAATTTTATATATCAAGGCAATTAACTGCAGAAATACTTACTGTGTTCTATTCCACACCTATCCCTTGGAACACAATTACTCACCTGTGAGTAGTTTCAGATGTCTGTGTTGCAATGTCTTTATTAAAAAATTTATGAAATTTTGGAGTTAATACTGAACAGAAACCCCTCCAACACTGTTAAGGACAGAGAAAGTTAGGTTTTTCTCCTTAACTGAATAGACATTTAACATAATAACTAGATCAAGTTTCACACTGCCTTACCACTTGGACATTAGCAAGATCACTGTGACACTGCAGACGTCATTAGCAAGTATGTAAATTTTCTGCTCTAAATACCATCTATTATTAACTGTCTGTATTCCCCGTCTAATCAAAACCAGACTGCTATCAAATTCCATAGGAAAAAAAAACCACAGAAGAATTCCCTGCGCTCTGAAACAAGAGACACTATAACAAGATATTTTACTAAGTTAACACTAGAACAGGAACATAAGCCATTTAGCTCTCTTGTCTTCTCAAGAGTTTCCGTTTCATATATCCACTTCAAAAAGCAAAAGCCCTCTCATATGTATCTTCACTCAACTCCACAAAATTCCCATCATGCAGTTTTCAGTAGGATGGGAGTTTCAGTAGGATCACCAACAACTATTTATCTGACCATAGGCACAGTCAGATCTAGCACACAACAGAAATCTTTCACAGACACATTTCTGGGGGAGAAAAAAAAGAAAATTAAGCAAAATACACTCATTCACCTCTACTTTGGGAGGGAGCATGTGTTTTTCTCATTCTTCAACCTGCTTACATCCTTCAGAAGAAAATGTTTTCATGTCTCCTTGTTCTAGACTACCTAATCTTCTAACCCAAAGCAACACAAAAACAGGATCACAATTCATATTGAAAAGGAAGTGTACAGTCTTAGCTCAACATTTTTATCTTTAGCTTCCAGAGGTGACAGGAGAAAGGGAAAAGAAAAAATTCCTGACTTATGACTTGTTCAGGGTGCAAAAAAGAGGGAAAAGGCACTTCAGTGAATTGTTCAATACCAAATTAAATAAAAAAGATAAATACTGCATCTATATACAATTTATATGTTCACCATATAGACATCAATCAGAACTGTTCCTTAACTCAGGCAGAAACAACACATATCTATATGAAAAGGCACAAGCATCTTTACAAATGAGGCCCAATCACCAGAGAATAAGCATAAAAGTTTAGCCTCATTACTTGAAGCTGCACCTCTGTTTCTGGAAGAACTCCAGAGAAACATACCTCAACATGATGCAAGACTTGGATGCCAGTTTGCCAGCATTAATTGTGCTTTTGAAAAAAAAAAAAAAACCACCTAAGTAGTTATATCAGACTCAAATACTTAAAAAAACCCCCAACCAACCAACCAACCAAAAAAAAAAAAAACCCAGACACTTGCAATTGTATTAACAACTTATTAAGAATGCAGAACAGTTAGAGATGAAAGCAGAGGTTTGGGAACTATCTTACCAAACTTTTACTCCATTCTCTGCTGTTAAAAAGTGAAGCTGCCATGAAAACCTCGACCAGCAGCTTCTGCTCTATGGCACTTTTAGAAATAATGACTCACTATGCTACACAAAGTGTTCTATCAATGTAAATGAGAAAAAATAATTTTGATTCTTCTGACAGATTATATACAAAGAGAAGGAGAGCTGGATTTTCTCATAAAGCAGTGTCTTTGAAAACTGGCATTGATAAAAGATAATCCAAAATCATTGATAAGATTTCCCTGTTTAAAGTGTGTTAAAGATAGATTCTGCTCCTACATATCTTATTTACACTTTTTTGTGAGGTCCCCCAGCAAGAATAGTGTACAACAAAGCCAAATGTAAAACGAGATGAAAATGAACTTCTCATTGTGTTTATCTACTGTGCTTTTTCATGCTTTCCTTGTTTAAAACAACACTAATCACGGAGACAAAATCTGAAGTTTCAAGGAATACCCAGGTACATTTTTGATGTTTCATCACACATTTCACCAAGGACAGAAGTGAACCATTCACCAACGATCTGGCAATTTTGAATTTCCCACTATTATCTTTTCAACCTATGGTTACTCTTACAGGCCTGCCTATGTGTTCACGGAAAAGATCAGAACAATGCGGATAATTGAATCCAAAAGTTACTATTTCACACTAGGAAATACTAGCTTCCAAAAATGGGTCTAACCAACACTAGTCACAACAGTGCCTTTGACTGTGATGGTGAATAAAAGGAACCATTTTCCTTCCAGAGTCCTGGGAAAAGGTAGTCTTATTAGAATCAGATGTGACACATGGTAGCCAGACACCTGCTAAGGCCAACTGGACTTTCTATTTTCTATGTCACCAGGACACTGAGTCTGAATGTTCTCAAAGCTTCCTTCTTCAATCTGAGCCCTTCCGCCAGCCACGAGCTGTCCTCCATGGCAAAACACACTCTCTCCTATGCTGGCCATAGCATATTTACACATATTTTAGAATTTCTCAAAACCAAATAGGAATACATATAATTGTATATGTATTTTGTTCTATAAACTTCCTTCTTGTTGAGAAAAAGACTGAACAAATCTAAACAGCTCTTCTTGAACTAGCACAGCACAGATGGCAGCTACAAAATACATCAAGAGTCTTTCGCCTAGGTGGTCTCTCTTCCACGAACAGACTAAAACGATAACCAGAGGGCTAAACTGAGGCACGTGTAGGACATGCCAGGGTATGGCTGGTTTTATGGGGGATGTACAGAACTGCTGTTTCATAGTCAGGTAACTAGAAGGTTTCCCTCTTCTATCCACAGAGGGCGAAGGCTTCAGTCTGCCTCTATGTTCCCTACCTGCTGAAATTGTCTGCTGCCTATCTGCAGCCTACATATTATTTCCTGCCCCTCTTTCTGGATCTTATTAACCTCCCTAAACTTAGTGCACTATTTCTCAAGGACAGAGGCAAAGACGGTCAGTGCCAGGTAGAAGTTTAGTTAAAGTAACACAGGTCTGAAAAGATCATTGGAAAGGATATGCATGGACATGGCAGCTGCTGTGTACAGAGCAGGAAAGATCATTAGTCCCAGCAGTGGCATCATCAGACAAGCACATAATTCCTAACCACATGACTGCAACATTTATGGAGATGGAAGCAAGAAGACAATACTGGGATACGATGTTTATGCATCCTCTGTCAAATACCAGCAACAAATCCTGTTGCCCAAAGTTGTAGTTATTATGTTGACTAACAAACATTTCTCACAGACTGCATATAACCATAATTAATTTGGGCATATTTCAGGTTAGCCACTTGAGGCACCTGAGTGGAATGAAAAAACTCTTCAGATCCATTTCATGCATTTACACATGGAACAATTATTTTTAAAAAGCTGCTTTTATAATTTAAGCATGCACATAAAGTGAACAAAGTAGGAAAGGCAGGGAGAAAAAAGGGAAAAACCAGAAGTGACTAAAAAACATCATCATGAGCAATTGAAGGTTCAAATCTAGCCTGGAAAACCCCTGCCACATCTTAAATTTAAATGTTTCATTTGCAAGTGTGTCCTTCTTTACAGATCATGTGTTATAACTTTTGCTATAAAAATAAGGAAAAACTACTATGGAAGAATTAAAAAATATTATATTTAGTGTATGCTACTATCTTCATCCTCTGAAAGTACATACCTACACCTTTTTCCCTTCACGAAAAAAAACCTCACAGTAGAAGTTTGGCTGCTGGAAATGAGTTAACCTAGATCAAAGTTGAAATAAAACTTTTAATCAGTAATAAATAATTTCCCCTTTTTTCTCTGTGTTTTGTGTTTCTCTCAAGTAAGAGATTTTAAGAAAAAAAACATAGTAAATCGTGATTAAGCACAAGTCAGTCAATTGATTTTGTTTTAATTTATCAACTGATAGACCATTATTAAGAAACATCTGTTATGGTAGAATAATATACCAGACAAAAAAACCCCATAAAAATCACATTCTTCCTGCCAAGAAGTACTCAATTTGCTTGCAAGTGTTTTCCATTGCAAAAACCCAACAAAACCCCCCAACTAAAACCTTCCGTATATTTCATACTCTGAAGTCCCAATGTCTTCATTTCTTTAAGTTACAAAGTTACATTTGGTAATTGGACATTACCTGATTCTGTAAACCATAAAGGACAGGATGTGCCACTTAATGTTAGCAGAATCTTGCCATACAGTAACCCATCACATCACACTTACACAGACAGATTGAATCATACCAGGATAAATACTACCCGTGGCTCCAGAAAGTGCTACATGGACTTTGTCAGAAGCAAGCATGGGTAAAAGCAGAGGGATGCTGACAAGGCATATGAACTGCTTGCTCTTACTCCTCTGCCATTTCTCCTTAATATGCCAGGCTCTTATTTTCTAAATAAGTGCTAAAACATCTGTTTCCACCAGCTGTCCCTACAGCACAGCTGACAGCTTCTACAGGAGGTCCAGTGCCACCACAAATAAAACACATCCCACTTTCTGGTCAAAAAAATAAATACCCTCTAAACACAATGCAAGGGTTAACTCCTTTTTGGTCCAAGGCCACATCAGGATGTAATGGTTAGGGAACTCCACTTGGAAGGCTTTTTTTCTGTCCACAAATTTTTTACTTGCTTGGAAGGAACTCCACATAATGACAAACTTTTGGCACATTGCTATTTTGGTTCTGCATAGTAACAGTGCCCATCTTCCACACAGTGCTGTCTCTGGGGTTGTACAACTCACCGAGATCTACTGCAAGCTTTGCAAATATATAAGTATCACTAATCATGCCAGAGTAGCCCATTTTCTGAATCAGTATGCAAGTACTTAACTATTCTGAATCACTGTTGGATAAATACAGACTTCCTAGTTTCCAACCTTGAAATATTTAAGAAAAACTAATCCAAGAAACCCCTGCAAAAAACACCCCCAGAACAACCCAGAAGACTTACAACTTCAATCCATCAGATGCACCTATCCCCCAGGGAACGTTTACAGTAGAAGCAGCATATTAAGCTATGAAGTCCATCTCTAAACTGAACAACATTTTAAGCATACCTCTAGGAAGTACAGGTTACTGTATACACATAAATCTCTTTACACAGATACATCTCTCTCCCCCTTGAGCTTTGGAAAACACTGAAAGGTTCCATATACCTCTATAACCCTGCTAGCATTTTTTTCCAATAGAGGTCATCATCAGCTCTGTTAGTTCCCTGCAAGTACATGAGGGGAATGAAACTCCATCAAATCCACATGCATTTTCTAAAACCAAATCTTCAACAATTCAGCTTGTAGCAATCTCACTTCTAGCTGAATTTAAGCCATGATTCTGGTCTTGAGCTGAACAATCTCCCCTGTAACTTCACATTAGTCAAACCAAAGACACCTGGCTTGTGAGGTTAACTCCCAATCAAATGAACACAATAGTTTCTCAGTTAAATGGGGCTGGAAAATTAATTCCAACTTGGTTTCCAAAGAGCAAATGCTTCAACAGTTTTCTAGTTTAAGACAAAGCTTTTTAGGTTTTTGTCTTTCCCAGTCTTTTCACTCTCCTACTGCCCAGGCTAGTATTGCTGAACACTGTATCTTAAAGTACAGCAAGACTGTCTAGCTCTCCCCTGCATGACACCTACAGAACAGCAAAAATTCATAGAACAGCAAAAACCCTAGAGAGTTATAGTAAGACTTCACCATTTATCACACTGGTTAAGACTGACCCTGCTTCTAAAACAGTTAATTGATGAAGGACCGAAAGACTCAACACCTAGTGGCAAAAGGAGACGGCATTACCCATGCATGTGCAATGTCTCCGAGATCAAGCTCTCCGTACACTATCTTGGACTCCAAGCTCTGTTTTCAAGAGAAAAATCAGATACAGATCTTGCATACCTGAAGAACTTCATTAGGTTCACTGGCATAACTCTGCACAGGAATCAGGATCCAAGGCTTGAAGTCAGAAGACTCTAGAGAAGGTCTGGGAATTATGTTTCATTTGTAGTGTGAAGTCACTCATGTGGTTACATCATACAGGATAAAGGATACTTAGAAGACACTTTGATTCCCAGTGCTCTCCAACAAGCAAGTTATTTCTGGCAACACTTTAGGAGTACACCTGCTTAGAGATCACACATACAACAGCCGGGGGAAAAAAACCAAAAACCAACACAGACTTTCTCAGAATTTCTTTGAAGAGAAAGAGCTAGCTGCTAGTAACTTGTTCTCCTTTCTCCTGCAAGCTGTTTAAGATTAAATTTTCGTGAAGGAAAGTTCTTCGAGAAGAGGAATCATCTCAGATTAGGAGAAAGTTAACTCTATTTAACTTCTTTTGAGGAGAAAGCCCCACATGTTTTAGTTTCTTGTTTTGTAGATGCTTAACTTCTCAAACACTGTCCTTGGGACTGCCAAGACCCATGTGAATTGGGAGCCTGGTATGGAAACAGACAGCTGCTTGATTCCAGCAATGTTTTCACGGGATGGTCATTGCCATGACACACAAGCACCTAAACAACTTGAGATCTCTGCAGCAAGCAAGAGAACAATGCAGGAGACGAACCTTTAACTCTTGATGTTCCCAGTCATCATCAGAGGTTGGGAAGGTCAGCAGCCTCAGGGGAGTACTCCCACCCTTCTGAGCCCTCTGACCTCCCTACGTTCCACCAGTTACTCCAAGCAGAAATCCTTTCCCAGCCAGCAGGGCCTCCTCTTTCTCATGAACAGTATTTTTGATCTCTTCACCTGCTCAATTTTTATGGTACCTCTTAGGTCAAAAGGAAGAGTGCAAGTATGGGTATGGCCATGCTGGGCGAGGAGACCAGTGGGGAACCATGCCAGGACAGGCAAGCAACCACCATCCTTTCAGAGCACCCCATCTGTCTGGGACATCAGACTGAACTCCCATTTTAATGTCTCTTGTCTGTATCAGACTCTGTGAACTTTTAACAAAGTTCTGGGTTTTCCAGGCACCCAGAGGAAAGGACAACAGATTCCCACCGGAACCCGTATACTTTAACTTAAGCGATAAAGCACAACTACTCTATTTCTGTGAAACGGCTCAGAAAGATTTCCATGCTATTGGGTGAAATTACTAGAAGCAGTATTTATACGCCTTGCTCCTAAAAGTATAACTTCGGAGTTCAACGCTGGACTCGAGAGCGGGTCTTGGCTGCGCGGGGGTGTTCGCGCTCAATTTAAGGCTGGAGGCGGAGGCCCCTTGGCCACTCTTCCCGGGGAACTTCCAGGCCGACGCC
>NW_008236932.1:3083027-3087459 GCF_000691975.1 Corvus brachyrhynchos | reverse complement strand
CGGGAGGCCGATCCCTTACGAGCCCTAAATTATTCAGTCGCGACGCTGTCGCGTGAGACGCCGGCTCCCGCCGGCTCCAACAAAAGCCGTCCTTAATGTTTTATGCGGGGGTACAGGAGATACACGGTTTCACACAGACGCGGTCCCAGGGGGGAAGGTGGCATTGGCCGGTTTCTGTCAGCGCGTTTCCCTGGTGACTCGTGGAAGCAGGCAGTTGTCCAAATACTGATGCTGGCCCTGGACTGCTCTACTAATCTGAACTTCTGAGGTGATTAGCCGATATTTCCTTCGTTGGCTTTACATCTTGAGCAGACAAGCAGGTGGTTATGGTTCATTTCTCATCAGCAGCACCCCAGGCTGGCTTGTCTGCACAGAAGAATCACAGAACAACAGAATGGGTAATGTTGGAAGGGACCAGTGGATCACCTGGTGTAAACTTCTGGTTCAGGCAGGACTATCTTGGAGTAATGGCACAGGATTGTGTCCAGACAGTTATTGAATATCTCCAGCAAGGGGGACTCCACAACCTCTTTGGGCAACCTTTCCAGTGTGTGGTAACCCGCACAGTAAAAAATTCTTCCTCATGTTCAGGTGGAACTTCTAGTGCATCAGTTTCTGCCTGTTGCTTCTCTTCCTATTGCTGGGCACCACTGAAAATAGCCTGTCTCTGTCCCCTTAACACTCTCCCTTCAGATACCTACTGACATTGATGAGGTCCTTGCTCACTTGTCCCTTCTTGTGGCTGAACGTGCCCAGCTCCCTCAGCCTTTCCTCATAAGAGAGATGTCCCAAACTCTAGATCAACTTAGTAACTCCCTACTGGAACTCCACGTCTTGTACTGAGGAGCCCCACACTGGACAGAGCACTCCAGGTGAAGCCTCACCAGGGCCAAGTAGAGGGGCAGGATCACTTCCCCTGACCTCCTAGTAATGCTCTTCTGAATGCAGCCCAGGGTACCATTGGCCTGCTTGGCTATAAGGACATGCTGTTGGCTCACAGAGGACACCAGGACACCCAGGTCCTTCTCTGCAAGGCTGCTTCCCAGCAGGTTGGCCCCCAGTCTGTGCTGCTGCATGGGATTACTCTTCCCCAGGTGTAGGATCCTGCATTTGCCTTTGCTGAATTTCAGAAGGTTCCTCCCCTCCCATCTCTCCAGCCTGTCAAGGTCCTTCTGAAGGGCTGCACAGTACCCTGGGGTATTGGCCAGTCATCCCAGATTTACATTGCCAGTGACACTGCTGAGGAGGCCTCTGCCCCTTCATCCAAGTCATTGATGGGTAAGTTGAACAAGACTGGGCCCTTGGGAGGTACCACTGTGGACAGGCCTCCAGCTAGAGCCTGTGCCACTGATTATGACCTCTGGGGTCTCCTGTTCAGCCCGTTCTCAATCCATCCATCCAGTCCACTCTTCCTGAGTTTGCCTGTGAGGACATTGTTAGAGACAGTGTGAAAGCCTTGAAGTCGAGGTAGACAAGATCCACTGCTCTCCCCTCATCCATCCAGGTAGTTATTTTATTGTGGAAGGCAATCAGGTTGGTCAAGCATGATCTGCCTTTTGTGAATCCATACCGACTACTCCTGATCACCTTCTTGTCCTCCCTGTGGATAGAGGTGGCCTCCAGAATGAGGTGCTCCATCACCTCTCCAGGGACTGAGGTGAGGCTGACTGGCTTGGTATTTCCCTGCATCCTCCTTGCCATGTTTGAAGACTGGGGTGATATTTGCTTTCTTCAGTCCTCAGGCACCAGTCCTGATCTCCGTGATCTTTCAAAGATGATCATAAGGAGCGTACCTACGATGTCTATCAGCACTCTCAGCACTTTTGGGTGTGTCCTATCAGGGCCCATGGACTTGTGTATGTTGAGTTTGCCTGGGTATTCTCTAACCCAACCCTCCCTGACCAAGGAAAAGTCTTGCTTCCAACATTCCTTTACCCTGGTCACCTGGGTCAGAGATTCCTTAGGGCTGGTCTTCCCAGCAAAGACCAATGGAAAGGTGGCGTTCAGTAACTTTGCCTTCTCTGTGTCTTCTTAATTTACCTTTTGTTATTGATGTATTTAAAGACATTCTTCTTGTTGTTCTTGACATCCTTGTCCAGGTTTAATTCCAGATGGGCCTTGCCCTTCCTTGTCTCATTTCTACTAACTGACAAAATGAGCTAATATGGTGCAAAAAGCCAGCAAGCATGACTTACCCCTGGCCTTCCCTGGGCTTGTGCTGGCAGAGCTGTGGGGCAAGTTGAGTGCCCTCAGGAAGGTTAGATTTAAAGTGGCATTTGGCACAAGACATCTTGCATGGCAGGCACAAACTGTCAACGTGCATATGAAAATGTTTTTACTACCTGGTTAATACCCAACTTAGGTTTCAGTTTGGTGAACTAATGTTTTCAAAAGCTAAGATGGAATCTGTGGTTGTAAGTACACAATGAAAGGAGAGAAAATCCTGGGATGAGAGTTCAAAGTTACATGTCTAGACGAAGGTCTATATTCATGTTTGAATGAGCTAGAACATATTAATAAAATTAATAATAGAATAACTTCCTAACAGCTGACTACTCACATGAGCTAAAGGGAGAATATGTAAAGTAGAGTGGTTTCTTTTAGTGGATATCTGTGTAGGAGATAGATACTAAGGTAGGTTTTAGATTAAAAAGTGTATGAAGTGAATTAATTATTTTTGAATACCTAGTCTTTAGGAGGTGCAAGAACTAAGTGTTAGGTATTGTTGCAATAAGTTCAGGAAATCAGTGATAAGAAAGAGGTGTTAATGGTGAACTGGCTCAAGACTGCCGTACCTGTTGGGCACGCAAATCCTGCAAAAAGTGTGAGATTGCTGTATGATTTTAGCTAGACCATGTGGGTTTAATTGGCTCCAGTACAGGAAAATTTGAAGACTCTGCACTAAGCTGCATAGAAAGGATGACATTTAAAATGGCTGTATTTCTGGGAGACACCATTAACTAATATTCATGGAGTATTTAAGTCAAGGCACATGTGGAAAAGAAATGAGATTTAATTTACAAGAGAGATTATTCAGCCTGTTAGGCTCTGCACCTGTGAAACATTGCTCCATTATTTTTCCCTGGGGAGCAGCTGAGTAGACTTGGCATTTCTTTGCAAAGCCTCTCCCACCCATTTACACCAGACACAACCTGTGGTAATATACAGCATCTCATTTATCCAACCATAACAGAATAGGAGCCATTTCAGCTGCCTGGACTGTGAGTAGAGCTGGAACTGAGAGGGCTGGGGAAGGCATCATGTGTCTGTTCAGGCCCAGCACCCTTTTCTTGGGTGCAGCAACCTGTGTGGGGTTTTAGGTATCTTGAGATTGTTCTTGTGTAAGTGTGCACTAACAAGGCATGCATGGGAGGATTGGAACCAGTAGGAAAAGTGACTGCCTACCCCTCATCTTGTTTTTGGAGGCTTTTTATTGCACTAAAAATGTATCTACTAATTTTGAGGCAGACTTGTTGAGTAAGTCCTGTGTAACTATATGCAGTTCATCAGAAGTGCTGGTTTTAGGAGGTGAGAATCTGACTTTTAGATATTTAAGTAAATAAAATTTGCTTTCTTTCAAGTGCTTAGGTTTTCAGTCTGGCAGGTTTAGCTACCTGTTTAGGAGAGAAATGCTACCACTGCCTGTTTTGTTCATTCATCTCCAGAGGTTTCTGCGTTTACCTCAGTGGTGCAAGAACTAGAAAGGAGTTCCTTGGTCCTGGAGCTCAGTTTCTCTTGTAGTTTCATCTGGCTCTGTTCCCAAGGTGTGCACAGCTCTCTGATTTGAACAAATCTGGTTTTTATCACAGAAGAAACTTACATTCAAATAAATTGATGCCTAAAGCCTCAACACTAAAAAAATGAACCCTTGCTTAATAATTTCTTCCGTCTCACAATATCTTAACTTTTATCAGAGACTCGTTTCTGGCAAATTGCCAATACACATGTCCTTAGTCCAGTTTGCTATTATCTGATAATGACAGTGGTAGTAATAAGCAATGAGCAATGATATATATAAATATAGCTTGTGAGTTTTTTGGAGGATTTGAAAAAGAAACTGTGGCCAAGCTCTGTCAAACTGTACATGGTGTAGCAACTCCAGAGTGAGAGGACACAGTCATGAGTGATAAAAGCTCTGAATAGCAGGATTCTTAGTAATATTCATGGAGGAGTGCTTTATATTAAACAAGCAAATGTGGAACTGCTCATGTGAGTGGAATATACTTGAAAACCATATGCTTTTATTATGATCAAGTCTTACAGAAAAAGAAAAAAAAAGCACAAAGGACCTTTTACTGTACTGTGATAATTGCTCATATATACATATACTGTAAAGCAAGTATTTGAAGATCAAGCAGTCTCCAATGGAGACTCATTGTGAGAAAATATGGGCTGTGTTTTTCTTTAATTGGTGAAGGGCAGTCCGGGGAGA
>NW_008236932.1:3079700-3081293 GCF_000691975.1 Corvus brachyrhynchos | reverse complement strand
CCCCCCCCCCCCACCCTGCCACAACAGACCCCCTTCCCATCCCTCAAAACACCCCTGACCCCCTGCTACTCCTGCCCTGGCTAAAGCAAAGTCAGCATTTCAAAAATGATGCGCTACGCCCCCTGTATCCCAGCCCCGCCCTGCAACAGCCAATCCCTCATTTTCAGATGACAGTAGTAGCAGCTCTGATTCTGAATCTGAGGATCGATGGGCACGGACACGCAGGGAGGTAAACCGGGAGGGGGATTGGGAGCTAGCCCAGAAAATCTCAGCCTTCCCAGTCATTATAGGGAAAGGGAGGAGGGGTGGTCCATCAACTACAAGAGCATGGAAACCTATTCCATACAAAGAAGTCAAAGAGCTTTGCAAGGCAGCAAAAGAACATGGGAGAGGGTCACATTTCTTTAGAAACTTATTGGAAGCCACCTTCTCTGCCTATACATTAGTGCCACATGATATTAAAAACATTATTAACTGCATCCTTTCCCCTGCCGAATATATGTTATGGGAAAGGCATTGGAAAAGGCATTTAAAAACATTGTCTGACACTTATACTAAAGATGCAAACCAGACAGATTGGACAATAGAACAACTGGCTGGAGAAGGTGACCTCCAAAAAACCCTCAGATCAAGCTACCACCTTACCTGAAGTGGCATTACAAGACATAGCTATTGCAGCAAAGACATCGCTGCTCCTTACTCCAGATGATTCTGTTCCTACACAATATTTCTCTAACATCAAACAGTCAGCAAATGAAAGTTTTATTCAGTTTGTTGATCGTTTAAAAGCTAGCTTAGAGAAACAGATAGAGAGCCCAGATGGGCGAAAAGAACTTTTAGGTAAACTTGCCATGGCAAATGCTAACAAACAATGTAAGAATATCTTGAGGGCCCTACCTATGGACACAGAACCCACAATAGAACAAATGATAGAAACCTGTATCAGACACACATCCACAGAAAACACAATGACCCAAGCAGTTGTAAAGGGCATCACAGAGGGAGTTTCCGGTGCATTTGCTGCAGCAGTCTCTAAGGAGAATGCGTGCTGTTTCTATTGTGGTGAACTTGGACACTTTATAAAGGACTGCCCACAAAGGTCACCCACCCAGGACCATCGTGCCGCCTACCAAAGGCACCAGAGACAGAAACAGCACCAGCAGCGTCCAAAAAATTCTATCGGAGCGCAGTGTCAAGGCCCCGCGCCCAGACAACAAATCAAAGGCCATACTACCCCGCCCCGGCTGCAAACTCCACATTGGATGACTAAGAGCAGACAACTGGACCTCACCTGGCACCATCATCCCAGGCGATCCCAGAACACGTGAGAAGGACCCAACACATGGAGCACTACCGATGGGTACCAGACACCAACTGGTAACATCACTGCCATTTAACTTTGTTGACAAGCGTTTCTATCGTATCCCCACAGGAAAGTACAGACCACAGAATGGCCCATGGGACATTCTTATCCTAAGTGATACCCTCCATGGCCCAGAACAACTCTTTGTATTACCTGAGATACAAACAGTGCACCCTGGACAAGAGATTCTTGTCCAGCTTTGCTGCACGGACACACCTTTCTTTCTCCCA
>NW_008236932.1:3078717-3079421 GCF_000691975.1 Corvus brachyrhynchos | reverse complement strand
AACGAAGGACCCGAGGGCAAGATAGAGACCACCCGACCATTCGTGGTAAGAGCCCCCATCACCTTATGGGGCAGAGACCTTCTATCCCAGTGGGGGGGCTACCCTCACCATTCCCAGCCAGGATTTCTGACTGGGGCCACTGAGAAACGTGCGCTACCATCTACTCCCCCACTCACCTGGAAGACTGACAACCCAAAATGGGTGAGACAGTGGCCCCTTGAAGAAGAAAAGCTCAGCACATTGGAAGCCCTGGTGGAAGAGCAACTTACCAAAGGTCACATCACTGAGACCACAAGCCCCTGGAATTCCCCTGTCTTTGTGCTGAAAAAGCCCGGCAGAGACAAAGGGAGACTACTCCATGACCTATGGAAGATCATTGAGGTCATTGAAGACATGGGCCCCCTCCAACCCGGCCTGCCATCACCATCGATGCTGCCCCGAGACTGGATGCTGGCCATCATAGACATAAAAGACTGTTTCTTTAACGTCCCGCTCCATCTTCAGGACGCACCACGGTTTGCCTTCTCCATCCCCTCACTTAATGATGAAGCCCCACTCAGAAAATACCATTGACTCGTCCTCCAACAAGGCATGAAGAACAGCCCGACCATCTGCCAGTGGTACGTCACCCACATTCTTTCCCCCATCAGGAGCCTGTTCCCAGAAGCAATCATTTACCACTATATGGATCACATACTAATCCG
>NW_008236932.1:3077397-3078642 GCF_000691975.1 Corvus brachyrhynchos | reverse complement strand
GTGAGGACAAAGTGCAGCACTCCAGCCCATGGACTTACCTCAGCCTCCAGATCCGTGAGAGAACCATCGTACCCCAGCAACTCGCCATCAAAGATGATCCCAAAACCCTAAGGGACTTACACAGCCTGTGCAGATCCATAAATTGGATACGCCCCCTACTGGGAGTCACAACAGAAGACCTCACTCCCCTCTTCAACCTCCTCCGTGGCAGCGAAGACTTGGACTCTCCACGTGCCCTCACACCTGAAGTCCGAGGTACCATCACCACAGTCCGGGAAGCCCTGTCTTCACGCCAAGCCCATTGCGTTGAACCCAGCCTGCCTCCCCAGTTGCAGTTTTGGGTAAGGCTCCCCGTTTACACCGACTGATCTTCCAATGGGACCCTCAACTCAGAGCCCCTTTGCTGATACTTGAATGGGTCTTCACAAGCCATCAACCTACAAAGACATTAACCACCTTCCAAGAAATAACACAAGGGAACCTATCTTGGGAAAGGAAGGGAGGGATCCTCCCCCCAAGACCAATCACTCGACGCCCCTGCCAGAACTTTCTAGAAGCTTGGGAGGGGTGCTGGAGCGATTGGCAGGGGTCTGGGAGGAGACAAATAGAGAAAGCAGGGTTATGAACACGAAACCAGAAGGGTATAAACTGGGATGGTACAGTAATACAAAACCCAAAGGGGAGACCCGGACTGAACCAAACAAGACACACTAGAAAACCTCTCAAAGCTCTGACTGTCTTTACCAATGGGTCTGGCTCGTCACATCAGTCTGTCATGACTTGGAGACAACCCAATACTCAAAAATGGGAGTCTGATATTCAAATAGTAGAGGGATCTTCACAGATTGCCGAGTTAGCAGCCGTCCCCTTCAAAGAGCCTTTGAGAAGTTTAAAGATGAACCTTTTAATTTGGTCAGAGATTCAGCTTATGTCGCTGGCATAGCTATGAGGGCTGAACATGCTTTTCTAAAGGAGGTCTCCAACCAAAAGTTATACCAATTGGTTTCTACATTAATTCATTTAATCTCACACAGAAAACAGCCTTACTACATTATGCATGTGAGGTCACACACTGACCTCCCTGGTCCCATTGCTGAAGGGGAGAGCAGATGCACTGGCCATGCCAGCAGAGACTGCAAACGTCCCTGACAACTTTGCCCAGGCAAAGTTGTCACATGCATTTTTTCACCAAAACATTCCTGCCCTCGTCAGAATGTTCAAGCTTTCAAAAGATCAAGCAAAAGC
>NW_008236932.1:3075221-3077136 GCF_000691975.1 Corvus brachyrhynchos | reverse complement strand
TGGGGAACGAGGCTGACCGGGGGCTAGGTAAACCCCGTGTCTCCTGCCCGGAGGCCCTCTCCCACGGCTACATGGTGGGGGGGGGGAGACCCTGACAGCGTACTATAAAGTTACTGATTACTGTTCAGTGCCTGCAGTACTGGTGATGCCATATAGACAAAAATTCACATGTTCCTGCTCTGAAAAGTACATTAAACCTCAGAGGGGATTTGGCGTTTTCAGTAATTAGGACCTTCAACATTATGTATAACACAGCAAATGATAAAAAATTAGAGATGAAACAATAGGAAAAAGCTTTCATTGCAAAATAAAAAGATTTAAGATACATTTGAAATCACAGAAAAGCAGAATGGGGAGAAACTCACTGGGTCATTGAGTTACCTCCCTGTCCCAAGCTATTCCTGTGTCCCTCCTGACAAGCCTCCTGTAAAAGTTGTTCTTGAAAGCCATCAGTGTGTCCAGGCAGCCAATTCCAGTGTTTGCTATCATCCAGGGGATGTTGTCTGTGCTTAACATGGTTTTGAATCCTTGTTGCTAAAATCTAAAGCCATTACTTCTTAATTTATTCATTATGAAGAACAGTGAAAACCTGTCTCCTGTTTCTCCTCATTTTCATCTTATCTTTAGTCTGAGATAAAACGTATAAATTGTGGGTTTGGACTGCCTCTTTTTCTATGAACTGCCCCTCGTAAATTCAGGTATTTTCTGAAGTGTCATCCCCCAGGCTGGACACCAGTAGTCTTATGAAGGCTGTGTAGAGAGGAGTTTAAAAGATTATGTCATCTGTCCTATACACAGTACCACTGGTCATATTTTGCAGTAAAGTGTTTGTGTTTCACAACAGGGTGAGGCTGGCTCAGGTTTAGTGTTCAACCACTATGACCTAATGAAGCTTTTATAAAGGTCAGCTGAGATGTTCTCTAGTGCATTGGCAGCAAATTGTAAGATTTTGACTAAGTATGATGGTCTACATATCCTTTGCTCATTCTGCTCTGTTTTTTTTTCTTTCCAATCTGTTCCCTCAATTTATCAGAATAGTTATGAATCGTATCTTGAAGGACATGAAGAAAGAAAGAGTAAAAGAGCCTAATAAGACACACTAGAAAGGTCGGTATAAAAAGCAGTGAAACTGCTACCCATGCCTAGAGATTAATGGCCAGGATATTGCTGTTGAATTATAAAAAAACCAATCTCGCTGAAAAACAGTGTTAAAGATTGTCTTAATCAACAAGGTTTATTTCAGTACAGTCATTGAGTATGTTCATAAAGTATTTTTCAGTTCATATGCCAAGTATCAGCATGCCTGAATGTGAGGAAACTTCCTTGGAAAGTAACAAAGCAGAAAATGAGTAGAGTGATTACAAGCATTCTATATACTTGGAACACTTTCTCCTCAGTAGAGAATTCTTCTGTATTTCTTGGCAGGTGCAAATATGTATTAAGAAATACAGCCTTAATAGTACCTGGATACAGGTACTTTTGCATAATAGGTCATTATATATGTTTTGTCTTCAGTTTTCTATATGATATTCTGCATTGGTAGGATTCTGTGAAAGCTATGCAAATGCCTTGGAAGCCATTAAGTGTTGAAAGACCTGCTAAGTCCTTATATTTGAAATGTGATAATAAAGCAGTCTTATGTTAGATACTACAGAAATAGGAGCTCTGATAGTATGAGACACAAACTAATAGACATTTAGAAAGATGTCAAAACAGGGAAAAAGTTCTAATTTCTAGAATATAGACAAGTCATCCACAAATCACAGTGAAACCAGGCTTACAGCTTGGGAGATACACACTAGAAAAAACAAAGTAACTGGACTAAAAAGGTGGTGCAGCCTTGGAAGAAATTGCCCAGAGAGGCTATGGTCTCTGTCTTCAGAGGGTACAAGACCCAATTAGACAAAGCCATACC
>NW_008236932.1:3035005-3075201 GCF_000691975.1 Corvus brachyrhynchos | reverse complement strand
AGTATGCTCAAAAGATGGAGCCAAGGTCCAAAATGGTCTGTGAAAGATAACCAGGGACAGAACACAGCGAATGGTGCAGTTTTGTGAGGAGTGAAAAGCAGTTTTGGCCAGTTGAGTCTTGTTCCTTGCCTGGATTAAGAGTTTAGTAATTTATTTGTTTTTAAAAGTTGAGATTACTTTATAGATACCCATATCAGGTCATATTTTTTTTCTGAGCTGTTTACTGGAAGTCTTATCTGCCTATCAATTCCTGTTTTCTTGTGTAAGCTAGCCTGGATTACTGTATTGGTTGAACTTCCCTTTGGACAGGGCAGTGCATCAGGCAAAAGAAGTAAGATGGTCTGAAAGCTAGTTGGAGCACTTATCACAAATGGTGAGGCATGCCGGGGCTGTTCCTTGTGGCTCTACACTGAAACAATTGGGTGAACTAGACTGCGCTACAATAGTGCTGTAACACCCAGCAGGGAAAAGGAGAGAGACTGCCACACAAAACTTCTGTGGATTTCATAATATGGTGTCAGCCCACCTCTAAGTGAACATGTAACACATTGCACATGTACTTGTCACCACATTTACTGCCATTTTGGTACCAATGACCTCCACAATGACCTGTTTAGAGTCATAGAAGACACACTGCATGCTGTGATCCTCACCACTCTTATGGTGCCATGTTGATCAAAAGAACAGTGTGGGAAGGAGGATTAATGGCAAAACTTAGTGGAACTGGTGAAATAAAGGAATATTCATCTCCCTCCAAATTGTCCATGGCAACTTTCTTACATTCTGGAAAAAGCAACCTTGTGATATGTAACAGTTCGGTTCTGCTAGCTTTGAGAAAGCACTCAGCCAGCTGGCATTTTTCTGAAAAACACACAAGTCAGTGTCTCCTCTCAGCTCATGATAAAAAAAAATAAAGAGCAGTTGTGGCATATTTTCATGCAGTATATTGTCCTGGATGCGTCATGGATGGCAATGCTAACATATTACAATAAGGTGATGCCTAGATCTTGTAATTTAAAATGGTTGTATTAAATCTCATGGCAGCGAAATCTGCTTTCTCCATTTATAATTAAAAAAAGATATTTCTATTTATAATAAAAGAAATGTATGTTCTCATTTAATATATTGTCCAGCTATGTTGAAAAATATAAGTGTAAATATTGCTTGTTCTGCTCTGGTGGGTCACATTAACTTGGTTTGTCATCCTCTGATTATAAATGTCCAAGGAAATCCTGGACAACATCCAAGTGTGACATCTCTGTATCCTGATGACTTGGACAGAAATTTCAATCCAGCTACAGCTGTATGTTTAGGGTATCAAACAGGTGATTTGCATCTAATGAATAATGTGCATGCAACATATGTAATTACTCAATCTGTGTGTCATAAAGGAATACATGTGGATCTTTTTTGGTACCAGATGTGCCTGAGTGCATGCAAATATTCATGATATCTGTAACTACAGTGATCATTTTGTTGAAAGAAACCTTTGGTCATCTGGCAGTCTCTGAAGTGCTGCAGTATGGTACATTAAGTACCAAGAAAATGAAAACCATCTTCTTTGAGGATAAATTGAATCTTCCACAAGAAAATATAGTGCCCAGACTTTCCAGAAGCTTAGGAAATGTTTATTCTTACTTTTAGAAGAGGAAGGTTAAAGTGAGGAGCATAGGATAATGTGTAAGAGTTAATCATACTGTCAGTTTTCTCACAATCTTTACATAGATGGGGTTGTGAATAATAAGCTATTCGACTGAGCTTATACAGTTACTTTTCTGTTTCATTTAGAACTAGGAGAGCTATTACTTTGGGGGAAAAAGAAACTAAAACAAGTGTAAATATGTCTTCATAGTCAGGCCACAAAGAGTGAATGCCAAATCCCAGATGCAAGCCATTGAGCAGTAAAGGGGTGGCCAGTGTTTCAGGTGCTCATAATTCAGCTATAAAGACAACACACATTTTAGAAGGGAGTATGTGCCTATCTTTTTAATGTGACTTCTTAAATTAATCTGAACTAAGTCTCAGTCTTACAGCAGTACATTGGAAGATTCTGAGAAGTATAATTTCAATGCAGAATTTCCTTAAAAAAAAGTTTTCTGTCAAAAATCTTCAGAGAGAAAATCTCGATGTAGGGTTCCTTTTTTTGTCCAAACAAAAACCCATCTGTAAGAAAACCATCTTTAAAGTTTATGTTAGTAGTTGTTACAGAGTTTTTCTGTTATTTTGTTGTAAGCAAAAGATAGGTAAATATTAATGCCAGATCACAAGTGCAATAAGGGAGAACTGCATTTAATTTATTTGCATATTGTAAAGCACCAAATGAGCTTTTGGGTCAGGACTAGAGTCGAGGACCCTTTTGACTCCTATTTTCATGAGACTGCATTTAGCAAACAAATTTCTCCATGCTGTACATTTTTCTGTAATTAAAAAAAAAATGTTTATAATTTTTGCCTAATATCAGTGTTACTGACAAATGCTGGATCTTTTTTTTTTTTTCTACAAGCATTTAATATATAACCAGCATGATTATTGCTACGATTGGCATAAACATACATAGCATTATGACATTCACAGAGCTGGTGGTCTGTAGTCCTCATCTAAATTGCTGAAAAATCTAGTTTTCTTGTGTTTAATATATTTGGGGTTCTTTTTAGAATCACTCTGAAGATTGTTCAAAACCAAAAGCCTTGAGATTTTTCTAAATTTTAGGAGAGGTGGATAACAGGGTTATAACAGACTCATATTACAGGGATGGGCTCCAAATGGGAGCTTGAGATCCCTATTATTTTAGTCCATATTTTGATCTGGCATAATGGAATATGTTTTGTTCTAATGTCAGAACAACTCTATACATTCATGCTGATAAAATGCTGTATACACATGTGGCCAATACTTTTATCAATACGAATTTCTGATCTATAATGCATGGCTGACACCTCAGCTTTAGCTCCAGAGTCTTAATTTGCTTCTGAAATCAGTTTTGCTCTATGTCAGGAATAACATGCTGCCATGGTGATAAACTGTGAGCTCCCCTTTATGAAACGTTAATAACTCCCTGGTTTCTGCCGAATTCATGCTCATCCACATGGTGCCAATTACAGTGAGGTGAAAACAGACGTATATAAAAACTTAGGCGTATAGTCAGTTTTTGTCCTCAGGCATGAATAATTAGTATGAACAAGAACAATCATTAATATAGTAAATTTTCTCTGTGGATGTATCTTCATATATGGAAAATATGCTCCAAATAAACAGGACTGTATTGAAAATAGTACCTAAAAATGCAGAGCCTGCATTTATTTTTCCCAAAAGCATTTTCCCTGATTTTTCTTGTGGCTCATTTTCAATAAGTGTATCATGACTGCGACAAGCACATGAAAAGCAAGTTTGGTGAGAGCTCAGTCCATCTCCTAGCTCATTTTGTGCTATCATGCATCCTTCTTATTAGATTGTCTGTATTTGCAGCCTTCTACTCCATCTTTGCTATTGATAGAGGTATGGTTTCACAGCAGGGTTTTATGATCATGTTATCCTTACTGAACCAGCAACTGAGTAAACTGGATTTCTAGAAGGCCTGCCCCTACCACTCCATACTTGGCAGGCAGGTTGATTATTGAGAAATCTGGGGTAAAGGACTCTGTTCTTTGTAAGGGCCAGTCACGTTGCCCCCACAGCATATATGGCAGCTTTTTGTGTACTGGTTATCTAGTGATAAATAAAAAAGTAGGTAAATCTGTCTGCCCAGTGTTCTGGACAAGACACAGGAAAGAGGACAAAATTTATATTGTCCAAATTAGGAAGTGGTTAAACATTGCCAGCTTGTGTTGCACCCTCCAAATACCACGGTATGTCCCAAACCTAACTGGAAGATGAGATCAAAAAGCATATGAAAAGAGATGTATTTTTTTTAAACAAGCTCTAAGTGATTAGTTCTAGATAAGAGCCTTTAAAACCTCTAATTAAAACTTAAAATTTCTGATTCTCTATTATCTGTTCAAACTGTTGGACATATCTCTCTGACATTCAAGTTGGAAGAAAGGATAGTATGCAGATATAATATTAAAAGGCCCTAATAACATTTCAAAAGAGAAAAAATGAGGCCAACAGACTCATTTATAGTAGTGACCCAATTAGTGATAAGATCTGTCACCCCATATAAAGAATCTGTGCACAGCCACAAAGAAATGTAATTCAGCAACACAAAGGCTGTGTAGAGGTTCCAAATCACTCTTCAGAGTTGTTTGGCACCATGCAACAATTAAAGACCAGACTTTACCAAAGAATTTTCACGCAGATTAAGAACCAATAAATGTCTCAAGGTATTTTGAATAGCTTTCTAAGCTCCTGTATTCATGATGGGTTGATATAAGTATTATGGGTGTTTACTTGTCTTGCTCCCGCAGTAGATGAGGAAGGATAAGTGGTAAGTGCCAGTAACCCCCTGATATTGCCTTCCCTCATTTGTCTGTGCTGTCTAAAATGTGCATGATTTATCCAGAACTCTGCATTGCAATGAAATCCACCAGAGAGAGAATTTAACAAGTCCACCCTTCCAAAGTAGGAAAACAGATTTTCCCTAATTTTTTTTTTTTGTGATGTTCTATCAGGAAACCCTTTACCAGTATTCATTTAGCAAGTGTTCTACTTCCATGAATATTTCTTGTGAATAAAGTGGCATTTATCTTGCAAATTAGTTTAATGAACATTATGAAGTTCCTTTAGGCCAAAACACACATGAAAATATTTTGTTAAACTCCCTGATCTAAAAAAGTTTACACTTGTTTTGTACAGAGATTAAATATTGTAGGTATTTGGGTGATCCCATAGAGGTCACTTTAAAACTTGAGTTTCACTAGTATATAGTGTTATACGCATTCAAAAATGGAAACGAAAACCGTCATTGGTTTCAGTCAATTTCAGTGTAAATAGATAAGGAAGGAGAAAACAATACCCTTTTGTCCTGCCTTACAAGTTTCTCCTTTACAGTAGTGCTCCCCTTCCCAGTGGAATCAGTAACATATGCGAAATTACCTTCTCTGCATGCATTGCATACTCATATTAAGCTTCCTTATCTGGGTATTTTTGTTAGTGCTTTTGTTCCAGTGCCCTCCCATGTTGCTGCCCTGTTCCCCCATCATCGAGCGCATGTGAAACACTCAAACATATTAGGATTTACCTTATAAATACGGATCCAACGCTCTCCGTAGGACTGGCTGGGGTGTCATTACTTGACTTTCGGAAGCTGTTCTGACTTTCAGAATGAAAAACTGAGTCCTCCAAGGAGCTTCCTTTTTTCAGCATTTTAATGGAGCTAACTGCTGGACTTAGGGAAGTTCAATTCTAGAGCGATCCTTGAAACACACAACTTTTCACTGCTTTAGGAAGTGCTGTCTTGGTGCAACTCCAGCTCGAACTAAGTTTAAAAACCAGTTAATGAGTAACGCAGTGTTGTGACATCATAAGGGAGTTTTCTTTTTTATCTGCAGGACTTCATAAGTTTACTTGTAAACAAAACTCATCAAATCTAGGTGAACTGTGTTTTTGAAATTTCATTATAAATAACAATAACTTGTTTTAATGAATTGAGGAATGTAAAAGAAGAACTCTGTTTCAAATGATGTTTTGTTTTCAGGTTTCTAACTAAAACTCTTACATGTTCCATCATAAATTCTACTTTGTGAATTACCTAACTAAGTATCCAAGTCCGAATAACATACTTGTATATGTTTAAGAAGTGACATCCATGTGTTGTGACATGCCAAAATTATTATATTGCACTTCTCTGGTGACAAATTGGTCCACATGTGTGCATGTAGCTGCTGTGAAGTCAAACTCACTGCAGTTCAATTTAAATACAGGTAGTATTTTAATTCTCAATGCACAGGAACCCAACTGGACAAAACCAGTTTGTCTAATCAGTTTTTCTATAGGAATTGGCAAACATTAACTACAAACTTACATGGGTTGCTGTTTGTTGAAGATTACTATAATGATTTGGTTAGTCAATGAAACAATCGGCAATCTTTCTTTATATTGCAAATCCTCTTATAGACTGATTTAGCACCCAAGGCATTTAGAAATTCTGTTAAACTTCATCTCAGACCTGCATGGTAATGAAGATTTGTCTGAGACTGACCAAAAATGTTTAATGTAATGCACTCTTTCTGTTCTCAGCATCTATAGACAGCTTGTGAAATAGTACAAATCCATTTGGACTGTTCACAGGTTTTTTTTTGTAAACACAAGACATCTAAGCAAACTGATGTCTTTCTCTCTTTTTAAATTTATTTTGTTTTGGGTTTCTTTGCATAACTAAATACCTAGTCTTTTTTTTAATATAAAATTTGTTTGTGATCAGTGTTAAGCAAATTGTAATGAAATCTATAAATGTGTGAAACAGTAACTATTGAAATACAGGATTAACATAACAGCTAAGGAAGGTAAAGATGAAACAGCTACTTCCTTGGAAGTGAAAATTCCAAATAAATGTGAGAAGACTTTAAAGAAAAAAGGAAGAACAGGAATAAATACATGCTTTTCATCATCTTAAGTATTCCCCATGAAACTTGGACTTAAGGAGGTGTATTTAAGCTACTTGGAATCTGAATTAATGCCTCCTTGAGATGCTGTACATGTTTGGTTTCTTGCTATCTAAGCCTTTTTGTTACTCTGCGCTTGATCCTGTGTGATCATACGCT
Source organism: Corvus brachyrhynchos (assembly GCF_000691975.1). Lineage (NCBI taxonomy): Eukaryota > Metazoa > Chordata > Aves > Passeriformes > Corvidae > Corvus > Corvus brachyrhynchos. The sequence continues at coordinate 3,068,503 of NW_008236932.1, read as the reverse complement.
AAAAACCCAGGGGTGCCTAAGTAGAAAGAAATCTCTGTACTTTATTACTCTTCCATAAAACAAGTGATATAACGTTCAACAAATACAGAAACTTTTTCCTTCTCTAGTCACAAGAAGAATTTGCCTTGGCTCTGTTGTGTTGTTCATATCTATTCCCTTAGGATAGGAAGTCTTTATTCTTTTCAAAGAAAGAAACATTCGTAATACTCTTTAGAAAACTTAAGTGATGTAGTGAGCTTGTAAATCATTAATATGACGTATTTATCTTTGAAAACAATCTATTTGTGCAGTGAAATGTAATGCAATCCCTTTATTAAAAGTCAGAATGGCAACTGTGTTCTTTCTGTATATTAAAGAGCAATTACAGTGAGAGGGCAATTGAATTTTTCCCCAAATGGGTAATTGCAGGAACATTCTTAGCAAGGAACAACTATGACGTAATTCCTTCCTTCAAATTTATGCATCTTTGCTGTTGTTCTACAAAGCAGTCAAGTCTTGCAGTTTTGTACAGGGTACAGTGCCTGCTTCTAAACTACTGTTTTCCATCCCATATCACCATAGTAAGTGATAATTCTATGCTTTCCAGCCTGCAATTATGACTACTTGCATATGCCTGTACTGATAGGTTTCTAGGTTTGCCATGCTAGTGCAGTGCTAACCAGGTCAAGTACTAGGCTGGGGAGTTAAGTGCTTGTGCCTACACAGCTGGTGTTATTGAGCTAGTTTAGGTCAGCTCAGGCCTGACTACACAGAATCACAGAATTATTTAAATCAAGTCCATCTGTAAATCTAACACTGCCAATTCCACCTCAGGAGCTTTGTTGTAGTGACAACTGGTGTTATGTATGGTCATGTGAAGAAAAACAGGTTTTTGTCACAGTGCCTTGAGACTCTCATTCCTCCTGCTTATTAAGAGGTCTTATCTGTCTTGAATGTTGCTGCAGTAACTGCCTGGATTGATGAAAAGAGGAGGAGCAGGCCTACAAGATGCATTTCTAGAGGGAACAGAGAGGTAGTGGTGCTAGTGCTGTTATCATATGCTCAAGAGACGATTTTCTCTCCTTAATCTCAGGCCCATACAAACTGAGTTTACTATTGATTTCTGATGTCTGCACAACTGTGATCTTGAGCTGTTTTGGAGATCCTTTTAGGGCTGGAAAATAGTAGATGGTTGGTTGCAGTTAGAAGGCCAAAAGGGCTGACCTGATGGTGCCTGTATAAGACTTGAAATCATGCAATTTTTATTCCAAGTGTATCTAAGATGTATTATCGTCTTTGGGATTGCCCTATTTTGATGCAAGGATATGAAAACCTTGTAGTTTATAACCACTAGGCAAATTTTTAAAGCATTGATCACTCCCTGTCTTTCTGATTCCTGGTATCCATAAACATTTTCAGGGAAGGTTTAGATGCTTGCAGAAATGTCACCAGTAGAGATGTGGGGCAGATACAGAACTAATTTTCAGAGCTGCTAACTTCAGACCTCTTAGAAGTAGTTAACAGACACCAGTATCTTTTCTCTTTCTGATGCGATGGATCAGGTGTGGGAAGAAGTTGATACTCCTGGTGATGTGGCTATCTGCTGTACACGGACTTCTCCCCAGAGAATTGTTCTTCATGTTCTGAAGAAACTGGTAGCTCAGTGGCTTGTAAGCTTGAGTACCTTTTTTTTACTCTGTCTCTTGCTGTCTCATACAATGAAAACAACTTTTCCCTTTATTTCTTGAGTTCCTCTTCCTTTAATCTACTTTTCTTGTATACCATATGCATATTTGGCCAAGTGTATCCTTATTTTTCTCAATTATCAAGCTATGCCCTTTAATGCTGACCTTTGTCACTGACACTCTGTTATCGCTTATCAGCTAGACTATATCTTGTGGAGTCTAGGACTGTTGCAATTGTTTCTGACAGGCAGGCAGAGGGGGAAAAAAATGTGGCTGGTGTCCTTGAACCTCATACAATTTCATTTTCAGTCTGCAGCAGTTGTCACTAGAAGTTTAGATCTTGTCTGAAAAAATGTATTTTCTTTTTCTTTTTTTTTTTCCTCATGACTACAGTGATTTTTTGTCTTTCCTTTTTTTTTTTTTTTCATTTACAATAAAGTGAATTACTCCAGGAAAAGAAATGATAGATTATTTTTACTTTCTCAATCCCTGGAGTACTTCTTCTGAAGATACAGATACTCAGAAATATATTAACAATGCCATGTTAATGTTACACCCATTTTAAGTCCTTATGTCTTTAGTAAATGTTCTTATGTTATCATATAGGAACAAAAAAGTGATGAAATCTGGGTATTCAGAGCAAGAGATTTCATTTATGCTAGGAAGGCCTTTGTGCCTTGTGATAGGTGACTGCTAAGAAACTGCCTAAATATTGCAAGTTGAAGTGATGACACAGGGAGATGCTGTTACGCAAAGTATGTAAAGAGATGTCAGGAAGTATTTTTTGAACAAAACATTCAATTTTATTACCATCCAGGAATGAACCAAGTGAACAATAAATCAGCTGCTGAACTTGTGGCTGAAGGTCATACTAGTGATTTGAGATAGTAGTGAATGTTATTATGTACAATCTTACAAGAGTTTACATCTTGGCTGGAGTGTGGCCACATAACCTCACAGCTTTTTTAGTAAGGAGCAGGGAGTGGTCATTTTATCAGTTTGTTCTGAGTCTCAGAATTTACTGGCCTGTAAATTGGGCTGCATAATTAGTCTGTTATGATCCCTAGAATAATCGGGAGGTGAGTTCTTCTTTATGGGTTTAACTCGCATAATTTTTCTGAGGTATATGCAGAAGCAGCTGCTCTGATTCTGAACCGACATTGTCTTTCATGGTTAGGACTGTCTCAATTTTTTCTTTTCCTGCTTGGACCAAGTCTGTGCAAAAACTAGTATTTTTTTTCCTCTGAATTGGACATGTGAAAAGTCCACCTTTCTGCAGATAATTCCAGAAGGAAATATGGGTCACATGTTGTTCACTCTAAAATCAGTTTGGACATTTTTAGATAAATTTTATATCTAGTTTTTGATATTCTGTTCCTTTTCCTGATCTTAGATTTCTTGGTTTTCCTCTTGAAGTGGGGTTTGATCTGTTCTACTCAATGCTTGATATGCAATAGTGAGATACACTCAGTTGTGCTGTTTCTGCTTGAACTTACACAAATGCTGTGTTGAGTATGTGGGATGCTATGGGCAGATATGTAGGATTGTTGTGCCTTCTCCTGTGCTACTCTGAATGCTGCATGGGACCAGAACCACAGACAAATCTGTGGAGCAAGGGGCAGAAAACTGGTGGGGTGGAGTGAGAGAGGTAGACGAATATGTAGCATAGAAGAATTACACCTAGAGGTACATAGAAATGAAATGAATTGTGTGGCATCCATGTTTGTGGAAGCCAGTGACCATTTTCAGTAATCCTGTAGGAACATGCTCTTAAAAACTATGTCTTTTCTGCTCCCTTGCATGGTGGTACCTCAGTAGATGCTGTTTTGCTTACTCCAGTGTATGAACTTCCAATTCCCTTCCTCATCCTGGAACTCCCTTATGCTTAACATTTGGAGGTGCACATTTGTGTTTGGAAGCCTCTACTTCCAGGCAGGAAAAGCTTTTTTAAGAAACAAACCCTCACCCAATGAACTTGGAAGAAAGCCATTGGGGTGGAGAAGACAGTCTAATGTGGTGGGGTTAATAAAGGCAACTTTACCTTAGAAGATGAGACTTTGCAAAATTTTCTTTTAACATAAGGATACACTGAAGTCTAAAAATTCAAGCTTTAATCCTTGGGCACCTGAGGCTGATAAGCAAATATAAGACAAAAAGTGTCTGAGAAAAAAAACCCTGGGTTTGTTGCCCTCTGTGAGCGAGAGACTTGGGTTTGTTATTAAGAAGAAAAAAAAATACTTCATCTGGTTGACTGAAAGACCAGTGCTATTAATAAAGACTGTTTGTAGGGTATACTATAAAAAGTTAAATAAATTCAGCTTTGTAAATGGCTGTGTTTCCCATTCTCTAAATGATACCTTGAGTCTTGCAGTACTGTCAGTCCCTGCACTAAAAAATGTGAATTGATCTATTCTCTTCAGGACTGTAATACTAATACTAATATCTTTATTTACACAGCTGAATCTGATGAGTTTGTCCAGGTCATGTTTTCAAACTGTCTGTATTAATGATGAAGATTATGGACAGGCCTGGAGTAAAATGTTGCTAGGAATGAGAAGTAACAATATTTTACCAAGCTGGTGGCTACTGACATGAAAGGAAGAAATAAATTCAATGAATAGCACTGTGAAATGTTGGAAATTTCTCGTTATCCATACTACTGCCATCTTTGTGGTGAGCTAGCTGCCTCCTGGCTAGACCTCTGCTTTATTAAACACTTCATTTGGTAAATGAGGTATTGGTATGTAGAGTGTAAAATATCACTGCTGACTGTATAGTGACACCCCTCTCAAGAGGTGCATGGGCAAAGGCATTAGTGAATAAAATAGGAAACTCCAGCAATGTTCAGCTAGAGAAGCAGCACCAAGAAGATGCACAAGACCATGATAACATCAATGAGATAGCAGCTGGTAATACAGATGTCAGCAAACCAACAACAGTGTGGTAATAGGAAGCCAACAAGGTCAGCTTAATATGTCATTGTAGCAAATAATTTAAACAGGAATGGCATTTGAGGTATTATACAAAGCCCCACCCAGGTGAACAAAAGCTTCATCAGAATTCTGATCCAATCACTGTCAGACAACCCTGTGCTACAACACTGAACTTAATTTGCAGGTAGGAACCGTGGAAAACCCTCACTGGATAGAAACTTGCCTACAGTAATCAATTCAGATGATCTGAACAACCCATGGATTTGGTTGCTTTGATTTTCTTAGGAATTGATTAGACTGGTCCATGAGGAAAGTAAACACATCCATGAAATTTAAGCACTTTAAACCTGTTTTTCTGTTTATAAGAATGGTGGTAGTTTACTGCTTTCATGTAGTCCCAAGCAGAATTTGCCTGCACTTGTTTATATGGTCTCTTCCTAGCTCTTAACCATATATTTTTATTTAACACAAACAATAGGAGGAAGGGTTAGAGATACAAGATTAATCTTATGTGATTGTGCAGTAGAGTACTTCCTGAAAATAAAATAAAAAGACATGTTTTGTTGAAAAGAAACTTTTTCCTTTGGAATGCCTTTTCAGAGGTAAACTTCTATCCCTGAATATACAGAAATGGTTTTATCTGCTGTCTTTCTCTATTCAACTGTGTTAAAAGCAAAAGACTTTTTGCCCAGTCATGACAATTAGAAGGAGCCTTGTCAGTGCAAAAGAAGAACTAAAGCTTTAGGTGCATTTCTTTTCCCTTGAAGCTATTCTATTTAGTATGATTTAAATTTACATAGGCCTCGCATCCTTCCTGCATGAAGGGCACAGAAGAGCACAGAACTGACACTGTTCAGAAACAAAATTCCTGTTTGCAACCTGGATATTGTTTTATTTGGTTTTGCTTTTGTTTTTCCCTTGATTTGCTTAATTTCTTTCATTCCAAGTGATTTGTTGTATGTACTTGTCCTGTGTAGAACATTGTCTGAGGCATTTGCAAGTTCAGTGATTTCATCTGTCCCTTTTATCACCACAAGCACTGTTGCAATACCACAGTTTAGCTCTTGTGACTGTGTACTTGTGGGAGTAGCCTGTCTATACTGACCTCTGGGTCTGCTTCTGTTCTAGCATGAGAGAAGGCAGTGAATTACCTGAACTGAGGGTGATGATGAAGGCTGCTGCTGGAAAATACAGATGTGGTGAGCTGAAATCTATCATCTCTGGAGGTATTTAAAAGACCCATAGATGTGGCATTTGAGGACATGGTTTAGTGATGGTCTTTTCCAGCCTAAATGATTCCATGCTTCTATCTCATTGGTAGCTGTAGAGCCCATCTGTTGGTGCTGTGTGTCTGGCTGTGGTAGGGGTCCAGAAAAGGAAGGAGTCTGCAGCACTCTTCTGCAGATGGGTGGGGTCCATGGGTGGACACATGTACTTTTCTTTTTTCTTTTAAAAATATTTTTTATTCTCTGAGGCTAATAGGCATACAACCTGCAGCCTAATGGGAAGATTTATTTTAAAGTACCCATCAATTAAAACTGATTGTTGTACCAGTATTTGCCATTGAAGAGAGTTTGCACCACATCAGCTACTTATAAAGAAATTGCAATTAAGCAGGGATAGGTTATAACAATAGAGCCTCATTAGTCTAAAATACCTCTGTGCATGTTCTAATGAGGAGCTTAACACATTGTACAAACAGCACCTAATGAAGTTAATGCCACCCGTGAGAGCTGAGTAACAGTAGACCTGTTTTTAGAATTACATTAAGTGAAACTTGAAGATGTGAGGGTATTTGGGGAAGGTTAAAAGAACTCGACTGATTTCAATCTAGTCTCTGTTACCAATTAATGCTGAGTGCTTAAAAAGCCTGTTCAAGCAGCCCATATCATTCAAATAAGTGAGGTAGGGAGAGCCTTCAAAACTTCAGCTCTTCAATTTGACCAGCAATACAGGACTATGTCCTTGAAAACCCTTCTACTTTAGACAAATTACATAAAACTAGGGTTTGGATCAGTTTGCAGTAGATAGTATTGCTTAAAGGAGCTGAACCATGGTAATTTTAGTTAGTCCATGTCTGCATGCATTCTTCAGATGTTGGTAACTGGGCTTAGGTTTTTAGCAATGTTTTTTACAAATTTGTTTTAATATTCTTATGGCAAATTTTCCTATCCCTTAAATGAGGGTGAACAAATTTAAAACAGATTAGTGCAGCAAAGTTGAAAACTTTGTATCAGTATTAGTATAGCTAGAAATTTGTATCAGTAATTAGTATATCTAGAAACATGTTTGAAAATATCAGGAAGCACTTTAAAAACGTTTACTAGATCTGACATTATACAACAACCCTTTTTTACTTTTCAGTGCTAACATAGTTTATAATTAAAAATTAGAGGAATTGAAATTTTCATCCCATCATTACTCTCTAGTATGCTGTATTCTATAGTGAACAATAAAATATGTTGTAAGCTACCTGGTAAGCTAGTAGCATAAGAAGTTGTTGATGTGTGCAGAACAATCTTTTATGCTGACACCTATGTTTTGTAGGTCAGCTTGCTATGCCAAGCTGTCAATTTGTTATTGGTAGTATAGTAATACCCTAAGTGAACAAAGGCTGTTTATGCTTAAACAGAAGACACAGTAAAACTGGAAACAATACTTCAAGGCTTTTAATATCTTTAACTTCACTAATGTTGTTTTTAATTACTAGCAATTAAAAATTATAATAAATATTGCCTATTAATTTGCTGAATAATGTAATCTGGTAGAAAGTTATTCATGTTAATGAAAGAAAATATCAGAAACATTTTATTTTCTCACTTGCAAGTTTTCTTGGTGACCTTTAACATTTTTGTCAGTTTTATATCCAAAAGATTAAATTAAACCTCTGCAGTCATACTTTCAATCAATTTTGGTTTATAATCAGAATTGTTGCATAGTTTAAGAACTGTGTATTTTATGCCCACCGTTCTAAGGCTATATTAATCCTGTGATAGAACTGTAGAATCACAACAGTTGGAAAAGACCTCCAAGATCATCAGGTCCAACTTGTGGCTGAACACCACCATGACAAGTAAACCATGGCACTGAGGGCCACGTCCAGTCTCTTCTTGGACACCTCCAGGAACAGTGACCCCACTGCCTCCCTGGTCAGTCCATTCCAATGCTTAATAACTGTTGTAGTGAAAAATTTCATTCTGATGTCCATCCTGAACCTCCCCTGGCACAGCGTGAGGCTACATCCTCTTGTCTTGTCTCTAAAACAATGTCCTTAAAAACACCGTTGAAAGTCACTGTTTTGTACTAAGTTCTAGAAGTGTGATGGTAAGTTTGCACGTATAACAGCAGTTTTCATCAGCAGATTTGCTATCTGTGTATTGTTACTCAGGCAAATTTGTTAGTTGCCTAACATATTGAAGCTAACTTTGGGTTTCAGCCTTGTTTCTGAGCTTTCCATGAGAAGCCAGGAAAGGTAGGTTGTAATGTGATTCTTCCATGACCATCTACAATTGCTATATTGAATTCTTCTCTGCAAACTTTATTTAGGCCTCCAGTAATAAGAAACCTATTTTCTAAATTCCACTGAGTCTGCTAATAAAGACACCTCCACCGTCTTTCATTATAACTCTTATTCTTCTGATGCAGTCTGCTGTATGTTAATGGCTTAGTGCTTTACACAATTTGTCCCTGCCCCTTCAGTAAAATTTCCCTGTGACTCAACCCATTATTCCTCACTACCTAATCCTATGTGTATACATTTTTGCACATGTGTGTGTATCTTTCTTTTTCCAGGACAAAATTACCATATTTTGTGGATAAGCTGCCATTTTTACACCAAAACTTCCTAAAAATACTATATATTTCCCCCTTGCCACTCCCTGCTATGCCCTCAAGGTTTATAGAAGTGTATAGACTGTTACTTTGAAATGAAGATAAAATGGAATAAGCCATTTGGAAAAACTAAACATTCCCTTTGTGTGCAGTGAACTTATGATATTTATCAGTGAAAAACTGGAAAAGGTTCGGAAAACAAAAGGTTATGTTCTGTTTCCTACAATCTAGATTTTGTTTTTTATTTAATTTGCAATGTAAATTATTTTCAAATGTGACTATTTTGTAGAATTAATAAAATCAGAAGTCTCTTCCAGGCTACAATTTAATATATGGTTGAGTAATACATAGTATCACTAGAGCAGCCTAAGAATTGGATTATTTTAGAGAACAACCGTTAAAAAAGAGAGAACATCTCTCTAAGCCCCCCAGGCCAAGGTTTAGTTTTCTGATCTAATGTTGCTTCAAGAAAGGGATGTGATGGAGGCCAGTACCATTCACATGAGTGATGAGGAGAAAGCTGATAAAAAAAATCTTCTGAAACTTTATGCTGTTTTCTTATTTTTTTACAAAAATCGCTGCCCTCAGCGGGTCATTTTCCCGTCCTGTTTTTTTTATATTTTTCAAAGAAAAAAGTACTAAATATGTGGGCGAACAGCACCATCTAGTGGTCCCTGCCACCGTGGTGGCCTGTGCTGCGGGGCGTTCGCCTTTCTCTTCCCGCGGAGCCGCAGTCAGGGGCCCCACACTCGCACTTCTCTCGCTGGTGCTGCAGCTACCAGTTCCCATGTGCTTGGGATGGCGCCCAATGCAAATGATAGGCTGCAGATCCTGCAGTCAGTTTTGAAAGCATTACGCAGAAATTTAGTGCAAGACTTTTCTACAGCTTGGGGTGAGTTCAGGATCTCTAAGAATTCATTGATCGGTTTAATTGTTCTGAAAACTATTCTGATAACATTTCAGTTAAAAGCATCCTTTACAAAGGTTCCCTATTTGAGAACGCTCTTGATTATCTCTGCAGTGCATTTATGAATAGTTAACAGAGCTCTTCAGCAATGGTCTTTTTTTCAAAGAAAACATTTTCCACTGTGAGTCGTTCACCCTTCTGACTCTCATAAAGTGGCTTAAATGTAGATTATTTTTACAAGAATTTAAGTTAGAGCTACTTTAAGTGTTTGAGCCAAGAATGATGGAACAAACAAGGAAGTTGATATCTGAAGGCAGCCAGATGTCAAAACAGGTGCTTAATAATTTATTTTTTGTGAGTTGTTAGTTTTAGTGCAAAATCAAGAAATTTATAAATGGATGTTTCATAAATTTTTGCTTTCTAGAAAAAGTATGTTTATTATGCGGCTTTTTACTCGATGTTGTCTATGTTATGTGTCAATATTGCATTTTCTACATCTGAGATTACAGGATAAGAGATAACATGTGTCCACCAGGTATGAGTATTTATGAGATCCTGATACATAACCTGTATCTTATTTTGTGATGGGGCTGTTTGTGGTTTGTTATGTATAAGGTAGGCTATAAAAGTTAAGGTACAGAACTCATAGAATCAGAATCATAGAAAAGTTGGAGAGGGCCTTAAAGACCATTTATTTCCAACCCTCATGTCAGAGGCAGGGGTATCTTCCACTAGATAGATTGCTCAGGGCCTCATTCCAACCTGGTCTTGAACACTTCCAGGGATGGGACATTCACATCTTCTCTAGGCAACCTGTTCCAGTGCCTTGGCCACCCCCACAGTAAAGAATTTCTTACTAATACCTAACCTAAACCTACTTGCTTTCACCTTAAAGCTATTCTCCCTTGTCACGTCACTGATGCCCTTGTAAAAATCTGTCGTAGGCTCCCTTCAGGTACTGGAAGGCTGCAATAAGATCTCCCCAGAGCCTTCCCTTCACCAGAGAGAACAACCTCAACTCTCTCAGCCTTTCCTCATATGACAGCTGCTCCAACCCTCTAATCATTTTCCTGGCCTTCCTCTGGACTTGGTCCAACAGGTCCACATTCTTCTTGTGCTGAGAAACCCAGAGCTAGATGCAGTGTTCCAGGTGGGGTCTCACCAGGGCAGAGCAGAGGGGCAGAATCCCCTCCCTCCCCTGCTACCCACAATGCCTTGGATGCAGCCCAGGACACGTTTGGCTTTCTGGGCTGTGGGCGAGTGCTCATGGCTGGGTCATGTCCAGCCTCTCATCCACCACCACCCCCAAGGCCTTCTTGGCAGGGCTGCTCTTGATCTGTTCATTCCCAGCACATCCTCCAGGTCTTAGGATATTTCTCATAATCCAATTCATATGGAAGAGCTTTAAAATATTACATGTTTGGTGTATTAAATCATATATCTGAAATTAATTATGGAAAGTAACACATAATAGGTCCTAATCTGATCTGCTTTTGAAACACAAGAATTGAATATGTTCTGAATACAGTTGGGAAAAAGGTGTAATCAAAGGAGGTTTAGCTCTGGAAATTTGATTTTGAAAGAAGCACTGTTTTTGTGTATGCTAGGGAATTTATGCTTAGTCACAAACCCTTCATGATAACTGTATAGCTTGTCTGCTTTCTGCAATACATTGGTTAACACGATGAAAGCTAATCCAGACTGCCTAATGTATGATACGAGCTTGCAGATGCAGATGGTGCAGTAGTCTGTCAGTGCATCAAACTTAGTTTTAAATCTGTTACCGAGATTGTGCTTTGATTGCCTGTTGAGAACAGTCCTTCCTTTGCTAGGATGGTAAACAGAAATGCGATCAGGACACTGAAACTTCCTTAGGTAATTGAGAGATCTCTGGGAATAATTCAGGGATCTGACTTTTGCTTTTCCCCCCTGTAGTGGTATACCTGATAGTGTGAAGCTCTTAACCTGTTTCCCATTAAATGTCTGTCTCACGTTTCTTCATATGCACAGATACTCGTATTCTGGATATTTCTTCCTTCCTTTTTAGTTCCCCTTAGTACTAAAAGACAAAGGAGTATGATAGTGGTAGAACATGTTGACAGACTGAACCTCTGGATGTAAACCTGCGTAACAATCTTTCAGCAATATTCAGCTGGGAACATAGAGCTTTCATAGCTAAGTGAAACCTCACTTGAAGTTGGAGAAATAGAAGTGACATAGTGTTGTGGTTTCATCTCAGCCAGCCACCAACCCCAGGCAGCCACTCGCTCATGCCCCATCAGAGGAGAGAGAATCAGAAAGGTAAAAGTGAGAAAAATTGTGGGTTGAGATAAAGGCAGTTTAATAGTGAAAAAAATATCCATGTACACAAGCAAAGCAAAAAATGAAATGATTTTACTGCTTCCCATGGCAGGCAGTTCAGCCATCTCCAGGAGAGCAGGGCCCCATCACGTGTAACACTTGCTTGGGAAGACAAACGCCATCACTCCAAATGTTCCCTCCTTTCTGCTTCTTCCCCACAGCTTTATGTAGTGACCACAATGTCACATGGTCTGTAATGTCCCTTTGGTCAGTTGGGGTCACCTGTCCCAGCTGTGTCTCCTCCCAGCCTCCCATGCAGCCCCGACTTCCTCACCAGTGTGGAAGTACAAACAGCAGAAAAGGCCTTGACTCTGTGTAAGCCCTGCTCAGCAATAACAAATACAACTCTGTGTTATCAACCCTGTGTTCAGCACAAATCCAGAACACAGCCCCTTGCCAGCTGCTGTGAAGGAAAGGAAATTAACTCTACCCCTAGAGTTTCTAGCTGAAACCAGCACACACAAAAAGCTGGTATGGAAGTGCATACAGTGCTCATTGGTATTAGCAAGAAATGCTACTCATGGAGTACTTGAAATTATATGTAGAAGTAAGTAACTCTTAAATTCTGAAAACACAGAGCAAACTCTTAACTAGAATTATTTATGGGGGGAAAAGTGTTTGTGTGATTTGCTTGTTTGGCTTTTGCATGTTCAAAATAACTCCTCACCCCTTGGTTAAAAAGGACCCAAACTTACTTTTAGATTCTTTAGGACCAAAAGTATCTGAACAACATTTTATAAATGACACTTTCTCAAAGGAGATGGATAGAAGAGGGGTCAGAAATATCAATTTTGCCATAAAACATGCTGAAGTGTTCTACTTTACCTTCTTTTCACCTACATCTGTTTCTGAACTCATGACTTCTGCAGGCTTCTGCAGTGTTTGACTTTATTTACTAATATGGACACTAAATTTTCCTGCCCAATTTCTCTAAGCAGTGAGTAGTTCTGCCTCTTGCATACAGATAGTCACAAAGTCCATAGTCAGGATTCTGCATAGCTAGATTGCTGATTGCCCATATTTGCATCCTATTGAAAATTTTGTGCTTTTTTTCTTCTAAGAACAAGCTTTGTGGTCTTGAGAAACAGTACTGCAGAAATTAAAACAAGGATTGAATGTGCTTTAGCTCTGTTTCATCATAAGTGATAAATTTCATGATTTAGTTGTATAGATACATGATCAAGTACCTTTTTAGTGGACATTGAGTGTCTTGGCATGGTTTCTTTGACCTCCACACAGCTAGAGTGTTGAGGCTGGAAGAAACTTTGCTTCAAATTTTCCAAATCTTACTACTAGTATATTCTCTCCCTCTGTTAAATTGCATCCTCATTCTTGTAGGTTTCCTTCTTCCAGCAGCTTTTCGGCCTCAAAGAGGTTGCAGTCCTTTTGCAACTGAAGAAGAGAATATCTAGTATTTTTTCCTGAGGAATGTAGTTTTTCAGATATTTCAGTGTTAAAAGTAAAGTCTCATCCACTGTATCTTTCGTTGTTGTTGTTATGGTAACAACTGGATGTGCTAGTGTGCACTAGGAAAGACTTGGAGGTGTTTTGATTTCCTATTATGTTTGATTTTATTGTATGAAGCCTTTGTGTGCAGAAAGGCAGAAAGGTGTCAGCACACTTCTTTCAGCAAGAACACCATTGGCAAGAAGGAACTATTAATTTTGGTAATGCTACCAATGTTACTTATTGAATGGACTTCATTGTAATAAATACAAAACTCTTCCCTCATCTGCCAGTCAATCAAAATGCAGGCAATTGTGTGCTGTTGGCAAATTGGCCTTTCAGCTTATCCCAAACCATGGAAATTAAATCCAAAGTGTGCAGATGGTGATATGTAATCTCCAAGGCCTGTTATGAAGCTAGATAAAACTGCTAGCTGAACATGCCTGTGTTTACTTATCCTCAGAGGAGCTTCAGCTGGTATATGAAATTCATGATGCCTCGCTTTTATTCCAGGGTTCAGAATACCTAGTCTTTAAAAGGTTAAAGAGTATGTTGGTGAAATGTGTAAGGAGTGCAGTGAAGAAGGCAAAGCTGTCCTGGCCTGTGTTGCTTATACTGAGGGTACACAGCAAAGGCTGCACTGAGTCCTGTGTTGCTTTTTGATTTTGGGCTATGTAGTATCAAAAATGCATGCCTGCCCCGTCAGGCTTCGGCTTTTATTCTTGATATCTCATTTAGTCTCTGTATAGTTGTTTTGGTTCTTTGGATAAAAAATGTGCTCTTGCTGTACTAAAAAGAGCAATAGTCTCTTCAATTTCAAATACAGAGTTAGAAACACCATTCTAAACTGAGCTAATGGCTGGCTACACCTATGAAATGTTTCTGTATCTGAAAATACAGCTAATACTGACAAAGAAAAGGTAAATAATTTGAAAGAAGGTTTTTTAATAGTCTATACAAATGTATGGTTTGTGTAATCAAAATATGTTCTTTTTTCAATCAAATAGTTCTCTACGTTGGATGATCAGGAATGGGCTTTCATTTTTATTTGAAATTAGGGTGCAAACAGAGGCTTGCTAGCAAAGTACTGTTCTCATTCTTGAATATTTCTAGGAAATTATTTCAATAAAATAAAAGAAGGCAGAAGGAGACCACATTATAGGTGCACACCCTAAACCACAGGAACAATCTGTAAACTTCCAGGTTGACCTAATCAGATGCCTAAATGCTGTAACTTTGAGTATGTAATTTTAGGTAAGTTCACAGAGTGGAGGCCTGCCCTTGTAAACATGCAGAGGAAACAACTGTTGTAAAAAGATGTTGAGATACTAAAAGTCTGTTAGGCCCCATGTCTTGGTGTACTGTTGGGAAAATGTGGGGACAAGAGGTTGGGCCACTTTGTGCACCAGTTAAAGGGCTATACTTGTGCCACATCAGAACTGCAACTTCCAGACACTCCACCTTGTACCTCAGGTGATGCAGGATTAAAAGAAGGCTGACATCTGCCTAGGGGTACTGAGAAGAGATTAGCTCATTTGGTCAGAACATGGTGCTAATAACACCAAGGTTTGTGGGTTCAATCCCTGTATGGGCCATTTACTTATGAGCTGGACTTGGTGATCCTTGTGGGGTCCCTTTCAACTTAACTATTCTGTGAATCTGTATCTGAGACAGGAGGGTCCATGCTAGTTCCTGGGGAATCCACAAATGTGTGTGTGTGTATGAATCTAGGAAGGGGTGTGTGTCTGTGTATGCCTGTTTGGAAAGGTAAAGTCATCAGCTTCACTAGAGCACTCCTCTGACCAAAGGAGACGGATTCTGTTGGTACTTTGGTCATCAGTGCATGTGGGGATGCTCTTCTTCCTTGAAGGATGCTAGACCAGCATTACAAGCTGCTTTCTTGTCCTGTCCTGGAGGGGCAGGAGAAGCTGAGTCTTTCGGCTGAAGGTATTCATCTTGAGCAGAAGCAGATTATGCTTTTCTTGGAGATGGCTCCCATTCAAACTGTCTTGTCAGGGTTAGAGCAGAATGATTCCTAGCCATAGGCATTTCCCTGGGCAGCTGGGCTTGGTCCTGCCAGACAGCAGATGCCAAGGAACTGGCACTGGCTGGCTGCAAGGTCCGAGGGAAAGTTCTCAAATGTCACCGTGATACTCCACGGTGGTGACATTGCAGCCTGGAGCCTGTGCCCTGGCATGCTGCAGCAGCAAGACGGGAAGATGACAAATAGCAGTTCTCACTTTTCATTTCCAGAGCTGCAGGTGTTTGGACTCAGGAGTCAAGCAGTAAATCCAACTGTTGTGAAATGCTGTAGGCAATGGCAGGGCAGCGCAGAGTCTGTAGGAGATGTTGGCCAGGGACAAAGAGAGAAGACTGCAGCATTAGGTCTCAAGTGGCCCACTGTGCAGGTTAGCCATCTGGGCACCTTTCCGCCATGCAGAAGTGTCCTTGTAATTTTTGCTGAAGTGGTGGCTTTGGAGCTTCTGCTTGAGAGCCTCTTGAGTCAGAGTGGTGATGGACAGGTCTGGGGCTTCAGCCAGTGCCCAGCCTGCTGGGGTTGTGGGGTGGCTCCTAGCCTGGACATTGGAATTTATGCTGCACATGCAAGTCAGGCTAGGAGGGGCATCTGGTATTTGGGCATGCGGTGGCCCTGGCATAGCCAGAGCAGGGGCTGCTGCCAGAATGGACAACCATGGGAAACAAGTGTGCCCAAAGGGAGGCAAGACAGCCCCAGAGGCTTGCACAGCTGCTGTGCCTGGCTGCAGGCATAGAAAGGTGGGAAGACCCAGCTATCATGCGCAATGTGTCCCGTTCCTTCTACTCAAGCCTTATGAGAGTTCTGTGATTGCAGAAGCATTCCTTTTGTACTAGGATGCTCCCAGATTTCAGCAGGCTCCCCATGTCTACTCTGTAGGAGCAACTGGAATTAAACCACTAAGTGCATTTTGCAAACAATACAAATGAGAGACATGTAATGTCTGCCTCCAATTTCTTTGCATGGGATCCTTTGCTTTCATTTTATATTTAGAATTCAGGAAGCAAGTCGACAAAATCTGTTATGTCTTATAAACATTTTAAATTAACCACTCCCTACAGGAGAACTCAATTTGTGAATGTTTTCATTTTGGACCATTCACACATGCAGAAACATACACACACCTGTACACACTTTGCCACAATCCTGAAGTTTTTCTGACAGTCTGTGTTTTTTTCTGACAGCTGCTACTTCATGAGTAAGTCCTAATGCTGTGTTGAAACTTATTACTTCAAACCATAATTTAATTTTAATAATCATATTAAGCCTCAGTAGCTCTGAACTGATCTGCCAATGACGTGCATCTGTATTATATTATTTCATTATTTTCTGTGCAGCGTCTGTTTTGCTACATAGTATTTTCAAACACTTTTCCCAAATTAGCACTGTAACAACAGACTCTTGATTCAATAAAGTGACTGTAAAACTTTATTTTTGTGCTAGTTTTTTGGAATGGAGTGCCGGTTTGGCCAAATTTAGAAATATATCCTCTGAGAGAAGGCAGGTTACAAACCATCCCTCCCCCCACCAGGTTTGGGAAAAAATAAATTTTCCTCGAAGGAAAATGAAAGAGATAAAACTGATTTATTTAACAAACACACGGGAAAAGGAAAATAATGCTAAATAATAAAACCTTTCACTGTGGAGAAAAACCTGGGAAAGTGTTAGAGTCCTCCCTTTGGTCTCCTCGGAGCTGGGTCTTGGCCCAGGGCCAGGCCCTCTGTGCTTGGTGGAAAGAAACTGAAGATGAAAAGTTGGGTTCCAAAACAGGAGAGCTACAGTTTGTTGCAAAAATATGAAGGAGTCATTCTCTTGCATTTATGAAGCATCAGTTGAATTAATCTTGGACATGACATTCAAGTACTTTTAAAACTGCAGGTGCCCCAAACCTGAGACAGAAAAAGGCCTGTCAGTGTCCAGCATGTGTGGTATTGGGTAGCACAATACTTGATTAGCAGGTACTGAAAAATGAAAGACACTGAATAGTTGTAGCTCTGTTGTCTTGCTTTCTGGGGAGGCAGTGCTCTCCTCAGGAGAGGTTTGTGTTTCTTCTTGAGTGTTTGCAGGCCGATTCCTTGACTGCTGCTGCAGTAGTGCTGCAGATCACAGGCATCTGAGGAATGGGTGGTGTGAAAGCTTGCTTTCTGTACCTTAGAAGTATCTGAAATCAAAACTGCATAAGCCATCTTATTTCTGAATAACTACTGCCTACTGCACATGGTAGTGCCCTAAGACATACAACAACAACAACAATAATAATAATAAAAGAGATTAGAAAAATTAACTCATGTTTCACCCTGTGAATATAAGTAGTAAATGATATCGCAGGTTTCCAGGAAGAACTACACTACTGCACTACATGCTGTAGTGACGTGGTGGCTTCCTACCCTCCCTACATGGTAGGGGCTTCCTATCCTGTAATGGCTTTCAGTTACAAGAAAGGACCTGTTCTGTAGAGTCAACTCTGTATGTAAACAAAGGAACTTGAAGAATTTGGTGTTCTTTGAAAAAAATAAACTTGGAGGATATGATTTTACTGATCAGAGGGAGCTTCAGCACAACTTAAGGAGCTGATTTCATTTGCAAGATGTATTCAATAAAATAAAAGATATTGAATGAAAACTCTGAAAAGCCATGTATGCTTCACAAAACAGCTAAACCACAAAACTTGGCAGATAGTGGGTTTGGTCCATTTCTGAAGGTAGATAGTGCCTGAAACAGTAGAGATTACTTGAGAATTTGGAATACTACAGTGAAAGAAACTGTAATGTATGAACATGTGGAGATCCAAGCTGTTGTCCAGAAAAAAACTGTGTTGGCCCTTACAATTAGTAGAAGGAGAGGCACACCTTTACTTATAGGATGGAAAAAGCTTACATCAATACTTACATTTGCAAACCTTAGCAGAGTTTGCCTAGTATGGACAAAGATCAGGAACTACAATACCACTGTCATAAGGTTACTCTTTAAGTGTAACAGGAATTCCTCAGGCCTAATGTAGTGTGTAATGTACTGGCTTGTCAACTTTTTTGTTGTTTGTTTGGGGTTTTAGTTGGTTGGTTTTTGTTTTAATATCAGCTGTGCATTGTCTAGTGTCTTGACAGAACAGTAGTTTTAGAATACTGTGAGAATCCAGTGACACAAATTTATTTGTTTCCTGAGAACAATTTTATGCCCTGTGAGGCACACAGGACTTAACTCTTATGGGCAAATAGGGAACTGGGACAGATGTTACATGAAAAAACCCTGGGCAAGAAAACACCTGTTACTAGACAAATATGTAAAAGTGCCTGACAACTTTCAGAAAACACTTTTAAGAGAGAGCTTGAGAACATCTGCCTGTGGTAAAGAAGAACTCAGCCAGGGCAGTAACAGAAATAAAAGTACAAAAGCTACAAGCTAGGTGGCTTCACTTAAAAAAACCCAAACAACAAACCAAACCCCCCAAAAACCAGCAGGAAATGCAAGTAACTGAGTGGATTTTCCAAGAGAGAATATTGCGAGAGTGTGGGAGAAGGCCATAGTCTCCTCATTATGTGTGGAAAAAAACTTGTCCAGTTTCCATTTCCTATAAAGGAGAAATAATTGTGAGAAGAGAGCTTAATCATGAATATTTGTTTAATTTAGGAAACTTCTTTGAACTTCCAGGATAGACTGTAAGGGTAGAGGAGAAAGAACAGAAACACTCACACAACACATTCTGTTGTGAAACATTTTTTCCAAAGCAGGTTGTTTTGTTTAAAAAACAAGTAAATCCTTGCAAGGTGCAACTTGATTTCACTTGAGCATAAGAATAGAATCTGTAAGATCTGGAGTCCCTTGCAATCATGCCACATTGAAATATTTCCCTCTGGCAGCATTAATACTGTTCACTTTGATAATGCCCTCAATTGTTCGAGTATTATGGATGAATTTAGTCAGTTTGAATATATGCATTTGAAATATGCAGTTTGGGGCTGGGAGACAAATGCAGGGGAACTGTTCATTTCATAGTTTCTGACATGCAACATAGAGGCTTATGCTATACAGTAGCATAAGGGGGTGGGTGGATTATTCCCAAGCACTCTTAAAAGAAGATTTGGAAATACTACAATTTCCTGCAAGACATAGCACATCTTCATGTGTAAGTAAATGGACATTCTCTCAGAGGGTGCTCTTCCTACTGTATTTTGAACAGTCAGTACGCTTGCACAGTATACTGAACAGTAATGGTGTTAACAAGAAAATAATAATAAACATTTGGAATATGAAATCAAACCTTTCAATGGTTTGTGGAGATTGAATGATATGTAGATAGGACTATTTGATGACTGACGTAGAGAAGAGAGGTCTTAAAAATAAGACAGATGAAATGTGTCCTTGAGAATTTAATTTCCATTGCACAAAGTCTTACTGAAAATTTTATAGGTCACCGAAGCCAAACTCCTGCAAATAAACCAAACGGAGCAACCCAAAAAGCAAGAGCTCCAAGCCAAACCCCTTATTAATTATTTGGATGTCACTTCCAACCCTGAGCATCCCAGTTCACATACACGTTGAGATTTCACAACTAAACTTCAGTAAATGGAAATTCTGTCCTGAAAACTTGAAAAATCACATTTACTGACTTGAAAAAGTTTGTCATCATAATGTTAACTTTGGCTGCCATGCTTTCATTTATCATCAGTAAAAGCAAAGGAATCATAATGGTCCTTTACCTTGTGGAGTATTTAGAGGAGCACACTAAGACAGTATGATGGGTGACAAACACTTGACTTTCACACAGAAGTTAGTAGGTCGCAGCATCACAGAATATTCTCTTGGAAGGGACCTATGAGGACCATCAAGTCCCACTCTTGGCCCATATAGGGACTGAACCCACAACCTTTGTGTTTTTAGCACCAGAGTCTAACAAGCTGAGCTGATGTCAGGGTCAATATTCAGAATAAAGTGTGAGAAATATACTAAAATGTGAGTCTGCACTGAGTAGTAAGAGCAACATGATAGTGCTGAGTACCTTCTATTCAATAAGCATCAGCATCCCCAGCCACTCCAATGATTATCTTGTAGAAAGAAATTTGATTGTGTAATTGGTGTACTGAAGTGCACAAGGTGAAAAAAACTTGTCCACATGAGCATCTTTGCTTCTATCACAACCGATATAAACAAAAACCTGAACTGGAAGAATATTTTCTTTTTCCAGATCTCAAATCCTTGCTGGTGAAGTCTTAGATAAGGGGATCCAGCTCTTTCTTCTGTTGTGGGTATTTTTGCTTAAAAGTGTTATAAGAGGCTGTTCTAGAAGCCAGAGGAACACCTTGACGACTGCAGCAGTGCTGTCTGGGATAGGAAAAGTGTGTGTACTCAGTGTGCCACACGGAAGATAACCCAAATTCTGAGTGCAAATTGGAAACCAATTATTCTTGCTTGCAAGAGATAGGAGAGACAATGAAATAGGGAGGAAGTGATGATATTTCTCTCTGCCTAACCTGCCTGTAAGAATGTCATATTAGCCTACAGTCTTCAAAACTTATGCATAAGTTATAGAAAAGTTTCTAGACAATATGTCTTGCTGTGTTATTTCTCTAAATGCGTAAAGGCAGCAGTAAAGATGCTGAAGAAGGGGGACGTGGTGATCCCAAGGAGGAAATCTGGGTTTCTAACACGGATTGCTGTTGCCTCTGGAGCACTCCAGGTGCTATGTCACGTATTAGGACTATTAGGTACACTGATGCTACAGCTGGTTTTGAGCATATTTTCTTCACATGTTTTGATTCATTCTGAGATTACAATTCAGTGAATGAGAACCATATATAAGCAGATTAATGCTGATATCTACTCAACAGTTTATTCTGCACTCTAGAAAAATCAAAGTATTTTGCAAGACAGTGAGTACCTTAAAACATTCTTAAGGACGAAGGAAACAGACGCCATGCAATTCAGTTTTCTTTAACATACTGCTAACCCCTACTGGTAACAAAAATTTCGTTTTACTGTTGCCTGTGGCTCAGAAGCTGTTATATTAGGTTGTTTGTGGTGTCATTTTTCACATGCTTTATCACTTTGAAATCATAGCCTGAAAAGCAGTGAGGGATTTTACTGTAACTTAAAATAACTTCACATGAAATTTTTGAAAACCTATGACAGTGGAGAAGTCCAAGGGAAAAATTCTGATATATAGTTAATTCAAAATGGAGTTATGACTCCTTAAAAAACACCAAAGCTGTAATGTCCAACCAACCTTCTCTTAAAATCTGTATGAAAGTCTTAAAGCAAGAGTGAGTAATGTTAACCACATTATCTACATAAATCCATAAAAACTCAATGGATTTCTTTTCTGAAAATTGTATTGCTTTCAGTCAAAAGAAAGGAATATAAACACAGAACTCCAGCTTGATTCTGACCACTGTTACAAGAATTTGAGCCTAGAGCTCAGCTTTCTTGCAAGAAAACAGTTTCCCCTGTGTTGTTTCTGCTCTTATAGTTGTTGAGCCAGCTTCATACTTCCTCGGTTGGAGAGCAAAATGTTTTGGGTATAGAGCACTTTTTAAAAAAAATATTTGGTCTGCTTGACTTAGACAAAGAGAACAGGGAAGCTGGAATTTCCCCCAGATCACAGTGTAATCACGCCACCTACTGCTGCACTTCTGGTACCACATTTGAATAGTCTGCCTAAGTGAGAAATACCACCATGGGCAATACATAGAGATAATTTTAGCAGAGATAAAGGCTTGGCGTGAGAAAGCATTGTTGTACTTGAAGTCATGCGTAACTTTAGGTGAGACACTGAACATTGATCAGGTGTTTTCTGTTCCTTTAATCCCATCTTCCAGGGGCAAACTCACAAATACTAACATGGAACTAGATCATGTTTTTCTTCTTTTTCATGATTCAGTTCCTGAAAGCAGGGGTAATGTCTGATTTTCAAAGAATATGTGCCATAAATTGGCAATCTTCTGAGATTAAACGTTAGGAAAACACAGTTTAGATGTAGAAGGCACTGTGAATCAGAAAGGAAAAGAGGGGAGCCTGTGGTATGACACATCTTTACTGCTGTGGTGCTTTTTACCCTGACTGGATACCAGATTCCCACCAAGCAGCTCTATCACTCCCCTCCTCAGCTGAACAAGGCAGAGAAAAAGTAATAAAAGGCTTGTGGGTCAAGGTAATAACAGGGAGATATCACTCAGCAATTACAGTCACAGGCAAAAGCAACTTGACTTGAGGAAATTAATATAAATTCTTGCCAAGCAAATCAGTAGAGTAATGAGAAATAAAAACTAAATTGTAAAACACCTACTCCACAATCCTCTCTTTTTCCTGGGCTTAATTTTAAGCTCAATTCTCTCTACCTCTTCCCCTCCAGTGGTGCAGAGGGACAGGAAATAGAGACTACAGTTCATCACAGTGTCTCTACTGCTTCTTCCTCTGCTGGGGGAGGACTCCTCACACTTTTCTGTGGCGGTGCAAGTGGCTCCAGCTGCTCTGTCTCCTGAGGAGAACTCAGACAAGCAGCTGCGGCGGTCAGCAACCCAAGTTTAGCCCAGACACGGTGAGAACCCATGATTCCCTTGTTCTGTCTTTTGCATGTTTTCTCCCAATTGGTTAATGTTTTCCCCTCCCTGTGTTATGTACGAAGTTATGTATATTCATTTCCCTTCTTTAATATGTATCCATTCTAAAAAGTTCTTCGTTCCTTGACGCCCCATTGGATCCTTCCCTGAGTCCCTCCTATGTGTTGTTCCCATTGGTTCCCTTCCTGTCAATCCCACCTGCTTTTCTGTATCCCATTGGCTGAGATCCCTTTCCCCACCTATTCCGTGCCCACTATAAGATCCCTGGACTCTCCTACCAATTTGGCTTCTTTGTCCCTGTTTTTCACCGGGTTAAGCCTGTGTGGAACCCAGGTGGAGAGTCCTCTTTCCTTACTTCTCTGCCTCTGCTGCTGTGTGCTTACTCCACCAGCTTAGAGGGAAGCTCCCTCGGGTGAGGAGCTCAGCTCTGTCTGCCTGCTTTACTTGTGGGTGTGTGACTGCTGTAGCGTGGATGGGACTGTGGCTAGACCTCTGGGCCCCTTTTGAGCTAGCATGCAGAGCTCCATCACTTTTCCCCTTCTCTGGTGTGGGGTTCCTCCTTCAGGAGATGCTGTGAACCTCCATGAATTTTTCCAATGTGAGTCCTTCCCACATGCTGCAGTTCTTCCTGAGCTGCTCCAGTGTGGGTCTGTTTCCACATGGTGTAGTCCTTCAGGAACAGACTGCTGCTCTGGGTCACACGTCCTGCCAGCACACCTGCTCCAGCATAGGCTCCTCTCTCCATGGGACCACAGGTCCTGCCAGGACCCTGCTCCAATGCTAGTTTCCTGTGGGGTCATAGCTTTAGCCATCTAACTGCTCTGACTTGGACTCTTCCAGGGGCTGCAGGTGGATCTCTGCCCCACCATGAACATCATGGGCTGCGGGGGCACAGTGTGACTCACCACACATTGGCTGAGATCCCTTTCCCCACCTATTCCGTGCCCACTATAAGATCCCTGGACTCTCCTACCAATTTGGCTTCTTTGTCCCTGTTTTTCACCGGGTTAAGCCTGTGTGGAACCCAGGTGGAGAGTCCTCTTTCCTTACTTCTCTGCCTCTGCTGCTGTGTGCTTACTCCACCAGCTTAGAGGGAAGCTCCCTCGGGTGAGGAGCTCAGCTCTGTCTGCCTGCTTTACTTGTGGGTGTGTGACTGCTGTAGCGTGGATGGGACTGTGGCTAGACCTCTGGGCCCCTTTTGAGCTAGCATGCAGAGCTCCATCACTTTTCCCCTTCTCTGGTGTGGGGTTCCTCCTTCAGGAGATGCTGTGAACCTCCATGAATTTTTCCAATGTGAGTCCTTCCCACATGCTGCAGTTCTTCCTGAGCTGCTCCAGTGTGGGTCTGTTTCCACATGGTGTAGTCCTTCAGGAACAGACTGCTGCTCTGGGTCACACGTCCTGCCAGCACACCTGCTCCAGCATAGGCTCCTCTCTCCATGGGACCACAGGTCCTGCCAGGACCCTGCTCCAATGCTAGTTTCCTGTGGGGTCATAGCTTTAGCCATCTAACTGCTCTGACTTGGACTCTTCCAGGGGCTGCAGGTGGATCTCTGCCCCACCATGAACATCATGGGCTGCGGGGGCACAGTGTGACTCACCACAGTCTGCACCACGGGCTGCAGGGGAATCTGCTCTGGTACCTGGAGCACCTCCTGCCACTCCTGCACTGACCTCAGTGGCTGCAAGGTTGTTTCCTTCACATGTTCTCAGTCATCTTTGCCAGCTGCTATTGAGGAGCAGTTTTTACCTCTTTTTCACTACATTATTACAGTGATGCTGCCATTGCAGCTGTTGGACTTGGCCTTGGCCTTTGCCTGTGGTGGTTTGTCTTACAGCAAGCTGGCACTTGTTCTGTTGGATGTGTGTGGAGCTCCTAGCAGATTCTTAAGAAAACCACCCTTGTAGAGTCCTGCTACCAAAACCTTGCCATGCCAACAAAACACAAATGTAATTAAAATAATTTGCATAACACTTTCTATAGGACAGCTACTCACCTCTACCTCCAACTCTTTTTACTTGAATATTTTGCTTTGGATTTCATTAGAGGATCCTTGTGATACTGCTTCTACCTGTCTGCCATAGAGAAGTGCCCAGTCTGCTGTCAAACTGAAATAGTTCTAGGCACTGTCTTGCATTTCTAAAAGTCTTGGATGCTAAGACTCTTTTGTTGGCATGTAAAGTAGAGCTTTAAACCTTTAGGATCACTATTTTCTGTTGACAATGGCATCAGTTTATTCTGATGTACATTTGGGGTTTTTTGGCCACTTTCTTCTTCCACCTTCTAAACTGAGTAACTTGAATTTCAAGCCTTTGATTATTCTTATTGCCTTTTCCAGCTGCTTCATGTCTTTCTTGAATGAGTGCCCAGAACAGGGCATTACTCTCTTGCTGAGGGCAACTCAGTCACTTAAATGAGCGAAGAACTTCACATGGTTGATAAAACCTATTCTAATTATGCATTTCCCCTTGGATCACAAAATACACTGGGTAACTCCTAGACCTCTTTCTGCAGAGCAGATATGCACAGAGTAATGTGCTTTCCTGTCTGCAATTGTACTACCTCTAAATGCAGAGCTTTGCATTTGCTGTTATTGAGCAGTGCCTAACCTCTGTTGCAATGAGTAGGAATTCAGTTAATGATGATTTGGAATTCTAACTCTGATCCTTATATATACTACCTGTAATAAATATGGTAACCATACCTGTTTCTTTCATCCAGGTTGGTAAAGAAATACTGAATAGTTTTGAGCTTGACTCTTGAAAAACCTCACTCCGTACCCTGATCCAGCTCATCATTAATCTGCTGATAATACTTCTGCTATTTAGCTTGTCCTACTTGTTGCTTTCTCTTAACTTGCTTTCTTAATTCTTACAAGAAGATAATCTGAAATGTTTTTGTACTCAAAAGTTAAAGTCAAGGTATTAACACTTTGCTCCCCATTCAGGAGAATCTATGCCCTGAAAGGAAGAGAAGTGCAAATAACTTGGTGCTATTTGCACCTCGTTGATGGTGCTTGAGCTTTCTTGTTCTCCTTTTCTAGAAATCAGAGCTAAACTCATAGGGCTCAGAGTCCTAAGTTCTACCCTTTCTTTTCCCTTGTTTAAAAGTTGTCACCAGGTGTTTTTTCTGTCCTCAGTTTTCAAGGCTTGTCCAGGTCTTTTATGAACTCTGAAGCATAACTACTGACTGTTCTTGAGATGCTTCCTTTGGCCTTTTGCAAATACTTGTTTTAGGACTGCGAGGTGGGCCAATAAACTGCCCACTGCTGGCAAGGAGGCGGATTCCTCTCCTCTGCTCTCAGCTTGAGTGTGCTGTTAGATTGGCTCCGCCACTCATGCAGGCACTGGCCTCAGTCTGTGCTAATAGTGTATTTCAGCAGCACTGCCAGCTTCAAAACATCCAACATGCTCTTTGCCCTGCTGGAGTTTTTACCTTTCTGTCACTTGAACTGGTCATATTGAACACTGATCACATCCTGAGTGAACTGGTAACGAGTGTGTCAGTCACTGAGAACTGCAAAGCATTGCGTCCTTTTCACTGTGTATGAAGCCAGCTCTTTTTGTGCTTGTCTACTTACTGAATTACTTACCAGATAAGTTTAAATATTCAAAGATTGGTCTTTCTACATTTCCTTCTCATGTTTTTTTAATTACTAGTGGTAATAAAGAATAATCTAAGTCAATTTCTACTTTGAGTTCTCTTTTTGAAATAACCAAGTCAGTGTTTTTGAAGCCTTACTTATCTTTCCACTGAACTGTGATAACTTGCACCCATGCCCTTTAAAAGTCACCAGCTCTCTTCATTCCCTTCTCTTTTCTAGACATCCATCCCACTAGACCTCAGCAACCATGGCTCTAAGGTTGTAGAACTCTGCTTACCTGAAGTCTATTGATTTTTTCCCATGCTTTTCTTCGTAAGAACCAGAAATGTTATTTTTATTTTTATCCTCATATAAATTACTTTATTGTCTGTCACTTCCAAACAGAGTTTCTGTCCCATATTTGTATTTAAGTGGTCCCCCTTTGTTTGGGAAGAACTAGCCGATATCCTGCTCTGTTCTACTGTTAAACATGTAAATTGCACATTATCATCGTATTCATGCCTGGGTGACACTGCTAGTGCTCACAGGAAGCACTGTGACTTCTGACCCAGACAAATTGATATTAAATTTGTTCTGTATCACCTTTCTTGTTTTCTGCTTGTGTTATTTAGCAATTTTCAGTTACTTGGCCTGTTCCATAATTTGGATGTAAAAGCAAGTATGCACATTTGTGATAGTATAAAGCAACACCTTTTATTAGTTGTTTTTCTGAAGAAAAGATGTATTATTCTAGATTTCACATCCAGCAGGTATCAAATCATAATCTATATAGTAATGTTCTACACTATTGTGTTTATTCTCCACATAATATGAATAGAATTGTCCTTTCATTCTTTCAGGTCCCAATGTCAGATCTGTTTGTAACAGAGTACAAAAGAATATTGCACTGGAAAAGGGGAAAAAATATATGACTGAATTATTTCCTTGTGTTTGTAAAAAGTGTTTAAAGGATGTCTATCTTGTTATTACTATGCAGGTAAGAAGGGCCGAAAAATAGGTAGTCATGTTTCTTGCAAATTCCACACAAACAATGAAAAAGAAGTAATGGAATATTCAGGTATTCACTTCTTCATGATTTTGAATTCAGCTACTGGTATCAAGTGCAAGAGTATAATTTGCAGACTTTGGAAAGCTCAGTGCTCTGCCAGACCAAGATGTGGTAAACCTGTCCTTATGGCTGCAAAAGTCACAGTGAAGATACAGGGCTGGAAACAAGTATTAAAAAGGAGAGTCACAAGAGCCACTCTGATCTTGCTATCTACTATATGGCAAACCAACTGATATAAACTAAAGACAGCACTATCTTTTAGTATAATCCGGATATATACAGATGTAAGTATATTTATGTGTATATAAAAATATACATGTCTGTACTCACTACATTAAAGGGTGGTTCTGCTTTTGATTTCTATCAGCCACTTTGCCATTTATACACAGGATCTGGATACAAAGCTATCTTAAGAAACCCCACGGGCGTAAGAATTCAGAGAGAATGCTTATTTCATAGAAACATGTCTTTCTAATAACTTTCCTGTTTTGAGAGTATTTTAATTTCTTGCAAAACCTTAGGAATATCTTTACATAGAAATGCTGTAAACAAAAACATACAGAAATCTGTAATGTTATTCTCTTGTGCAGCAATGGAAGCAAGGTGGGAAGGGAAGAATCAAGGAATAGACGTGGGAGTATTATGTGTATTATGCATGGATATGTTTGTGCATTATGTTCATATTTGTGTCAAGGGGTGCTTCTGGGAACTATAATCTCAAACCCCCATAAAATGCAGGAAGAAATCTGTGAATTGCTAGAGCAGCGATGTGTGTGCTTATGTTAATATGTTTAATTCATACTAACTTGAATGATAGCTTTTGTAAAGACATAACTCGAAAAATGTCAGGACACACACTGAGGAAAAAGCAAAAGCACAGAAAGAAGGTTGACTGAAGTGCTGATGTATGTTTTTCTTTAGCTATGTATTGGCTTTTCCCCTACCTTCTGAAATACTGTGTTTTGTCATCTCTGCTGACTGCCAAGATATAAATTAAGGGAAGTAGGGAAAACATGGAAGTGACTCAGTTGAACCCATCAATAAGCTGTTAGTGGCTTCAGCAGATGTAGGGATTATTCTTTTTCCCATTCATCTAAATCAAATAAATTTCTAATATATTTTCTAATAATCATGAAGCATGCCTGGAAACTCACTGCATATCCAGACATGAGCAGGTTTTTTTTAAACTTGCTAGAAAACTTTTTTTTTTGTAAAAGATCTTTGAGTTGCTGTTACCAAGGGTTAACTATGAGAGTTTATTTCAGTTTTTGTTTGTTTCTCTAGTTGTTCATTTTAGCACGCAAGTAGTACTTGAAAGTGTTATGGTGGTGCAGTTGGGATAACATGAGCTTGCTTTATTTTAACACTTAGCCTACATGACAGTTGTCTCTCAATCTGTTCACTCTTAATCACCTGCTTCATATAGAGAAACAGCAGAAAATTACATACTGCTTCGTACGTGAGCATGCACGGGTGTGAAACCTACATTCTCACTTCTAACATGTAGCCACTTTTTGTCTTTGAGCAAAAGCAACCTGTTGAACTTCTATGATTGTTTCTTCTGCTTCATTTATTTGCCTATTGCTCTCCACAATTAAATGAGGATATGAATATGTGTTTTGAGTTTTTCTGGTTGTTCAGACTCTTCATTTCAAAATAGCTAGGGATATTGTCCTGGGTTGCAGTGTATTCTATTACCATCCTCATGAACTGTTGTAATCAGGTGGGGCAGTGTTTCCTTGCCTCCTCCCCCCAGACTATCTTGCTGTTAATTGCCCATCATTGTCCTGCCGCCTGACTCAGAGATAACTCCCTCCGGACTATCTTCTGTTAATGAGCCTAATCAACACTTTGCCTCATGACTCGTTACCCCATTGTGAGATGCTCCACCCAGAGGGAGGAACCAAGCATCCCATCGTGGATATAATCTGGGACTGACCACCAGAGACAACCCTTTCCACTGGATTTCCAGAGGACAGGAGCTACACAGCCACCACTGGACTTTCTGAGGAAGAGCAGACCCTTTACTACAGGATCACCGCTTCAGAGGACTGCAGCCACCATTCTACCAGACTGCTACCACCACCCTGCCTAACAGGGTGTCAGGTTGTATCTTGACTCTGTCAGTTTGAACCAGTGTTTTCTTTTACCTTTTTTTTTCCCTTTTCTTTAATTTCCATTAAATTGTTATTCTGACTTGGTGCCTCCCACTGGTTTGTTTTCAAACTAGTACAGATATATATATTTCCCTCCCTCATATTTTTAAAATAGCCATTGAGAGTGTTTACATGTGGATATGTTTGTCTGTATCTGTCAATGAGAATTGAGTTGCAGAGCAGGTTGCTCACTTCAAAAGACAGTAGATACAATAAGATGATAGGTTTATGGACTTTTTGCCTAGGCAATGGTTTCTTACACCATCACACTAGTCCTAGAAGGCTAGCAAATTTGAAATGGATTTTTGCTTGATCTTTTAATCAAACTGCTGTCCAATTTAGTGGAAATTAATACAGTTGTTTTGTGAGCTGAAAAACAATTTACAAGTCCACAAGCTGGTGAAACTGTGAGTCAAATCTTAAACTGCTTGAGGAGAAGATTGTTGCTTTTTCTTTTAACCTTCATATGGCAAAGCTTTCACCTCCAGCTTGTCACTTAAATAGAAATAAATCCTTTTTGCTGCCCTAAAGTTTAAATTTTTGGTGTTTCTGTGTTGACACAATAGGGTTCACAGCAGTGTCAGCAGTTCTGGCTTAACAGAACATTTTAGAACTGGTCACCAGTAAGTTGCCCTGGGCTCTGGTTCCTAAGAGGGATTTGCCTTGAAGGAAAAGGCACTTTCATTTCTGAAGCATTCAGATGAAACTGTTCCAGTTTAGACTGTGCTTGAAGCTTGAAAATTAAAATGGCCAACCTTCCTAAGTTTATAGGCCGCATGTCAAAAATGCCCATTTGCTGTGGACTAGTGACACAGGCAAACAGTTTGCTCAAAGCTGTTTTTAGCTTCAGCTCTGGGGCCACCTCACGAGAGGGAGACAGCAATTGCTTACTCACTTTCCTGGTGGGCCTTCCTTTCCCATATACTGCCCAGGTGTCAGAGTTGGGTGTGTTGGTGCCAGTCCTGGGAGCCTGGTTTTCTTGCTTCTGAGGCTGAGTTTGCCCAGCTGGGATTGTCCTTTGGTTCTGTTAAGTAGGACTTGCCCTTCTTCACATCTTTTCTGGTGCTCTGGAGGAGGGAGAGTAAAATGGGGAAATTAGTGATGATATAGACTGAAGTTACCCATTGTTTAAGTATTAATGGTGACGGAAGCTAATGTGGAAAAAATAAGTAAAACCCACTCTAGTAGAGCTCTAGGTGTTTTTTTCTTTATTTTGTTGTTTATTATAATGGGTTGTAGTAAGACTCTTTTTTTGACCTGCTTTTGCAAGCATTCTGGTCTGTAACTCAATTCACTACTAGCTTATCAAGCCCTATATAACCATACCCTGGTCTGTGTAGGAAAGCGTTAGCATGAAGTTCAAGGAGTAGGTGAGATGTTGCAGCCTGTGGTGGGCAATTGCACACTTGTGTGCTGTGCTGATGATCTACAGTGTGAGTCCTGTGTGATGGCAGGGAGCTATGATGTTTGTGCTTAATTTCTCTCCCTGCTGCTGAAGGAGAGAATACGATGTTCGTACATCCAGATACCCTTATTGTATCTTCCTTCTGAAAGCTGCCGCTAAAAAAACACGGACAGCTTGGGATAGCAGTGCTTGTAAGGCTGTGGTCCACAGACGCTGAAAGTGGCCCTGTATGACTTCTCAGCTCACAAGCACGAGGCTTTAATCAATGAAAAAGACTGAAATACACATGGAAACAAATTCATGAAGTGAAATGGCTGAACTTTGGCCCTCTTTATTCTTTATGCAGTGCATTATTTTTTGGTATAAAGGGTAGTTTGTTGGTGTCCAGGGTAAGAGAGGAGATGACCAAGTGGATAGAGTGCCCCATCATGAGCTATCTTTCAGTTAGTTATTTATGATCAGCGCAATTTCTTGTTCACTTTGATAAAGTTATTGCTAAGCTTTTTTGCTGTTTGTGCCTGTCATGGGAAAAGTGGAAATGGAAATATAGTTTAGATTTCCCTATTTTCTGGATAGATATTGATTATTTTTTCTCTGGTGTTGGCTATTTTAAGTATCTGAATCTGTCTTTGATGCTGAAAGTCAGCTAGTGGCAGGACTAAATCCTGAGAAGTCAAACAAATATTCTGTAAAATCCGTTAGCCCTTTGACCTTTAAGTAGAGAGTGACTGGTGTCCCTTCACTTGTTTTCCACTTGTCTATTCTGCCTTTGGTATTACTAAAAAGCAGTTTACCTGAACACCTGCATATCAGCTAATCAATCACAGAGTGCCTCATCTGATCAGGCCTAGAGACAAAGCCACCCTGGTTCTTGCTGGCATGGTAGAGGTGAAGAGAGTAATAGGTAGTAAATGCACTGTAAGAGCTAATGGACATTGTTTGATCTTAGAAGAAAGTATTCTTTTAATTAAGATTAATCTATTGGATTTTTAGAGAGCCATTTTAAATAAAATTTCTCTTTTGTCTCATGAATGGGCAAAAAAATGGAATAAATAGCCTTTGTGTCTTCTTTCACCAAAGAATAGAGATGGTTTTTATAATTGGATAAAAACAGAGTGAAATTCAAGCAGTAGGAAAGTGAGATGCTACAATACATGCTCAATCTTCTTTGTGTTGTTCTCTCTTGTGATAAAAGGGGCCAGATCACAGGAAAATTTAAATAAGCACTAAGGGAGAAGGCTTGGCCATGCAAATTAGCTACTATATTATTCTAAAATTATTTGAGTAGTGTGGACTGTAGACAATTTGTTCTTCACCTAAAACAGCCTCATGACCTATAATGACTAGGATTTGAATATTATAATCTGGATTTACTTAACAAGATAATTAAATATTTAAAGTCAGTTCATTTAGAGGATAGAATGGATTATCTCTCAACGTTTGCAGATTTCTGCCCTTCTATTTGTATGCATGGCTGAATGTTCTCAATTTTTTTGTTACAGCTCTCTTTCAAATTTCATACCTTAGCTTTTGCCATAACAATTAGGACTGTGAAGAGCTTTTTGTTGTCCTAGAACTGAGGGAAAAGAAATTATGAAATGCTGAATAAGATGAAATGGGTTTAGTACTCATTGCACTGTAGAAAAGCACTCATAAAAGTTAATTAAGCTCAGGAAATAGACAGCAAGATAATTAAGATTAGGCCTAATTTTACACGGCAGGAATTCTGTGATGTGTTCCAAGGGACATCATGTAGAGAAACTCCAGGCTTTCAGTCAGATTCTCAAAAGATCATTACAGATGATGTTAAACAGCAAGACAGACTAATGTGATGAGGCATATGTTTTCTTTTACATTGCTTTAAAAGTAAAATTCTGCCATAAACATAAACAAGGACTAAATACATGGTTTATTATTACTGGCAGTGAGGTATCTAAGTGAATCTGTTGCTGGAAGCCAATAATTATTAACACAAAAAACCTGGATTCATTTGTTGCTTCCTCTACCAGACTAAAGTCTGCCATGCTGTACTGCAGTTTATTATGTTCTAGAAAACTATGAGAAGGGTCTTTTGTTTAAATCAGGCATACAGTGATCACTTTCCTCTCACTGTGCATTTTAGACACAATTTGTAGTATTCCATGTGCTGGCAGTGTAGCTTCCTATTACTGTTAGATAAAGAAAATCCATACGAAACCTAATTACCATCTTATCCACTTCAAATTTTTATTACTAAGTACACTAGAAATCTTAGAAATGAAAATGAGGAATAAATTACATGGAACTATGGATTCTGATTTGGTTTTTTTTTAATGCTTCTACTAATTGGGTGTGGAGCAAATTAGTCTCGTTTCTTATTAAGCTTAAATCAGTTGTTTAGACACCAGTGCTGTATTCTGCATGCCTGGGCTCATGCACAAGCACAGTCAAAACTTTATTTATTCTGGGTAATCAATCCCTGGAAATATTTTATAGTTTCTTTAATATTTTCCATTCAGTAACATTTGATTATATGGATTCTGTGTTTTCTTGCGTCGTCAAGGCCTTGGGTTGTT
>NW_008236932.1:3034020-3034993 GCF_000691975.1 Corvus brachyrhynchos | reverse complement strand
AGAAGTAAGTTGATAGAAAGTATGGGGATATTTTGTTGATTTTTAAAAAAATACCAAGATTATCTAAAGCTGGAGATACTAAAAAAATATTTTCCCCCATATCTGCTCAGAGAGTAACAACAGAAGTCCAAATAAACATATGTAAAAATTCTTTTTTCAAATAAGCTGGAATACATAAGAGGTTTAAGAAATTGTAAGGTGGTGATGAAAAATGAGTAGGTTTAATACCTGGTGCATGCATGTCAAATAGACAACAAAAACTGAACGACCCTGAGGCAGTTGAAATCCCTGTGATGCCAGCATTGTGTAATGAATGTAGATTACAATCAAATAATCTAACACATCTGCATCTCACATCTCAAATATGGCAGTTTCCTTATATTACTTTGACTGACAGCTTATGTTCCTGGATTTGCGGTTACATGTAACTTTTACCTGTTAATCCTAAAAGTATTTTTAGTTGTCAATCTTTAGGGAAAACCTTGAAAACATGACTGCAATGATTTCTTGAAGGAAGCAAGTGGTTTTTTGGCCAAGGACATCCACCTGACCTTTCCGTAAAGTGGGCTTATAATAAAGATGGGGACAGACTTTTTAATAGGGCCTGTAGCAATAGGACAAGGGATAATGGTTTTTAACTAAAAGAGTTTAAAGTTCAGATTATTTGTAAGGAAAACATTTTTACGAAGAGACTAAGCATTTCTTAAAGAACCCAAGCCTGAATTAATTTTAACTTGCAAAGTAAATATCTCTACCACCAAACTCTCTAAACTTAATTTGGTGTTTCAAAAGTCAGGGCTGTCATTTTTATAGAATTAACTATATGCTTCAGATAAAACAAAGTAAGTAGACTTAAGTATTAAAAAAGGAACTGAAACTGCTGCTGGATGAGCTTCTCCATGAAACAAAGTCTTCATGAGCTGACATCTGTGCATAGAACAAGACAAGCCTCTGTTCTTACTCAGTGCTTTGA
>NW_008236932.1:3031761-3034005 GCF_000691975.1 Corvus brachyrhynchos | reverse complement strand
TTGGATCCTTTTTTCACTAATTTCTGCCATTTTAAAGTTCACTCTTTTATTGTCCATCCTTCCCTTGGACTGGTTATAAGTAGACTGGTTTGGAAGGTGCAGTGTAATTCTTTGTAGCAGCTGTGTTGAAAGCAAAAACATGTTTGGCTTCAAACAGGAGGTGGATTTGATGATCCTTATGAGTCCGTTCGACTAAGGCTGTTCTGTGGTTCTCTGATTCTGTGATTCAGAAGCAGTGCTCCTAAGGCAAATGTACTCACTGCAGAAGTGTAAAATGAGTGTACAAACCTAGCTGAACAGTGCTGGTTTTCATATATATCCTTCCAATGCTATTTTAAGGTCCTTTGTACATGCCCTTATTGTCAGGTTGCTGATAATTGTAATATCTTTTTACACAACAGAACACAACTAGATGCAGCTACTGTACATTGCTTACATTTCTTGTATTTGCTCATGATAGTAAAACTTGTCATCCCCATCCTCATTCTTTTAAACTCAACAATTAAGTTTACCTCTCTATTTGGCAACTAACCTTTTCTCCTCTGAATTGGAAAGCTTTTCCTTTTATTTTAGCATTGAATGAAACATTGGGGTTTATGGGTGATTTGAAGATTTGAAGTTGGACTTAATTGACTTAATTTTCAATGACTTTTTCTTCCCTGTTGGTGTTTTGTTTTTTTTTTTTTTTTTTGTGAATACATAGTGTTTTTGAGGATGTCTTTATTGATGCTGGCTACTTACTAGTGCAGATGCTTTTTCTGGGTGGCTGATTCTCAGTGTATTTCACGGATGCATATGTTCATAATGAGTGGATATATTTATGTTTTTGGAAAAATACGTACTCACTCACTTAACCCAAAACCTGAACAAATCAAACCCCATGAAGTTTTCTGTTTCATACATGCAGTTCTTTTCCAGAGCATCATTTATCTTCAGAAGATCCCTGGAAGGTTGTGTGTCACCATATCTGTTGCAGTGGGGATCCTGCAACACGCATATATCAAACCAGGAGTCCCGTGGAAAGGAAATGTATATGGACAGACAGATAGCTGTTTCAGAGAGATGTTTATTTCTCCAGCCGCATGGCCGGAGCTCTGCTCAGGAACTGTTCCAGTCACGGGACCAAGGGTCCTTCTGCCCGCGCAGGGAACACAAACCAACCAATGGGAACGAGGCTGAGCAGGGACAGGGAAACCCCGTGTCTGTGCCCTCAGGGCCCCTCTCCCAGGGCTACACGGCAGGGGAGGGACCCCAACACCTCACCCGTTTTATTTTAATAAAAGGAGAATGAAAACAACTGGATAAACATAACAAGAACAGTTTCAAAACAAAACAAGCCACCCTCCTGAGTCTTTAAATGTCCAATCAGATTCTGTGGAACATCTTAGGGCTGACAGAAGGGAGACAGACAGGTCTCTCTGAGCATTCTGTGTGGGGAAACTGAGGCAGGAGAGGGTTTAACTTCTTCCCTCTCCCTTTTCATCCCCCACTCGGCATTGGAAAGGGATTTTTGGGGAAACAGTTGGCAAAAGCATGGTTTTGTGAGGGAAACCATGGATGAAAAAACGGATTGGGAATACACTGGGGGTAATAGGACATAGGGTAAAAGGGAAAGGTGGGATTAGGAAAGGGAAACTGTAGGGGGGGCTTACAATGGAGATATTGTCTAACATGACTACGATTTTTTGCATATATACTGCCTTTTACAGAAACACCATCAGGCCCAGTGACCTGCGATGCTTGTAACCCTTTTCTACCTCGTATAATTTTGAATTCCACGACTTCTCCATCTCCCAAGCTTGGGATGCATTTTTCAGGGTTATTCTTTTTAATAGCAGTTCTATGCACGAATATATCTTGCTGGTTGTCACACCTTGTTATAAAACCATAATTTTGCTTAACATTATACCATTTTACTATCCCTAAGATCTTAGTTACTATGATCTTTTCCTTTTTCCGAGTGGCTGCTGTTTTCTGTCTCGCTGCGTCTTTGCTCTCTCCTGTGGTCGCTCCCGTGTTGGAATTGTCGGGGCTGCTGGTGCCTGCGCGCTCTTCCCGGGGTCGCGTTCGGGGCCGCGCGGGCCGGGCCGGGCCGTGCCGCTCAGTTCTCCGTGCGTCGCCTCCTCTGGTCGCAGCTTCGCTGCCGATGCCTGGCGCTGCACCCATGTCTCGGCCGGGCCAACGAGCGACGACTCCCCCGCGCTCCGCTCCAGCGCGCGTCTCGGCTGGGCGCGGCTCCGCTCC
>NW_008236932.1:3022916-3031115 GCF_000691975.1 Corvus brachyrhynchos | reverse complement strand
CAGGAACTGTTCCAGTCACGGGACCAAGGGTCCTTCTGCCCGCGCAGGGAACACAAACCAACCAATGGGAACGAGGCTGAGCAGGGACAGGGAATCCCCGTGTCTGTGCCCTCAGGGCCCCTCTCCCAGGGCTACACGGCAGGGGAGGGACCCCAACACATATCAGTACAGACTGTATCACAGAATCACAGAATGGGTTGTAAGAGACCACAGTGGGTCATGTAGTCCAATGTCCTCCTCAAGCAGGGCCGCCCCAGAGCACATGGCACAGGATTGTGTCCAGATGGTTCCTGTATTTCTCTGGTGAGAGGGAGTCCACAGCAGCTCTGGGCAGTATGTCTGACTCTGATTTTCTGTCCTGCTGCACATATCCAGGCTTGTGCCTTGGCACTGATTGTTTTATTGAGACTTTGTAAATCAGACTTCCTGTGTAGTTATTTCTTTCAAGGCTGACTTGACATATTTATTTGCTTCATGCAGCTGTTAAAAGGTTAAAATTCTAGTTGCTGACTCAAAAGTTTTGGATTTTGGCTGGCTGTGGTGCTGTGATAGAATGATATGACTGAGTTCCTGGCTATGGGGTATAAACATGCTGCTAACAAACAGCCGTCTGCTGTCAAAAGCATCCGGTTTCTAAAGTGTTGCAAACACTTGTCTTGGGTTTATGCAGAACATCTGCAGGTCATGGTCTTCCTCAAAATTTGAATGAAGCCTCTGTTGTGGTGTCTGCAGTGCTTTTGCTGTGGTAGGGATAAAGGTGGTCACGATCAACCTTGCTCTCAGACAGAGGCTGTTACCCTCATAGCAGAAACAATACAAGAAACATATATGTTCATCTCAGTTGTGTCTTTGCCTCTAAGGCAGTGGCATATGGTTAATATAATTTGTTTGTGTCAAAGGCTGGGACCATATCACCTGGTGTTGCCCTGCTCCTGCCCCAAGACTGAGTCAACATGAATCAGTTTCTGAATGCTCTGGGTGCCTGTGTATGCCCTTTCAAATCACACTGGAATCAGACCAGCAGTATTTTATCATAGCATTCTGGGTTCATATTTTGACTTAATAGGTTGCAAGTTAAAACATGTGATTATGTATTTAATGGCTGAGAAGCAGGTTTGTGTTTCTGTTTTATTCATTTGCTGTGCTGTTCTGGCGTGCAGAGCCTTAACAAGTCTGTCAGTCGATGAAGTACTCCCTTTCCCTCTCCCCAAAACTGGGAATGCTCTCAATTTCCAAGAAACATTTAGCTTTTGCTGCTTTTGCTGTGTTTCCTGGAATGTGTCACAACTGTGTGCTGAATATCTTTGGTCATGTTTGGCAAATGTCTGTAGTAGACTTGACTTGAAAGTCAAATCCAGCCAGGGCTAATCAACTTAAAATAATTTCACGAAGGGTTTCGTATCTCAAGGACTTCAATGTTTTAATGTACAGTGGCAGTTCTTGCACTTGATGATCTTGGATAGTTCAGAACATTCAGTAGCTGATCCTTTTTAGAATATCAGATGCAAATAGTCTTAGAATATTAGTTTGTGTTTAA
The DNA here is from genome assembly GCF_000691975.1 of Corvus brachyrhynchos. Taxonomy (NCBI): domain Eukaryota; kingdom Metazoa; phylum Chordata; class Aves; order Passeriformes; family Corvidae; genus Corvus; species Corvus brachyrhynchos. Next base: position 3,029,578 of record NW_008236932.1, on the reverse strand, counting down.
TCTTTTTGTTTTGTTTTGTTTTTGTTCTCTCTGAAGCCCAGGAACTAGTTCAGTTCATTTGCTTCATTTCTGTTTTCCCGGGTGGTGCAGATCCTCTTGACCTGCTGCAAAATCATTTTAGATCCAAAATGATAGTTTCAGGCAAAAAGCATAGTTTTCTCCTCTGGCACTGCTTACTGTCCAAACCTTGGGAAGTGAGAACACCACATTTTAAGACCATTACTAGAGGATTTATTTGGAGCACTCTTTTGTGACTAGAATCAGTCTTTAAAATGTGTGTTCTTAACCTTTCAAATGATGACTAATCTGTCCAAGACTCTCATTCCCCTTTTTTTGAATATTTCTTTGGCACAAATGACTTACCAGAAATTATCCATAATTCCTTCTTTTTCCGTTTGGTCTTTCCATTACTCTCATATCACAAAAGGAATCAGTGATCTCGATGCTGTATTTCTTAGTGTTTTTATCTGGTTTAGTGTGCTTATGGGCAGAAGGCTCTGGTCCTGTAAGTCTGTCATAATAATCTGTACCACTTTTGCAGAGATCCCCGTGGATACTGTGGGCCCTGGCAGAATGTGCTTACTGCTGGTGGCTTTGCCTGAATGTCTGTTTATGTCCTGTATGGTTTATGTCCTTGTCCTGCCTGAAATTTTAGCATTCTTTTTCCTCACCAGAATTTTGAGTAGGATTTGTACTATCCTAATTCTGCATATGTAAGACTGAATAATTTTATATTTTCTTCCCTCTTCCATAGCTTTTTTTAGCTTCATGGTTTTACTCATGCCCCACTGACTGCTTGGCATTCAGTTGACTGCATACTGATGCCTTGTCTTTGCATCTGGTACTAGTCTGAGATCTAAAAACCATTTATTTGTGCTATTTTGCATTGCATTACAGTCATAAAATGCAGAAATTTTCCTCTCAGATGCTGTTTTGCTTTCAGTGTGTGATTTTTTTTCCTTTACTGCAAGCTTTAGCACACTGACACAGCTACCATGTGGCTCAGTAGGCATGGCATTTTTCATTTTCTTTACACCAGCTCAAGACATTAATTTTGTTCATCTCTCTAGTTTTGCATTTATACATTTCTTTTTACATAGCTTCTTTATTTTTTTGCTTTCTCACTATGATTAATGCATATCCTCTGCTTATGTGTTTCATGCTATAAAGAAGTATCTTTCACCTTGTTTTGGAATAAAGTGTTGGTAACCTAATAGTCTGTGTATTTCTCCCATGTCTGAGGCAGATATTGTAGTTATGAATATCTTTTAGTTTGCTTTCACTTCTTTTCCCCAGTTCAGTGGAGTTTTGACATTGTTTTAATCTGCAGTATTTCAAACTGTTTAATCCATAGGCCCTTTAAATTTGTTTTCCTGGTGAAAAGACTCTGCAACCCAGCTGTGTTCCCCTCTTGCTTCTTGTCTCAATACTCTCCTAGTTTTAAAAATATGCAGGGTCATTTCTAATTTGTGAAATCTTGCTCAGCCTTCAAACTTAAATGAAAATCTATCAGAGATATTGTAACAATTGAGACTTTATTACTTTTCTCTCTCCCTCTTTTTTTTTTTCTGTAAAATCTTTACTTAATGTCGGCTATTCAAAACTCTTTATTTTAACACATGGAACTTATGCTGCCAGAAAATTTCAGTACTGCTTTTTTCCCCTTTCCTATCACAGGCACTAAAATTATTCTTAGGATTGTATTTGTGGGTCAAGATAGAGACCTCAGATGTCAATGACTTCCTCCAAATTGGAAAAATTTCGGGTTTACTTGCATGTCTAGGAAAGAAACAATACAACTTAATGATGCTCTTGGGAGCTATTTTTAGGCAGAAAAACAAGTGTTATGGAGAAAGAAGCTGATATAGGTTTCAACTTCTGTATTAAATTCCTGAAATGAGAAGACTGTTCCAGTAAGAGTATGCACTTCCCTGAGAATTTATTTGCATGTATTTGTGTTTAAAAATCAGTTTACTTGAAAGCTCTCTAATGTATAATTAAAATAAAGATGAGGGAGTACATAAAGATCAGGAAGAAGTGTAAATTCAATCAGTGTCAACATCTTTTTGTCTGGAGTTGAAGAAACATTTTATAGTATGTTACATTATATCATCAACTAATTGTTTGGTATCCAGCCTGGAGTTAAGAGCTGGAAGGAGCTCTACTGCTATCAAGGTAATTTCCTCTTCTGTGGCTGTATTTTTTAATCTTGAAGCAAAAATACGGAAATTTAAGTAATTGTTTTTATGAGTGAAGATGTACAAAAACATGTCCTTTCTCTAGGTCATTGACAAAATGTGGCTCCTCCATGTGGCACACTCATTATGCATGATCGTAACTCTTGTTAGTTAACCAGTTGTAATTTTTCTGTTATTTGTCTTATGCATGCCTAGCATTAGTGTTAGTAAAATGATGGCTTCAGTGAGTGCGGGATTTATTTAAGAAAAAAGAGTGCTGTGGTGATATATATCACAGAAAACATTCAAGATCATGAGTCTCAATAAAAAGTTATTCTACTTTTGAGCTATATAAAATCACACTATCATCATGAAGTTTCCATATTTAAATATTGGCAGTGTGACTTTTCTTTTAAATAAATCTGTCCCTGCTGCATCTCTCTAGCTTTTTGTAGTTATTTCCACTATGTGAAAATGTAACCAGCAGTGTGTTTTCTCTGAGATGTTGTCTTTTATGCAAATGACACCAGAAATTTCAGGCTGTAGCATGAATGTCTGCTGATTTATCTCCCACTGTGATGATTTATTAAATTGCAAAATGAAACGTGTAATTGCAAATGAAAGTGACTCCATTAGAATAATAATTAAAACTTAAAATCTATATTCTCATCAGAGCTGGACAATTTCTTCTCCTGAAGTCTAATAAAACAAATCCACGTTTACTTCCTTGCTGGCTGGCACTCTGTTTGCATATGAAGAAAGGGTAATATTTGCTCTGCATATATGTGTGTGTATTTTACCACCCCACATGTACATTAAGGCAGTTGTATGTGTTAGTAATTTAGATTAGATGTGGATCCTGAAAAGAGCTGCGCTTATACTCAACACGGCATCCATACCTGAACTAAACAGGGTTATATGTGTTTATGCTTGGAGAATTTGTGCCTAAATGTTTTGTGTAACTCAGTTCTGGTTGAGAAGAACTGAGCTGTGTGTTAAAGAAAGCACAGTGTGAGTTCAAAGTGATGCGTCTGACATGCTCTGAAAGTACCATGAGTTTCTGGAAAAACTGTTTGGTAGAAATAAAACCTTTCCTTTTTCCTGGAAATACCTATTTAAATTTTTTGTTTGTTTGTTTGTTTAAAGTTTGTTTTGAATAAAGGCCTTTCTAACATTTGCCTTCTGGCTGGACTTGGTAGAATACTCAGCAGGGACTGCTGTTTTTATACAGTGATACTTGACTGCAGGAGGTGTGCAGAGTATAAAGATGAAGGCAACCCAATTATGTAGGCTGAAGCTGCCAAGGCTGCAGTGGCCTACAGTGCTTTGATGGTTACAGATTTGGATACAGTGAAGGTTCCCCCTGTTGAAACTCATTCCAGGTGCCTTGAGATCAGAGCTCTTGGTACTAAAATCTCTGTGCTTTGCACTAGAAAACCCCTGAGTACTCGTGTCTGAATGTTTTCACATGGTAAATATGACATTAAAATGTTTAGAAACCTTTTCTTTTCTGGGAGGATAAGGAAGAATGCAACAGCCTCAGTTTTCATTCCATTATTTATAAGAACACACCTCAGTTTCCTGTGTAACAGAAACCAAGTTGTGACTAACTTTGGTAAGAGCAATCCAAGCTTTCTCAGATGCATTTTTCTTATAACTAAATCCAAAATGTGGAACATAGGCAGTTGTAGTTTGACAAAGCCATGGTTCTTATTTAATAAATATATTGATTGTTGCAGTGAAAGTTGGTTTTCCTTTGGGCGAGTTATGTACTATACTTCCACACTGGTGTCATGGTAATCAGACACTTTCCAGAAGGGCTTTGCAGCCAGTAGGACAAAATGAAATGCTAGGAGCTGCTGGATACAGAACTCTGAAAATCTGTTATAGTAAGAGAACAGGAATATCATTCCTTTTTGCCTACTACAAACCTCCTAGATACCATAGAAGGGAATGATCCTATTCCCTCTTCATGTATTTGTGGTTTGGTCCTATTTTTATGCACTGATGTCAAAGTCTACTATGAACATTTGCATTTATGTGTAAAGAAGTTGTCCTAATCACCAACACTAATAGGACATAGGACATATTTTTGTTGCACTAACACATACCGCACATGAGTACACAAACTCAGTGATGTGCTTTTTGTTATCACCTGGACAAAATTAGAGATATGACTAGGTAATGTGACAGTGTATTAAAAACCTGTGTGTAAGATCAAGTATTACATCCTTTAAAAAACCAAAACCAGATAATTTAATAACCCTGACCCAGAAGGAGAGGGACTCAAATGGCCAGATGAATCTGGCAGGTAAAAAGATGGTTAGAGCAATGGTGCCGTAGTCAGGGTTTTGGTTACTCAGATGATGGGACTTGCTTTGCCAAGCCTGGTTCACTGGAGGCTGCTGGGGTCCACTTAACAAAGAAGGGGAAAGTTACCTTTGGTAGGCAGCTTGCTGGACTAGTGAAGGGGGCTTTAAACTAGATTTGCCAGGGGAGGGCACCTGTCCATCCCAACCCTGCCAGTAGGATGCTGACATCTGTCAGGTATGCCCAGAAAAGTGCAAAGGCATTCCAGATACTCCAGCCAGAGAGCTGGCTTTATCCAGAGCCTGGGGCCTGATGCAGACCCCTCTACACAAACACATGTGCTATGGGGAGCAAACAAGAGGAATTAGAGGCATGTGCATGCCTGCATGGGTATATCATTGGCATCATGGAGGTGGGATGGCTCCTATGACTAGAGCATTGGAATGGAAGGTTCTAGGCTTTTTAGGAAAGACGCACTAGGGAGATGAGGAAGGGGTGTAGCCCCTATATTGATGACCAGCTGGAGAGTATGGAACTCTGCCTGAGGAAGGATGAGGGGCCAGCTGAGAGCTTGTGGGTCAAGAGTAAGGAGACCGCAGGGACAGAGGATGTTATAGTGTGGATCTGCTGCAGACAACCTGCTGAGGAGGATGGTGTGGATGAAGTGCTCCACAGGAAGATAGGAGTGGCTTCATGCTCGCAAGCCCTGATTCTCATGGAGGATTTCAACCACCTGGATGTCTGTTGGAGGGACAACAGCAGGGCACAAGCAGTCCCGAAGGTTCCTCAGATGTGTCAGTGAGAACTTCCTTAGACAAGTGATTGAGAAGCCAACAAGGAGAGGTGCCATGCTCAACCTTGTGCGCACCAATGGGGAGGAGCTGGTGGGGAATGTAGTGCTCCAAGGCAGACTTGATTGCAGTGACCACAAGATGGTGGAATTTGAGATACTCAGAGCAGTGAGGATGGCACAGAGCAAGCTCACTGCCCTGGACTTCAGGAGAGCAGATTCTGATCTCTTCAAAGACCTGCTTGGTAGAGTCCCATGAGATAAAGCCCTGGAGGGCAGAGGGACCCAACAATTCTGGCTGAATTTCAAGGATCACCTCCTCTGAGCTCAGGGTTTATAAAGCCCAGCAAGGAGGAAATCTGGAAAAAGTCCCAAGAGGCCTCCATGGGCAGATAAGGAGCTGCTGAGCAAACAGAGCAAAACCAAGAAGCTTTCAGGAAATGGAAACAAGGACAGGAAGAATACAGGGAAATTGTACAGGACACTAGGGACTATCACTAAGTTAGCAGTGATAGGACAAGGAGTAATGGGTACAAATTGAAAGAGGGAAAATTTAGGCTGGGTATTAGGAAGAAATTTTTTACTGTGAGTGTGGTGATGCACTGGAATAGGTTGCCTAGGGAAGTTGTGGATGCCCCATCCCCGGCAGTGTTCAAAGCCAGGTTGGATAAAGCTTTGAGCAACCTGATCTGGTGAGAGGTGTCCCTGCCCTTGGCAGGGGGTTGAAGTTATGTGATCTTTAAGGTCATTCCAACACCTTAACATTCTGTGATTCTATAATTTTGATTGTAATTTCATATGTTTACCAAGATTCTGTACACCTCAGAAGTCATTACAACTTCCAGTGAAGAGTTCTTTAGCAATTGAATATCAGTTGCAGACATTTATTGCAGGTTGAAGAAGAAATTCAACAGAAAGGTGGGATATTAGGAGACCTCTGGATACCCATGAGTATTATAGCTGTGACTTCATGAATATTTTTGAACTGAAGTATTATACCTTCCAATAATAAGACGTCTAAGGAAGATCTTAGAAGAAATACGGGCAAAAGGATAATCTTTGTGTGCTGATGAAGCACTGCTGATTTAGCATGGATACATGAGCAGATACTAAATATAACCAGGTTTTATGCAAATCAAAGCCCTGGTGCAGCACTCCAATGACAATTGAAAAGAACTTGTTCTCCTCCAAATAACACTTAATTCCAAATGCAGTTCTCTTATCAAACCAGCTGAAGTTTACATTGTACACGGAAAAGCTGTGTAGTGGTTTGGTCCAAAATACTCATTACTGTTTATCTTCTGTGAGATAAGAATTAGGAGAAATGCAAAGCAGGCACCAAACTTGAAAGAAATATAAAGAAGTTTATTAACAGACCTAAAAGA
>NW_008236932.1:3016680-3022169 GCF_000691975.1 Corvus brachyrhynchos | reverse complement strand
TGGAGCTCCCAGCATTTACCACATTTTGGCCCTACCAGCGTTTACCACACGGGGCCCGCAGCCACCTGTCCCAGCACCAGAAACGAGAGAGAGCTTGGAGGGGGAGTTTGTCTATTCTTAAGTGTGGATCACAGAGGTGGTCACAACTTTAAGTGGCTTAGAGAATTGTCCATATTCAAACTGGCCGCTGATAGGTTCTATCAGGTCCCAGAGGAAACTGTAAGCACCCCTCAGCAAGGACATCCCTTCCGGGACTATGCTTGCTAACCTATGACAAGCTGTCAAACAAAAACACTGCATTACACTTCCAGCTACCATGTTACTTCTGTCTATTATTACCTTTAGTTAAAAAGAAGTCACTGTGATTTATATAATTTCATTTGAATGAATGCAGCATTTGTATTGGGAAGTAATAGACACGAAAAGACAAATACAGGTCACTTGTGAGAATATTGAGCATGGTATGCTGCTGAGGAATCATAAAATTGACAGGAAGTATTAATTATAGCTTGCTACTAAGAATCTTTAAATAACATTGCCTTAAGCAGATTCTCTGCTATGGCATCAGTATTGTAGTAAAAGATCTGTACAACTTATGTGAAAAGAAAGTCAGTGTGTCATGTGCAGGATGTTTTGGGGAGCGCATCACCTTGATTTGAAGTTTTTTGGCAATTATAAATAGGAATTTGCCTTGAATGAAAGAAAGAAAAATGGTCAATGTCCTTTTGTCAAAGACTAGCCTATTTTCCTAATGGTTTTTAAACCTATTCTTTGACTAGAAAATGTTATTTTGACAGTGAAATTTATTAATTGATGAAATAAAAGGAAAGTAAATATTTGGTGTCTAAAATCCAGTTATCAGAAGAGAAGTAACACCTGAAAAAATTCACCCAAGTAATAAATACACTAAGTCTAAATCTCCTAGGTGTTTTACAATTCAAGTAAACAATTCAAGTGTAGTCACTATGGATATGCCTGCACAACCCCAGCTGTAGTAACGATGAAATGTCATCTATTTTTGACAGAAAGGTGCATTAAAGGAAAAGCACTGTTAGAAAATATATCCTGGATGACATTCATGGCACCAGTGAACTGCATTAAGGGAGTGCAGTAATTAAAAATTCACTTCAGAGGAACTTATTATTCCTTAATTCACAGTTACTCCAGCTATCAAGGATCTCCTGGACCCAGGCATTATGAAAACATGATGTCTCCATTACTTGCTAAATTTCTGACTTAAATCTTCAAAGGAGATGTAAAACTTCCCCAAACCATGAAGATAAAAATAATGAAAAGAAAGATTTAGGAAGCCTTTAGAATTAAAATAATTAAGCCACAGTGGATACTTTCAAAAATTTAGCAGCTATGACAGTATAAAAGGAAATTCCTCATTAACTTGTGTGCCAGGCTATACAAATCTAATATTTAGTTAACCAGCCCTTTCTAAAATGGTGTTAGTAGTACTGTGAGGTAAGTTAACTGTGTTAAGAAAATGTGCATACAGTAACACTTGTAATTCTGGAATTGTGTGAACTAGAAGAAGTATATATAAAGTTTAAATACTTCCTGGTAGGCAGATATTACAGGTTTTTTTGTTTGTTTGTTTTTGTTTTGTTTCATTTCATTTCCTTTTTCTTTTGAATTGTAAACTTCCAGCATGGAAAATACCCCATGCCAGGGAACTGGGTGTTGGCCTGATATTTTCATAAACCCATCTAATTTAATCACATAATCTTTTGTGACTAGAAGTAGTCAATTTAGGAACTATTACTCTATATGCTTTTTAAAATTGTATTACATTTTGCTTGTATTGCATTGAACATGATGAGGAAGGCTGCTTGTAAAAGATTGCACACGAACCTTGTGGTACTGAATCACTAGGCAGTAAAAAGGCAGGTGGTCATGGCCTTTCATAGCTGATCCAGAAGGCCTGATCTCCTCCTCTTCCCAGTCAAAATAAAATGGAAATGGTGAAGAGGATTGTCTTAAATAGTGTAGTGGATAATATTACATGAAGCATTACAAAGATGTTCAGGCTTCAGTCTGTGGGAAGAAATGGTTCCCCCAAGTTTTACTCATTTAAAGATCCCAGACTAATGAAAGCTTTTAAGCCTAACAAGTTTTTTAGTCTCCCTTTGAATAGGATAAATTGTGTTTATGGCTATGAAATATCTGGTCTCAAGAAACCTCACTATCTCTTTTTTAGTATTATTAGCATTCTGTTGGATATGCAGAATTGAGTATAAGTCAAGGCAGCTGATGTACCTTGCTAGCAGTGAAAGATGCCTATGAAAAAGGAAGGATTTGAACCTAGATCTGCAGTGATCTTAGGGATCTAAGTTACTAGGCAGGGAAAAAGATTTTCTTTAATATTTATTTTAGATTGAATGGATTAATGTATGTTTAATGAATTTGGTGTATTAATCATTATTCCAATGCTATTAATCTGTTCATTACCCCGCATTTCTTGGAATCATTTGTCATATACTATGATCTGGTATCCTGGTTGCATAGGGGATGCCTTAAGAATCTGACTTGACAAGTGAGCAGCAGCCTTGGTGTGTCCTGGGACCTGTTATTGGGAGATTCAAGTGCAATGACCTAAATCTGCTTTTTGTTTGTTTTGCCACTCTGTATTTTTGTAGTGCTAGCTTGACAAAAAATTAATTTTACAACTTATTTTTTTTTCTCAGTGGAATCATCCCACAAAAGCAACCCCTGAGGCTCAGATCAGGATGCAGCTCCCTTATCTAAGAGAAGAATGCCATATATGTGCAGTGGTTAAAACAAGCTGGCCCATAGCACAGTCCTGCCTTAACATTGTTACTCTTCATTTTCTTTCTTCTTCTCAAGGTCCACAAACATGTCAGAAAAGACATGTGGCAGTGAAATATTAGGATTTTCCTCAGTGGTTTTCTGAGTGATCATTTAACACGAAGTGTAACACAACATGGTGACAGGAGCATTTTACTTGCTACAAGAAATAGAGCAGCTGCAAGGAATATCTACACTTACATGGAAATATCTACATTTGAACAGGCTGTTAAAACACATCTTTCACACTAATTCAGATTAATATTTTGCCTATGACTCTTGCAGTTCTAGTTCACTATTGTTTTATTAAAGGTGCATTGAAGGTCAACTGCCACTAACTATACTGTTAAATATTGATTTAACAATTTGAATTAATGTAATTTTCTGTTGTTCTCCCTACTAAATGTACAGCAGCACTTCAGTGCCCCAGTCAATAAGATCAATAGCACTCACGTGAAGTTCAGGCTATGGCTGTCTCTGGTTTGTTCTCCCCTTCTCCTTCCTGTCTTCTCACAGGGTCAGACAGGTTTTAGTACATGCAAAATCTATGGTCCTGCTAATAGGCTGTGGGACTTCTCTAGCTGGATGCATTCTGTGCACACCAATTACTCTGAAGCAGGATATTTCATGCCTCATACTGATTTTTTTTTAATCACGCTACTATTTCTTCTTTAACAAGAGAAAAAAATTAAACAATAAAGGCATTTATTGTGCTTTCTTCTAAAGGTTTTCTGCAAGCCCTTATTAAAGACTATTTATACAAGTAAAATTACATGCTTGGTAATTTTTAAATAGCAAGTCATTACTCAATAGCCCTTGCTAATCATGATGTCAGAGCTAAGAGGCCAAATATCTAAAAAGATAAATATGACTAAGTTAAGCATGTGTTCAAACATTTGGTTAAATGTTCAGAACTGATGTGTGAGCAACCTGGAAAGCTATGTCTTAGTGACAGTGAAAATATCTGGGCAGCTAAATGTTAAACACTTGGACAAAATAACGCTTAAAATACAATGTGCCTTGATATTGCACAGGAAAGTATGTGTGATTGTTCCTATTCCATGGATGTACTACCTATCAAAAGGGGGAGTCACAACTGGTATTCAGGTGGCAAAACGATGGTAAATTTAGAATTGAGTATGTATGCCCTGAGTCAGCTTCTCTTTGAATAGTTTTCATGAAATGTTAGTAGTCTTATTTTCTTGATGTCTGTCACTTTTAAGCCGGAATAAGGAATATACGTGTGTGCACAAGTGGATGAAAAGTATCTGTGAAAAAGAAAGACATGTGAGAGCTAATGTCCTTTGACTAATTTTGAGAAAATAAGAGGATAAGTATTAAATATGAAACTGATGTTTGTGCTTCCATTTAACAGAAGAATGGCAGTAGGTGCAATAATTGAAAAAAAGAAAAAAAAATCTTGGCAAAAGAACCTCACCTCTACTTTCCTTCCTTAATTCACAGTGAGGTCTAGATTGACACTGTGATGATATTGTGCTGCCAGACTTTTCCTGGTATTCTTTTCCACATACAGTGTTCTTCACACACGTTCACTCACATGTAAAGGAGGTGTTACAGGATGCCCTGCTTCTCCTTGAACCATCAGTGACTGGGTATGATAAAGAGAAGTTTACAGAAAGCCAGCAGGATTGATGCAGCTGCTGAAGCCATGTGCTTCACATGCACAACAAGAAAAGCAAGACACTCCCTGACCCCTGCACTGTAAAGCTTAGAGAATGTAATTAGAGAGCAATAGTTTAACCTGGGAAGGTAATAAATTAATCCAGATAAGCATGAGACACAGAACAAATTTTTTGTTCTGGCTCCAGATAACAGAATGAAGTGTATGGATCAAAGGTAAAAGCTGTACGTCTTTTGGCACTGGCTGATCATCACTGAGGATATATTTTGAGAATCTGACTGTTCATGGCTTTCTTTATATATTTCCATGTGGTTCTGCTCTCTGAAAACAGATGACATGAAATAAGATGGAGAGGAAAAATAGGAGATCAGTGCCAACAGTTAAGGTATGTCTATGAACTTGAGAAAGGTGTCAGCAATTTACAAGTATCTTCTGGCAATATCAAACTCTGAAGCTACTTTTCTCTCAGAATGAAGACTAGTGTCTTTGTTAAAAAAGGAAGTTGCCTTTTGTGCTTCTGTCCATTCTCTTTGATTTTGTGACCTTTCAAAAAACCCTTTTAGCTGTATGGAATATAACATTAAAAATGCCTCAGAGGATCTTTGTTCTGAATTGTTTCTTTTCTAATTTGTTTTTCTAAATTATTCTTAATGAAAATAGAAACATCTTGTTCTTAACAAATAATTTTTCTCCTCTCCTATGTCTCTCCCGTGCTATTCCACATGCTGTAAAATGACTGAGAGACACAATGATTAAAAATTCTCATCATGCCCATCTGCCTCTGTGCCCTGCACTTTGTCATATGGCAGTTGGGTATCAAAGTAGCCTCATCAATGTTCTTTGGAAACTAAGCAGGTTGGACATGCAATTTATATGAAAAACAATTACACTGTGTTAGCTTGCTTTTGGCAAGAGTGTTAGGGCTCATCTTGGAGACAGGAAACAAAAGCAGCAATTCATCTTCATACATTTTAAATGAGGGGAGGTGTAGGTGTGTGAGAGAGCTGTCTGGCAGGCGCTTTTCCCTACCATC
>NW_008236932.1:2891099-3016647 GCF_000691975.1 Corvus brachyrhynchos | reverse complement strand
TTTAGAATGTGTCCTAGTGGGTGCTACTGACATTGGCTGGAAAAATATGTATTTTCATATAATGCAGGTAGTGTTAATGATTGTCTCACTAGAATTTCTTTCAAATAATCTCTTTGATATTCATTTAAAACAAAAGTAGTGTGCCTTGGTGACAAACTTCAGAACCAAAAAGAAAGAGGATTAAAAGAGTTAATTTATGTTGTATAAACTCGTTTTCAACCAGACAATACTGTTTGTCATATTATCTGTGCAGAGCCTATTGTGGTATGTTTTTGAATACTTCTAAGTGCTCATTCTTAGATCTTTATAAGCAGCATTCATGAAAGTCTGTCTGATAAGAATACTAAACTGAATGCCATCTTTTTGTCAAGACATATATGCAAAACCCATTATACATTACTGTTTTCTAAAGTCCTTCAGAGTGTTTGAGAGCAAGTGTGTGATGGAATGTACTGACTTTGGAGAAACTGCTTTTTAGGGAATATCTAAGAGCAAGTTCAATGGTAATTATGCATTTTATTGTGGTGGGTTTTTTTTTGTCTGAATAAGGGCTGTAATCTGTCCTGCACCACTTGCAATGAAATTCTGTACAATGTCAACAAGAAACTAAAAATGTAGGTGTTTGTCCTCAAGAAAGATCTTCACTCTGAACTTAAATGCTAACCATAAACATCAAGAAATTCTCAGTGATACTAACTATGTGATTGAAACATAGTCTGAGTTTCAGCTTGCCAACATTGTGTGGCTTTGTACTTGAACCTTGGCAAATTTTTTTTTTAATGAGGACAATATGTTTGCCTTAAAACTAAATATACAATATTCCTCTACTTTCTTCATTAATTTTTTCCTTCAATAAATAAAACTCTTAATTTGATGTCACAGTTATGAGAATATTTTTGTGTTTGTTTCATAGACTTAGAGGAATCTGATTGTAGAAAAGTCTTTAAAATAATGTTTTCATGAATTCTAGTTGTAATCTAGTCAGTTTTATTGTAGGTTCCATCAGTGGTTAAAAAGAATTTTTTCAAATTTGAACCATACATCTTGCCCATACAAAATTCCCCTCCTTGACCATGACATTCCTGGAAATAAGTTATATTTTAATGGGCAGAACAGAGATTTGGAGGTGTTAAGCCAACTCTGGATTCTTACTCCTGATATTTTTTCACATGAAAGAAAAAAAAAGAATTAGGTGGTCTGGGATGGAAAAGTTTTATATTGTTTGTTTGTTTGGTTGGTTTTTTTCCAAGTCTGCCTATTTGAAATAATACTGCAGTACCAGATACGGAAAGGGGTGTGAAGTTTATATTTTACATTGAGATCTGAATTCTGTTGCTAAGATTTTAGGGGCCAGTACAGTGGCCCCTAAAATGAAGAGCAAGCAGTAAAACTTCATTGTATTTAAGTATAAAAGTTTGCATTGTTTCCACAATGCCTTGAGGAAGGCAGCAACCTTGAGCCAGAGGTGTAGTTTCATGGTGCTCAGAATCTTTGGGTAACTGTGACTGGGGAAAGATTCATTACAGTGATTTTCTCTCTGCCACGTTCTTTGAGGTAGACAGTCTTAAAAATCAGTAGCATTCTGACCAAGGAAGTGAATTTTGATCCCATCTGCCTAAAAGAAGGGCAAGGATTACCTAACTCACCACCTGTAGCAGGCTGTCGATGTTGCCTGGGATGAGTTCTCATTTCAAGCTGTTGATCTTCTCCCAGCTTGCTTAACAGTATCAAGTTAGCTGTGGTGTAATTTATGTACTTTTCACCATCCAGGAAATCTACCACGGTGTATTTTGGGGTAAAGGTACTGTGAAGCTTTCCTGTTATGTATAAAATTCTTAAACAGCCATTGAAAAGGTTGTGATGCTTCATTGAGTGATGAGTTCTTTCATCTGGATGATCAGCTAGTCCCTTTCTCTATAGTGAGTTTTACATGTTTAATTTTAAAGCAGAAAAGAAGCAGCCAGAGCCATTTTCAGAGTCCCAGCTAGGGTGCTCTGGGATGTAGCCATTGTCCTCAAGAAGATACACCCTTTACTTCACTGTAGAAGAATTAACCACTTTGCTATTTTTTTTTATTTCATAGTTTTTAGTAATTTGGGAATGGAGACTTCTCTCTGTCTCCTGTTTGTTACAGCTGCTCACAGTAGAACAATATACAAGTCAAGTGAAAAAATTGATTTCTGTGGAAAAAAACCCCAAATTTGTGTTGTATTTTTTAAAGGTGACAAAGTACTATGAAAATGGTCTAGAAATAGGAAAATAAATTATTTTTTGACCTATTCATAGTCACTGAGAAAGACACTAGTTGTTCTGAATAAAGGCACATGAGAAATTTGTAAGAGCCAGCACTGGAGATGGAGGACCATGTTAAAACCACTGCAGTCCACAAGGAATCCTGCGCCTGAAATTCATTGCCATGGCCAGTACCATTACTATAACAACATTCCTGGGTATTCCTGTGTGTTGACTGCCATGTGAGGACTCAGAGAACATATTCGGAGATCAGATTCCCTGGGCGATGGCAGCTGTATGGTTTTGTGTGTACCTACAGGGTCTGTTATGTGTGGGGTGTTTTTAAGAGCTCCCGTACAGGTTAACAGTAAATACACCTGACTAAAACTGAGTCAGAGCAGATCCCAGCTGGTGTTGTAACATGGTCTCTACAAGCAGCAGCAATCATGGCCCTGATCTGACAGAGGGCTGTGCAGCTCCTGTACTGTGGCTGTGTCAGCCTGCCAGGGACAAATGCATTTTATCACTTGGTACTGAATGAGGACTGCTGTCTGGCAGGCCCTCACCTATCTGGTTCCAAAGCCATGCTAAGGAAGCTTTGGCTCTTGAGCCATATAAATATTGCTACCAGCAAGATTCAGTCCTTGCTATTGGTGGCCACATGTGTTTGGCAAGATTGGTGGGCCTGTGCAATCCAAACTTGGTTTGCTTCAGAACTCCCCATATGGGGAAGGATGCAGCACTTCTGACTCTCATTGATTTCCAACAAGCTAGCTGCAGATTCTTGTATTAGATGACACAGAGAGGCGAGAAACAATGTAAATGCAGGTCGAGTGAAACAGTTAAGTAACTCAGAGAAACCTCTTTTGAGATACTTATGGACACTATGGCTCACCTTTCTATTTTGATGCTGATATGGGGAGCATATTCAAAGCTCCATAGCAAATGTTTGCATTCTGTAAGTCCAGAAGGTCATAATTTTAAACTGTATTAATATGCATCTGAACATTTAACTGAGCTGGAAAACAAAAATACAGGAGGAAAACAATAAAATTACACAACATAGATAATGAGTAGAGCTGTAAAAATTTTAAATGGTTTTGGCTGTTTTCACCCAAAGGGCAGTGGTTCAATAACTTAAGTGGATTATTTTGGGCTCACAGAAAAGCTCAGTTCACTACTAAATACCAAGCTGCTGTTCTTAAAAATGTCAACAGGACTTAGCTGTCACAGAGGTGTTGAAAGAGACCTCTTCTTTGTTCTAGAATGATGCAAAATTTAATCCTAGTATTATAGAGTGTGTTGAATATTCTTGAATTTTGAAGTAAGAACCAAGGAATTTAAATTAGCGGAAAATCAAGAAATTATATATGTGGGGCCCAAGGCATTAATTAAACACAATGTTAAAAGCTGTTTAAAAGAACAGGTACTGAGAAGTGCTTTTGGGCCAGGCAAGGGAGTGCCCAAGAGGTTCACACTAGGTAGTAGAGGCTGAAAAGTAAAGACTAAAGTCAATTAACTGCATGTACAAACAGCAAAGTTATTTCTTTTATCTCTCCTTGAGTGTTTCCCAAGAAAAGATGCTGATGCTTTCAATGATTCATGTCTTGGAGTGTACATCAGATGTGCAAGATTCAAGTAGGTCTTGGAAATTGTTTATCTTTAGGTTTGCACAGCCATGAGAGTTTGTTGCTTGCACATAGAATTGGGATTATTGAAGTTCTAAGAGAAGCTGCAAAAAGGAAAGGGGGATGGTACTTCAATTAGTTTCCTCAGAAACTTTGCCTTGAGGAAAACAAATCAATGATAGCCGGCTTTTTTCTTCATAGTCCAAAAATTCCAGTTCATTGTGTTATTCTAATAGCTCTGGAAATTCTCTATATAACAGGGCAGGTAACTCAACTGTTTTTCTTGTGGTGTATGACTGACTCAAGAGTTTGTGGTTGGGAAAAAAGGATGAGATGAGTCCTTCACAAAGCACCATCTCATATCTCGACTTTATTGATCCTTTTGTTGCTTTTAACACTTTCATGTTTAAAGAATGTAACTAAGCTGTCTAATATGCTAGAACTCCAGTTTCTTTTCTCCCATTCCTGGCAATATCCTACACTAAGCTGCTCCTAAATGTTCTTCTTCTTTTCATCTCTACTAACCCTTTTTTTTTTTTTTTTTCACCTTCAGCCTGGCACAAGGCAGGCATATAGATATTGCAAAGAAAAAGCTGCAAAAATAGGTTGCAAGGAAAAGCAGGCAGCTGGCTTTAGAAGAAGGTTTCACATTTTTACGAATGATCTCTTTTATTGCATTATGATTTTTTTGATTGCTGTTTCTCTGAAGGGTTTAAAGAAAACTCAAATGGGAACTGTCATAATTTCCCCAGCAAAATGTCTCTTTGGAAAACCATTTTATCAAGCCTTGCTCATGACAAATAGAGTAAACTTTATGAATAAACAAATGCTCTGTATCCCATGCAGATATCAGTGCATATATTTTCATTCCAAATGTACTCTGCAGCTTTATGTAGCCTTACCCATGCATAGTTGTTGAAGTAACTAGACAACGGTCTGTGTTTCACAGTCAAGGAATTTTTTTCCCTCTTGGCTTCTGAGAGGATAATTTCACTGCTTCCTCCCAGTTTTTATGACTCAAAAGTCAAAACAATGTTTACAAGAAAAGATTAATTGTCTTTCTCTGTTTCTTTCTCCTTTCATTTCACAACTTCACCCCTGTCTCAAGATATACTCCAGGGCTGTTCACACCCTGGAGGCAAAAGCCTCCCGGTCTTCCATCTTATACTTAGACTCAAAAGACTCTTTTAACACAAATAAACACAATATTTTAAATCTATGTTGTTTTACAGTCTATAAATTAAAAAGATGGGCTTATATAATAATTTCAAAAGCTATTACATAGGCTTTCAAACTTGGGAATCATTATGTCAGTTTGAATTAGTTAAAAATGCACCCAGTTTTAGTCTTGAATGGTTTTAGTGGTAGTCTGATGTTGTTCCTCTTTTGGTATTTGAGCTTTCTGGAATCATGCTTTTTTTTTTTCCCTTTTTTTTTTTTTTCACCCCACACCTCTCTGAGATGTGCGTATTCTTAAAAAAATTAGAATAAAATTGAAAATTGTGGTTCTTGACTAAGACATGAATTCAGTGATTAGGTCTTAACATAAGGGTTAGTTTGCATCAGACTTGCAGAATTAGTATACTTTGTTTCTGGGGCCAAAGATGTATAAACATCTGAAGCTAGGGCTAGGGTCAAACCTTCTTACGCTAAGAATTACTGAGTAGCCTGGAAAACTCCCTGAAGTGGAACCTGAATTAGTCCTGATCCAGCAGAACCAAGGCCTCAGAAGAAGCATGATTAAGTGAACAAATGAGGAAAATGGAATAAACCAATGATAGTCCTGCCTCTGCTAGCATTCAGCTGTACCTGAGAAAACTGGTTTTCTTACTGACAGGGGCCTGGGATAGCACTGATGCCCAGTACAAGGTACAGAATCTGCCTGAACTGGCTGCCTACCCTCAATGTGCAGGTGGTAATACACGCTGTTCTTGTGTGACAGCATTGCTCCTGGCAAGTGAATTATGAAAGCTGGTTCTAGTGAGAGAGACTGGTGGAGGTGCTAGCTTTGGCCTACTGAACTGTCAGAATGTGGTGAACAGAAAGATGGTAGCATAGAGGTGTCCTTGCCTTTGCACTCCTTTGCCTCTTTTGGACCTCTCAAGCTCATCTTGATCCGACCTAAAAACTGCAGGTTTTGACAATCCCAGAATGTAAAATCCAAGTGGTTTTTTAAATTTTACAAATCAGCTTTTACCATCTTAATGAGTGAAACAGAACCCTCAAATTTATATGCTTCTGTTCTTCAGGCTGTCTAAATTTAAATTTATTGTATCAAGTTCATTTCTAATAGAAATGTAAGAGATGTGATCAAAAGTCTTTTTAAGTTCAGCTTTTGTCCACTGTCATTGATCTGCAAATTTTTCTATCAGAAGATGTTTGAAATGCTTTTCACATTGCCTGATTCCTGCCCGCCCCTTTGTGAAAGCCTATTTGATTAAAAAGCATCTCACAATTCATCAACGCTTCTGATCTTTTGGACTAGGTGCTGCTTAGTGTTTCTGGAATACATCCCTAAATGGGAGACTAAATGGTAAGATGTCTGACTTCTCCATTTAGCAGAGGTCAAAACAAAAAGCAATTTTTACTGTAACTAATAGCAAAGTGGTGTGCTTGAGATTCAAGAGAATAAAAAGGCTTCAAAATGTCTCTACTTCTGCCACCCCCTTCCTATGCTACAGAATTAAACATGCAGATATGACCTTGCTTGGTGTATGTGTGTGGGTGAGTTCTGAAATCAACATGAAATCGTGGTGGATTAAATTTTTTGTACCAAGGCTTTGGGTTCTTCTGCAGTATGATGAACAGCTGTTGTCACCTTGTTAAAGGACGGGAGTCTCGTAAATGGTTTGGCTGTCTCACACAGTGTGACAGGCACAGATCCCGTTTCCACATGCACGCCTCTGCTGAAGCCAGTGAGTCTGAGCCATGCCCAGAACTAGGTGTAATGTTGATACACCTCCATGGCAGTTTAACAGAATGTGTGGCTGTAGCTGCATTTCTTTTGTACCCGAGCTAACTCATACCTGCTGAATTGTACTGTGCCATTGACTGGTGTAAGTGATGCTAACTGGCATCTGTCTGTTCCACAGGACACTGTGTGGGGCAGCCTTCAGACTACCACATGAATTGCATTGACAAACCAGTCCTTGAGAGGTAAAACTAGTGCTGTCTGGATAGCCGAAGGAAACAAAAGCACAAAAACTGTTTGGCAATAAAGCTGTATCCAGAAATAAAGAACACACACTTAAAAGCATTAGAACTAAGCACTGAAATTATTTCCTTAAGACTATATTAGATTCTTATTCCCACAATTCAGAGACTGAGTGTCATCTTTAAGGAAAGATGACCCAAAATGATTGGGGATGGTAATGCAGAATGAAATTCAGTGGCGGGTCTTTTTGAGGTATCAATAGCTAATAAGTTCAATTGCTGACTATAAAGAAGGCTTGATTTTTTTTTTTTCTTATTTTCTATTAATTGGTGGTACAAGCTTTTAGGAAAGTATCTGTTTGCCTCATTTTTAGAGTGCTGGTGCAATAAAGATCTAACTTGGACCTTTAGGTGTTAGTGTTAAGCACATTATACATGAGAGCATGAGGCCTCGCAACTGCAGCTTTAGTGTGTGGGACAAAAAGAGTTGCTAACTTCTCAGCAGTGCTTTGCATCATCTGCTTGTAGCAATATAAGGACAAAAAAATGATGGAATTTTATGTTTTTCTGCTCAAAAACTCTGTGATGAAATACTGCTGAGCCTTTTTTCCCCCAGTTTTAGCTGACTTGCTGCATGAGCTTTTTTTCTATATCTCTAATGAATCTCATCATGTGTGTTTTGCAAAAGTTTTCATTGGCACTAGTATGAGAGGCCCTATCTTGGTTGTACCAGCTTGGTACAGTTATATTGTTAGGTTAGCAATAATAAATTTCTAGGCATGTGGGTGGCAACTATTCAAGGTTTTGTAGAAGCTGTGATGTTCTGTACCAATGTGCCTTCCTTATGGGCACATGGAGGTGACATTTCTGTCCAGATAGTGGGAAGCTTTCTAAGGCTTTGTTCTAAGTAGGTGGTATAAGACACTACAGAAGAAGTATATAGTAGGTGTCTTTCTCATAAGTTAAAATTTTTAAGCAATTTAAAATTCTGTCTTAAAAAGCCCCTGTTTTTTCATCATCCTGTGTATTTGTTTCTTTTAAGTGTCTGTGTTACCACCCCCATCTCCTATGACTGACTGTCTTGCACATTATTTAATATGAACCCAGTCATCTTTATTTTTATGTTGCTTTTGCATTTATGCTGTATACGCGTATGTGACTATGCCTTTTTACTTCCTCTCCGGTAGATAATCTCTTGGATTTTCAAATGCACACAGATAAATAGTGAATGCAAAGGAATTAAGAAAGCTCCATACTACTGTACACATGAATGCCTCTGCTTGTTGAAAACAAATCTCGGAGGAATAAAAGTCACTGTTCCCTCACAGTTTTCCCATGAAAAATTCTGTGCATTGGAGAAGAATATACTTATTTTTGCACTACGTTAAAAGCAACAGCTTGCTACTCTTTTTGCAGGTGAAACACAGGGCAAATTACTGCGTGTGGGTCTGCTAAAGTCAACTACTCTGTGGGCTCAAAAGCTCCCTGTATTCGACTGTTTCTCTGATTTAATGCTGGCAGAGTCCTCTCTGAATGCGTAATGTAGAATTTAGTCTGGACCTAGTCACCAGTTTGCAGTTTGCCCTTTATGTTATACAGCTGTCAAGTCTTCTGTGCTAGATTGATTTCTCCCTACACCAAAAGACCAGCAATGAGACCAAGTGCCAGTCAGTTTTCTCAATTAGGTTCCTTTTAAATGCTTGCTTGCACTCCTTACATACAGTGTCATTTGAAGCTGGATCTTGCACCTGGTGAGGTGGAGCTGCCATTTTTAAAGGCTCATTTTTGCATTATTTTCTATTTGAACATTTGTTTTTTAATGGTATCCTCTTTTTCTAAAGCCATGTCAAAATGCTGAAACAGAGTATCAGTAGGCTGTAAAGTCATGAAAGGAATTAAGAAATAGACAGCTTGTTCCAGAATCATTTAAATGGTTGTGTTGCTGCTCTTCTGACATTATCCTGTCTGAGGGTGGCAGGACAGTGCATAGCACCTTCCATTATGTTTCATGGATCTAGGAATTATGGAAATTAAATCTATGATTAAGAATTAAAGGGTAACATTGACATAATAGACATGTCTCCATTCTTTCCAGGAAGACCTCTGTTAGCACAAGAAGCACTGGCACTTATAGAGCCCCACTGGTCCCCTGTGCAAAGCCTTTGTGTTACCTTAAGAGAATAAAAAGCACACATGTTCAGGCAGCTAAGACTTTTGTTTAGTGTTGCTCTACACTTTGCTATTTGACATGATCACTCTCTCTCCCATTCATAATTTATTTTCAGAGGATTTTAGTGACCTTGAACATGAGATGAAATGTTACTTCCTCTGGGATCTGTACCTGAGATGTGTTGACTTTTAAAGGAAATCTTTACTCAGAGAATTCCCTGACAATCTTAATGTCAACATATTAAAAAAAAAAAAAAAAAACCAAACCAAAAAGACTCACTTTAAAAAAAAATTTTTTTAAATTTTTTTCATGCAGCACACTTCTTGGGATTTTTTCCATTGTTGTTCTGCTTCCTTTCTTGGTTTTAAGCTGGGATGACAAAGCTGAGAAGAAAAAAGCAGAAGTATTCTGCCTGGCATGTGCCTGTGTCAGTCCCTCTGTAACACTGCTTCCAAACACCACAAGCAAAAAAGTTTGCTCTTCCCATTTCCAGCTTTTTGATTAAGCCCACCAATTACTGATTCAGAACATGCCTGAACAAATGGAATAATTTTATATACAAATGAATCAAGAACTATATCCATGGTATTTATTTCCCCTATTTAGATCTGCTCATCAAAAAGCAGAAATGTCTCCCCCTGACGTTAATTTACTAAGATAACTTTCCATAAGCTTCTGTTAGTGACTCTGCTTTCCAGAGAAAGAGCAGTGCCTGGACATACACAAAAGCTACGGTAGATAGAGGGTCAAAATGCAGCCAGATCAGCAAAGATCCACAGTTGCAGTGAAAAGAGCAAACATGAGTCTTCTCACTTTCTCCTGTGTGCTAAAATGAGGAAAAAAGCATCCTGTTATTGCCATAGCTGTCAAAGGCAAAGAAGCAGCAGACAGATGCTTTCCCTTCAGGTTTGGTGGTACCCAAAGTTGCCCTACAGTTCCCAAGAAAGCTGCTGTGTTACATTAATATGGCCGATATTTCATCCCGCAGAATGGAGACTAGAAATCTTTTGAGGAACTTCCCTTTCACAATATTTTTCCCTAGTTTTCCTTCACAGGCTGTCTGTAGTATTCTGTTTGCCCAGGCAAACCTGATATTTAGCAGCAGTGCGCTTGGTCTCAGTGTCAGTTCTGTGGCCTGTGGACCCTGATTTATCCTTTTGAATTACTTTTGTAATATGCTGTTATAATTCTAAAACCAATAAAATGACAATGCATTTTATGTTCCTGCAGTGGCCCGACTTAAATTCCCCATGGTTCTGACATAAGATAACAAGCTTCTAAGGTCTGCTTGTGATGTCTTTACATCACAAGGGTGAACGACAAGTTCTTCACTTTCTTTTCAGTATATACATTTTCATATGATTTTAAATAGAGATGAATTAAGGTTCTCGTTAGAAGTACACCAGGGAGGATTTTTTTACACTGGCTGGTGTAAATAGATTTTTTGTACCAGACCATAAAAGAAGCTCTCCATTCCCATCATTAGAAGGTTCTGTAACTTAACTGGATAGTTTCTCCAGGCGTGACTCTCGTTCCTTTCCTAGAATTTGATAAAAAAATTGTTCTTTCTTTCCTATATTCCACAGCTGTGATCAGCTGGAAGTAACCTGGGAATCTCTCTCCTAAGCTCACCCTCACCACAAATGTTTCTCTCTCCTTCACTGCACTCACCTGTGCTCTTTTCAGTGTGTAGGGTGATGACAACTGGTCCCTGCTGGTATCCTAGCTGGTTGTCTGTCCAGAAAAAAAACATATAAATGGTAGAAAAGCCATGTCTTTTCTTCAGAAGATTTTCATGTGCATGAGTTTGATTATTTCTGAATTCTAGCTTGCCATCAAAATTAGCTGGAATTGCTGTAGTACTAGTGGGACACTGGCAGATATGAACCTAAAGCCTAATCTTACCTCAGAAATTAAAGCTCAAATGCTTTTTTGCATGACTGTACGAATTTTTGTTGCTTATTTTTAAAATTGGTTTTGTACTGTATGCATACATCTGTATACTTGTTAGTACTTTTTTGTACTGTTCCATGGATGTAACAAGTGATGCTATAGGCCTGACAAGCTGTTGATATAGATCATTGACCCTTATTTCTAGTGACTTATGTAGAAGCAAAAAAGTTAATGTCATGTTTTTATTTTTCTGTACAGTGGCCTAATAATATCAAGTTATGAAGTTCACGAACATTGATTCTTTTGGTATTAAAAAAAACCCCAAAAGCAAGCAATTTCTTGCTTTTCAGGTCTCTAGCAATCATTCTAGTGCAATAACAACCACTACTTTTTTTTTTTAACTGGAATTCTGATTCTTAAGACAGTGCTTTCTCTTTTCCATTCTTCCCTATGTCACTAAAACACTAATGCAAATTGTGTTTATTAGTTTAAAACCAGCAGAACTTTTTCTACAGTTTACTTGGAAGTACAATGCAAAAGATGCAGCTGGAGCTTCTCACAGCGTAAGAACACAGAGCAATTTCTTGTAGTGTAGGATAAGAACTATACACAAGACAGTACCTTTTTAACGGGACATTGCCCATTTTTCTATAATCCCTGATCTTACCTTCTGAGATTCAAAGGTGGTCAGTCATGGGTGAGAAAAGCAGCCATCTTGTCCAGTTTTCTTTTTGTAAAGCATTGCCTAACGTGCTCGCAGAGTAATGAAAGCACTTCATCACCAGATGGCAATGTTGCATGAGCCTAACCCCTGCGCCTCCTCACAGGGGGGCAGCAGGGCCGGTGGAAGGAAGTGGTGCAATTTGTTTGGGAGAATGAGCAGCCATATTGTCAAAACTCTTTTATCTCCTTTAAAAGTACCTACAATGGAGGTCAAAAAGGATAATATTCCACTTCGTCAAGTGCAAAGAAAATCTGGAAGGAAGTTCATATGAAATTCAGCTGAAGTAAAAATATCAAGGACACCTTTCTTAAAGAAATACATGCTTTCCCTTCTTTGTCCTTTTTTTTTTTGTTTTTTTTTTTGCAATTGCTCTTTATAATAATTAACACCCAGAGACATTTCCAAGGTTACACTAACTTTACACAAGAATACTGCCAGTGACAGTTCCCAGAAAGGAACTGTGAGAAGTATTTTTTTTTGTATGAATGGTTCCCAAGGCTGTGAAATTACAGTTTTTCCTAATTTTAAGGTGTCAGGTGACTGTATCTGTTGTGGCATGCATAGTTTTAGTAAGCTTTTTTTCTTACTTCTGAAATGACTTTCTAATGTAACTCTGCCTACCCAGCATTTTCCCCAAAAATTTTATTTGAGCAGAAATCATATTGTCAGGACATACTTTGCATTGAATGTTCCGTTGTGTGATTCCAAAAGACTGCTCACTTATTCTGCTTAAGGTATACATCATAATGAATTTACTCTTAAGATTATGGTCAAATGCCCTACTTCTAAAATTGTAATAATTGAAGTGGAAATTTAATTTATTGAAATAGGAGAACATATTTTAGACAAAATCTAATTGGAAACACAAATATAAAGTTCAAGGTTTTCTTAGTAAGAAACACAAATTGATAGAGGCACATTTAATTGAACTGTACTTGCAAATGCACAAAATGTTCCTTTGTCTTTCCAGTAACCTTAAACTATGTCCATCCCATAGATGTAGCTGGAATACTCATAGTATTATTAAACTGTCTCATGTCCTTTTTAGCTATTTCTGAGTTGAAGAAACCCTGAAGAATATGCTTAAATTCATGATTGTGTAGATCACTGATTAATAAACTGAATAGAGTGTATTACTTTCTTGAAGTAAGTAGTAAGGGGTTTTGGCCCAATCAGTTCTGTCTTGGCCAAGATACTGACAATAGGGGTCTTGTTGCCCTTGGGTATGCCTTTAATATAGCAGGTAATTCTGCCCATAGTTTTCCTATATTGACTCCAGAGGAAAACTAGGATGATTTAGTGGCTTCATTAAGCACTTAGACAGACAGAATGCATCTGGGCCTAAAGCTGCACCATAAAATTAGCTATCCTTGTTCTACGGTGTTTTCCTCCTTCTCCTTCTGTGGAAGGCAGGAAAAGAGCAGAGGCTGGTTATCAGCCATATTTCCAGTGGTCCCTCACTGATAGTTTGGGGCGCCACCAGTGATGGATGTGTCTGTACCTTGAACTTCACGTTTATCACCCAGGGTGAAACCCTAAGACAAGGTTGGTAAGCAAATTGTTGGACACGATGCAGTAGCGGTAAAGTCCCCTTGCAGTGGTTCCCTTGCTTTGTTGTTCTCGAGCAGGTCTTTTCTGATGGATGCTGGTCGGATTGTCCTGGTTTTGCATCCTCTACCAGGTGCCAGTGAATTTAGCCATATCTCTGCTGGTTTCTGCTTGCCTGGAAGCACAGTGTCCTTTGCAAGGTTTCCTTCTATCACAGAGGCAACCTTTTCACTGCCATGTCTGTCTGTACATCTTTAAGGGTCGATTGGCAGCACCTGACGTCATTCAGCCTAGAGAAGGAGGACTGAGATACTGGGAAACCTGATGTCAGATGAGATGCTTGGGAGAATACAAGTTACAGCTATGCCCAGAATGAGGGCTCGCGTGTGTATGGACTGCTTCAATTACACATCACACACATCACATCAGGAGTGTTGTGACTCGAGTGTTATTCTCCTTCTGTTACACTCTTGGTGAGGAAGTTCTTTAGAAAGCAAAATGTCATTGCAACTGTAGTTCGACGTCTTGTTGTAAAATGGTTTTTTTATGTGTTGGAGCTGAATAAGCACTGCATGTGTGCAAACATGGCAAGATATTCCATTACTCGTTTTGCTCACTCAGGCTGAGTCACTTATCCAGACCACTGTACAGTAAGATGTCAAATTATTGTCACCTTGACAACACTTTTCCTTCTAATTTCACACTGGTAATTTTGATAGAACAAGAAGGGCTACATGTGAAGATTGCAACTTTTAAAGCAGATTTGGAATGACAGGATTAATTATAGCATTGTCTAATGGGTAGAAATTAAAATCTCTGCAATTTCAGGGTCCAGCAAAATTGCTTCTTTTTTGAGATATGGATATCAGACTTGAAGTGGATTTCACACAATCTCCTCTAGATATCTAAATTAAAATCTGTTTCAAGGAAAACCCTTGCGGAGGTCTGTGAGCCCTTGGCACAAGAGCCATCTGCACTCCCTTGGAGGAGAGAGGCCTGAGGCCAAGAAGATCTTCCCCAGAGATGAGCAACCTTCCTCAGGGTCATGGTGAGAAACTGAACCACCCCCAGCATGCCTTGTTTCTATATGGTAATAGCCTGTACCCAGCTGGCCACTTGGTTTCTACCCCACCCCCTGCATTTCCCAAAAAAGCCCCCTGTTTGTGCCCCTCAGAGGGCGTGCTTTTAATTTAGCTTGTTTTAACTCCACTGCAACAGTTTTGATTTTGTAAGATTACTTTTTCATCCAGTTCTACAATTTTGTAAGTAAATAAGTAAATACATCTCAATACTTACAGTTTAGCAGGAATATAAGAGTTACCAGCAATCTCTGACGGGGTGATATGGTACTCTTGTGGTGTGGATTGGGACAGTAATTTCTTGCAAATTGCTTGCCTTTAAGAGTAGTGCTAAAAATTTAACATCTCTTCTCAGTGTCTGTTAAAGATATTTATGTACTTGTACGACAGATACCAGTGCAGTATGTGAAGTAGAGTCCTGTAGCAATAAATTCAGTCAGTACAGGTGTGAGTCACCATAAAACTGAGAAGTGCATGTATTTTAAATTTCATTCTATATTTTTGCTGTAGAGGTGGATGTTTGTCTGAACTAGATAGTATTTTTTTTTTTTTTTTTTTTCCTTTTTTTTTTTTTCCTAAGGAATTTTCAAGCTTTGTATTTCATTTTTTTTTCCTGGAAGGGAAATAAAAAGTGACATAATAAGAAAAAAGGAATATTTTCCCTTCCTGAAAGACTCAATGATACAGATTTAAAATCTCAAGTGGGGGAAACATTCTACTCCCTAATCCTGTAGGCTCTACCACATTATGTATTTTTTTTCCCCACTGATAAATTAATTCCTACTGACATTTTTATCAAGATTTACCTTGCTCAGTTTGAACTTCATGGAGTCAATCATCTGTATTTGGATTTGGGTTTTTTTTTTAAAAAGTTTTGAAGTGTCTTTGGCCATAATTAGTAATAGACTTCTCATAAAAATAGATCCCAGCTTCCCTGGGATGTAAAATGATTTAAAAATATAATTAATTTTTTTAAAGAAAAAGAGTTAATTTCACAAGGAAACATTTTAAACTCTGAACAATGACATGAACTAATTTAATTTACTGTCACAAAACTGATGGAAAAGTCATGATTTCTATTTGTTGTGTGATGCTAATGAAACCCATTCTCAGTTGGGAAGCATCCTGTATTGTCAAAATAAAAAAAAAAAAAAGAAAGGGCTGATGTAATGATCTAGAAGATATGGGTAATTTACCTGTTCTTTTCCGAGCAAATTGCTCTGTACTGACAGAGCAATTCCAGCTGGAATTGGAAAACTCTCCTGCGTGGTACTCTTGAGTTATGAGCTGGTGGTATTTGTAGGCCTGGTGACCAGAGTGGGTGGCCTGGCTAACTTCACTCATCTCTTACCTGTCTGTAGGAGCTGTTACTAACAGACAATAGACATGATGACAATCCACACAGAGATCATGAAAACCTTGCACAGCACTTCTTCCTCAATGTCCCAGGAGTCCAGTGAGCATTTGCCCTTAATTGGTACTTCCTCCTACAGTTCAGAGGTGTAATTTCAGTCAAGCTGCACTTACTGAAAAGAGCACCTAAAGAAAATCCTAAAATCCTACATTTTTAATTACTTTTCTGCCCCATTTTTATAAGGAATTGCTTATAGGTCACATGGAGGTGGGTGGACATTCCCCAGTTTGGGTTGCATCACAGAGCTTACCTGTTGGTCTCTGTTTTTCATTCTGTGGTTTACGTTGAGCTCTCTTGCCAATAAGGAAACTGGGAAAATGAAGGGCAATTTTAGTTTAAGAAAAGTAGAACAAAATTTGGCTCTTGACAAACTGGCAGTGAAAGAGAAACTTGCAGGTTTGATTTGTTTCCCATCAACATGAGAAGATATGTCATGCAAATTATAGGCTGTGATAAGAGTGTCTGCCAATTCTAAAACCTGTTTTGAGAATAAAGAAGAGTTTTATTTACCTGAGACTTTTTTTGCAATGTGCTGCAGCTACCAAGATAATTCCTTTGAGATAAAAAGTTTAAGAACCCTGGTTTTTGAGAATTCATGTTTACAGCCCCTTTGAAAATTTTGAGTTACATTTCTAGAAAGTAGCAACTGTCCCATTCAAAGAGCATGGAAGTTCCTTAGAGGTTAGACACTGTCTCTTACTCCATTTCAGAGTCTGAGAGGCTTCAATCCCTACTCTTGTCTTCCCCTAGAATTCTCTAGGGTACATGCCACTGCCCATTACATCTTTTAATTAATGCGGTAATTACTAACATGGAGTTTGATACCAATTCAGTCAGTTTATGCTGGGAAACCAGATGTTCTGTATTTCTTGAAAACATAGATAAGACCAGTTTTGCTCCCTGTATTAATTGTGCAAGGTCCAGATGAAGCTTACATGTCCATTCCTCAGCACAGGCAGTTATACCTGATATTAATTGCCACCAGGTCCTTTACAGGGCATGCCTTCTACCCCTGTTTATCTTTGTCAACTCCACCATGGAGTTCTTCCATTCAGGCTGGCCATTGCTACTGCTCTAAGTTAGACACCATCCTGATTCTTTTAACAGAGAAACCAGTTACCAATACAAATAGTAGCACATAAATATAGAATAAGGTATTCAGTGTTTTTAAAAAACAAAAGAGGTTTATTTTCCTTTTCCTTCATAGGCATTCTAGGGGTAAAATCTTGGGCTGGGGAGAAGGAATGAAGCACAAAGAGCAATACATAAAACAGCTCATAAGGCTTCTGAAAACACTCTCTTAAAACTTAATAGTCTAGTTTTGATGGTACACACATGAGCCGGATTTTGTCACAGAACTATTCCTGTGCTTCCTCGGACAAAGATTTCTTTTCCTGTCATCTGTAACATCTGTTACTGCTTGTTCTTGAAAGTGTACCGGTTTTAAAAATTTTATGGGAAAAAGCAAACCTTTTGGTTTTAAAATTTTTCAGCTACTGAGCCTGTGTTGTTCAGGTGTTGTTTGGCCCAACACAATGTGTAAATCAGGTTAAAAGAGGAATTCAGGAAAAACAGACTTCATGCAAGAGTCATAGGTACCAATCTAGAACTGTAGGTTTCTTAAGATAATGTAGAAAGGGATATGCTAAGAGGTTACTGATGTTCAATTGTTGCAGGAAACATTGATATGTTTGGGTTTTAGTTAAATCTGTGATATAGTAACATTCATAGTAAACAATTCTTGTATGCTCCTCTGGAACTGTCAGAGAAGAGGAGATTTTATAATTTCAACTAGGACGCAAACATTTTACAGCACCCAGTCTTCTCTGAGGCAGTTTGCTTCTTGTTCTTATTCTTCATTGTCATCACTGTCATCTTAATCAAATACTTTGATCATTTCAGCAGTGCAGATGTTGACATCTGTCCTGTGCTTTAGGGACTCTGAAATGCCATGAGATGTTGGTTCATTTGGTAAGAGACTCTTGTGTCGTTTAGGGTAATCATATCCAGTACTTGATGTTTTCATCTGTGTTTCCTGCAGTCTCAACTGCTTTTCATGTGAGTGTCTTGGTTTCTTCCTGCACTGCTGGTTTGTGGAGTGCCTATCACTTACCCCTCCTGTCACTGGGACCTGGGTAGTGCTATCAGCTCTGTTGGTGCATAGCTGCCAGTTTTTGATGAAGTGGAGTTTCCTTGTTGTCTGCATATCAGAAGAATAGTACTTAGGTACTCATCTGCTCACTACTTGAGTTCTTCAGCATCCTGTCTGAAAACTGATGTATGTACAGTAATTAATTGCTTGGTATCCAGTCTTAAGAGCAGCAGCTGGGCATCTAGTGAAAAAATGGACAAAAAAGGCTAAAGAGCATCAGAAAAGAATTGTTCAGATTTCTGTGTCAGGTTCCTGGCTACTCTATTACACCATATCCAAGGATCTTAAAAACCTGCCACTTCAAAGAAGGCTTAACAAGTCATGAAATAGGCAACTATGGAACGATCAAATCAAAGAGATGATTATTCTCAGATATTACTGAATTTAGTAAAAAATAAAAGAGCTTCTAGAACACCTTCTCATAACTGAATAGA
This sequence comes from Corvus brachyrhynchos, assembly GCF_000691975.1. Taxonomy (NCBI): domain Eukaryota; kingdom Metazoa; phylum Chordata; class Aves; order Passeriformes; family Corvidae; genus Corvus; species Corvus brachyrhynchos. The sequence goes on along the minus strand of NW_008236932.1, from coordinate 2,998,220 downwards.
GAACTAAGCTTCAATGTTTACTTATATTTACTTGGAAGATAAACAGAAACATTTCTTTAATTTCTCCAGCCCTGGTTTAAAAAAGGAAGCGCAAACCCCTCACCCCTTACACCCAAAGTAATTTGAACTCAGATGTTTGAGTAACATTGATACACTGGCATTTTTCAAAGATAAGTATAAAACTTCTTGCAGCGATACTTATGGGCTACTGGACAAGAATGGATTTACCTAAATATAAGGGGAAACCACCTCTGCACTTTGACCTACTACTTGAGTGAAGATCAAGAAGCAGGATGTAAGAAGAAACAGTGGGTGATCATAAATCTTCAGATAAGACAGCAAAATGAAGTAAATTCATTCACAAAAGCTAATAAAAGTAAAAAATAAAATCTTGCATGTCAGCATATTAGTGAAACGATGTGGGTTATAAACAGGAGAAGCTGCAAATCTTAGTACACATTTAGAAACATTGTTTAATTTGTATAATGGGTTTTGTGGCATTGCTCATTACTGGAATGCTAGTATTACTGTGTATATTCTGCTCAGGCAAAAAAAAGTGTGATCTTGAACATGAAGAAGGCAATATGCCTGCCCTGAATACATGACAAACAAAATGTAGAAAGCACCATGTGAAAAACATGTGTTCAATGGAAGATCATAACAAATCCAAGTGAAGACCCAGGCTGTCCCACAGAATACAGGAACTGACAGGTGAAATATTTATTTTGCTAAAGAACAAGTAGAGAGGGAAATCAAAGATGAAACGTCTGAGGTTTTGAACTGAAAATGACTGAAACTGAAATAAGATTTTGTGATCTTTGGGAAGAGAAGAAGAAGAAAGCAAAAAAAAGATGATGAACTTCCAGAAAACAGATTTCAATTAGCTCTCAGAATTGTTACTTAAGGTCACACAGGATGAAAACTGGATAGAATAGGACAGCTAGGTCGAGTAAATAAGCTGAAGCCATGGCAGCTTTACTGACTTCAAGGAGTGACTAAACACAAAATGCAAACTTGATTTTCTAGTCGATAGTCTGATGGAAAAGATGTATAATGTGAATATGTAGTAACAAAGTTGGAAGGTCAAGGTACGAAATGAGGTTAAGTAGCAGAAAATGTCAAAGGTAAAAGGAGAGCATTTAAAAGTGAGTTAGTGATAAGTTCCACAAAACTATTACTGGCAAAAGGAAATTGAAGGGAAAAGGAAACCCTTTCCCTTCCCAAACCATCACATGATATACAAGCCTTGTTACATTTAGTCTTCACAAAAAGGTCAGTCAGAAGCACATGGCTAACAAGATGCCAATGACAAAGGTTTCAGGCTGAACTCTGGAAAAGACAGATAAGAGACCACTTAGATGAATTAGATATTTTCAAATTGTCTGGTCAGATAAACTTCATAATACTATGCTTAGTGACGTGGTCTAAGCAATTTCAGAATGGTTGGAAGTTGCCTGTGATAAGCAATGGAAGACTGCTGTGCAACAGAAGTGCTAGAAAAATGGCAAGCGTAGTGCCTGCTACTAAATTTTATGTAGAAACAGGAGAGCCAGGAAACATGGACTAATGAGCTAGTTCAGTTCCAAGACTGAGCTTTCGAAAAATAACAAGGAACAGAGTAATAACTAGCCTGGATTTATTGAGAACAAAATAAGTCAAAACAAGTTATAACAAGGTGAAAAGATGCTTGGATAGGGGAGATACAATAAACGCCACCTGCTTTTGACACCAGTTAATACAGTAGCCTGAAAGGGTAAAAAATGAAACACTGTCTCAATTGAAAATATTACAGAGGTAAATTGCAGCATTTAGAGAATCTGTCACCACAAATTACCTGTTGAAATGGATATATGCATCTTTTGTGGTTCCATAAGGGGTCTAAGGATCTTCAGATTTTAATGGAAATTAAAAACTATTCTTTACATTTGGAGATGACTAACTGTAGGAGAAAAAGTATTATGGTCTGGGGAAAAATTAAGATGAAACCTAAGAGAGGACAAGCTACAATGTTGACAGAGGAACTCCACAAGTACAGCGTGGGTGCTGTTAAGGGAAATTTAGTTATTATCTCATACAAGAGAATCATGAATGGGTAACAATATTGCTTCCTGAGTAGCATGTGTCATCTCCTACCAGAAGAACATGTGGGTTTGGGCATGTAAGGAGAATCAGATATAAATTGAGGTGAATCCAGAAAAGGACAGTGAGTGAGCAAATGTGACCTGCAAGAAAGAACTGAAAGTTCTGTAAATGTTTATCTTCAAGAAAAGGTTAGAAAAACACAGAGAGCCAATTATTGATATAATTAGAAAGGAGTGCTTGCTAAAGGGAAAAGAATGACATGTTCTCCCTTCCATGGAGAGGAGAGTGCTAATTAGCTCAGATTGCAAGAAGGAAAAAAGGTCAATGTAGAAATCAGCAAAAAACCTTTCCAATGGGAAGGCCACTGAAACACTGGAGTACATGACTCGGGTGTTATTATGGATTTTGATATTAAAGATCTGGTGATATATATGTTCCTTTTGATAGATGCATTACCTGGTATATTTGATCCACAGAAGAATGAATGAAACCTTCTTCACTCTGCTTTTTAAAAAAATTTTCTGCAAAACAGCCTGTATACCTACCATGCAATACAAGTGACTGATAATTTAAACTGGATTTTGGGTAGAATAGTGACCACTTTTGAGCATTTAATTGATTTTTCTTGAAATTTCATCCTAAATAAAAAGGATTCTGTGGAACCAGAATTACCTTATGTAAGTTTGTCTTTCATTTGAAAATGTTTCACAAATGTTTAAAGATTTTTTTTTAAATCCACAAAGCAAGAAAGCAACCTAAATAGAGGTGCAGCAAGCAAAACTTAAAATGGATAGAAAAATCAAGAAATAGTTGATCATAATTCCACAGGGCTCAATTTTATGGCCAGTGCTTGTTAGTATTTTTATAAGTTATTTGGATGCAGGAGTAAAATTTACATTAAGTTAGTTTGACAACGATTCTGAATTAGGAGGAACTGTGGACTTCCTTGATGATAGAGGGGAACTTGTAGAGAGAAGGGTTCTGGCCCAAAGAGTGGTCAGTCACTGGAACAGTCTACCCAGGGAATTGTTCAGAGGTCTGACAGAGTTCAAGCAGCATCTGGATGATCTTCCTATGGTTTAATTTTGTATAGCCCCATGAAGAGCAAGGAGCTGGACTTGCTGACCCTAATGGGTCTATTCCAACTTGAGATATTTTGAGATGCTATAATCCAGTATAAAAAAACATTGAGAGAGTGTAAAGTATGTTGTATGAACCGTTCTGAGAGTGGGAAACAAAAAGCATTAACTACTACCAACAGCAACTTACATATGTGTGGATACTAAAAGGCTAGGAGCAGAGGAATTTTCCAGCTTTCTGCAGCATCCTGTGAAGTTTTCCTTTCTCATGCAAGCTAGCTGAAAACAGTTTGAGGGTTTTGTAAACCAAGACTTTATCTAACACCTGCTAAATTGTTTTCCAGTTTTGTTATGGTACATTGGAAGGTTATTTTGAAATGGGTATTGTGGAGTCTCAGCCAATCATTCTGGGGGTGGTTGATCAAGGGACCAATAATGTCATGCTGCTCTTGTGAACCAAGTTATATAAATGGATTTTTAATTAATTAAATAAGCCCATTTTCTCCTGGATTTGAATTCTGTGTCGTTCTTCTCGCCGTCCTCGGTACAACAGCAACACATATGCAATTGAGACTATATTGGGCCAGGTGCTACTCCAGAAAATGTAAAGAAAATGGCAAAGGTAGGAATGTTTTCTGGTGCTATAAGGACTCCCTGTTTGAAACTTGATGGTAGATAGTCCACACTTTGTTTTCCTGCAGCTGAATTTAGTCTTAATTAAAATTTTTTGTTTAATATAAAAGTCTATAACTATGACATGTAGGGCTTACCCAAGGAAATCAAAATAGAGCTTGAAGACAACACACCTACATATTGAGATAATATGAAACTTAACAGCAATTTGCTGTTAAATTATATTGATTTCTGCTATACTTGAATTAAAAAAAATATATCCAGTGCTGCTAACCTTTTATTCACGTTAATTACAAAGACTGTAGAGTCACACATTCTGTGATCTGCAGACTAACATTGGTGTAGAGTCTGGAAATTTTGAAGACCAGTCCTGGAGCTTACAAGCAGTCCCACTAAATATAATGAATTTTCATGCTGGCTAAGAACCACAGTCTCTGGTGTATTTAACTTGCATTTAGTTTATTTTATTACATTTTATAACTTTAAGGTTTTAATCTATAGCTAGTAATTTTAATGCTGCAATTATCTGAATGTACATTCTTGACATGACTTCACAAAGCTACTGTAATGCTGTATATATCTAGAAAAAAGAGAAAATCAAAATTGCAGCAAGCAAAAAATTGTATAATTTCTATCTCGGAGATAAATAGGAGCCCTGCGTGCCATCCTGATGATGTTGATAGCTTGGCATTTTGAGAAAAAAAAAATGAAGCTTTTATCTGTTAATTATTAGCATGGATATAAAACATTTGTACTTCAGATTCTTTCTCCTTAAGGTAGTCAGGGTCTGTAAAACACCTGCAGACAACAGGTTGAAAATTGCTGGGTGTTGGACTACTACCTCTTAGTGATCTTCCATGGAGGGAGTGATGAAGTGGTAGCACATAGTCTGAGGGTAACCAAAAACCACTTCAGGGTCTTGGAGGAGTGGGTAAGGGATTCTGGAGCACAAGTTACATTCTCTGTGGGGAATCACAAAAGGTGGAAAGGATTTTAGGTGTGAGAAATAGAAGTAGGCATCAGGAAATAAAGCGAGGGATTTAGAATTCAGCTTTGCCTGGGAAAATTAGAAGAAGATACAATTATAAGCAGCAAGGACATTGAAAGACAATGGTTAGTTCTTAGGCTTGGCCTAGATGGATGTTGCAGTTGCAAAAAGTGTATTTAGTTAAAGAGATAAGTTTAAGTTCAATAATGGGGCGTTGTATGTTATTATACAAGGCATAACAAGTGACTATTGTGTACAATAGATGTATGTGTGCTATTATAGATAGGTTAAGACAGATATCTGTAACTTTTAGAAGCACACTACTGGCCAAAAAGCTTTTAAGAATGCTTTGCAACCAGGAAATTGGGGGATGTCTCTGTGACAGGGTGAGCTCTGTGCCAGCTTTGTCTCAACTCTGTATGTGAGACTGATAAACTAATAAAAGCTCCTGGAATGCTTGTCCAAGCTTGTCCTCTATTCTTCCAGTTGAAGACGGCAACACTGGAAGAAGCAGACAGATTGAGTCTATTGATATATGGCTCCATGGCTGGTGTCACTGCAAAAATTTTGGGTTCTTTGACAGTGGAAAGGCTTACACAGCACCAGACATGCTGGCATCAGATGGGTCTCACCTTTTTCAGTGAGAGAGAAGCATTTTTTCTTGGGAACTAGAGTGTCTCACTTGCAGAGGTAGATGTGTTGGGATAGAGGGACAGTATCAGACTTGTCCCTGGCCAGCTGTGGGATGAGAAACAAAGGTTAGAGGGACAGGGTGCTAGCAAGGGCTCTGTGCTGCTGACTCTGAAGTCACAGGGTGCTGACCACACTTGGACACACTTGCAGTATTATGGAGATGAGCCAGGGACTCCTGAGGTAACAGGAGCCAACAGGGAAACACCAGAGAATGATCTGACAGGAATTAAATGTTGTTTCTGTAGGAAGACACCATGCCCAGTGGCCCAGCTGAAGTGTCTGTACAGCACTGCATGCAGTGTTGGGAGCAAACAGGAGGAGCTGGAAGACACCATGCTGCTTTCTGTGCTGCCATTACATCCTGGTGGGATGAATCCCCTGACTGGAGTGCAGCTATTGATGGCTAGAGGCTGTTCAGGAGGGACAGGGGAGAGAGAAGGAGGTGTTGCCCCCTGCATCAAGAGGCGGATTGAGTGTGACGAGCCATCTCTGAAGAACAACCTGTGAACTGAAGATCAACAACAATGAGCAGGTAAAAGCCTGTGGGTAAGAAACAGAGACTGAGGCAACAAAGGGAGCCTTGTTGGTGTTGGTGTCACTACAGGTCCCTGACCAAGGGTAGCCTATTGATGAGACCTGCTTGCTCCAGCTATAGGAAAGATCACACTTGCAGGCTCTCGTCCTGCTGGGAGACTTCAGCCACCCCGATATCTGCTGGAAAAGTAGCAGAGCAAGCTATAGGCAGTTCAGGAAAGCCCTGGAATGCATGGAAAATAGCTTCCTGACTCAGGTAATACTCAGTCCTACTGAAGGCATTGTGTTACTGAGTCTGTTGGTCACCAACATAGGTGAGCTAATTGGGGATATCAAGATGGAGGGGAGGCAGCCTGGACTGCAGTGATCATGCACTGGTGGAATTCACAGTCCTGAGGGATATGGGTCAGGTAAGGAGCAGCAGAGGGAGGGCATTGACCTGTTGGAACAAGTCCAGAGGAGTGCTACCAAGTTCATTAGAGGGATGGAATACGTCTCCAATGAGGAAAAGCTGAGGGAGTTCGGATCGGTCAACCTGGAAAAGAGAAGACTTTGAGGTACCTAATTGCAGCCTCCCAGTACCTGAAAGGAATCTACAGAAAAGTTGGAGAGGGACTTTTTACAAGGGCATGTAGTGACAGAACAAGGGGCTAACTAAAAGACAGTAGGATTAGATTAGATACTATACTGTGAATGTTAAGGAAACTTCCCAGTCTGACCATTCATGAGCCTCTCTGGTAGTCACACTCCCAAGGCCAGAGACTTTCACTGATGGGACCAAAGCCCCTCACAGTGAGTGGCTCCAGTGACCTGACAGGTCCCTCTTTGCTCCCCACACACCCCACTCACACAGTCAGACCAGATTTCGTCTTAGCAAAGTCTCACATTTCTCGTTCCATAAAGCAGTTTGTTCACAGTGCAGTAACAGAAACAGCCTGCATTGGTGCCTCTGAAGAGGGACCCCCAACAAAGCAACCCCTGGGCTTTTATACTTTGACAGTCTACCCACACACAAGTATTCCTCTTGACTCCTCTGCTCCTGCTGTGTCTCTCAATGTCCATTCACCTGATTGGCACCACTTGTTTTCGTTCCCCCTTTTATCCAAAGGGTTGGCACTTCATAGCCTCTTGTTCAGGCTCCCACTCAGAGCTCAATCTGCATCTCAAACTTCATCTCAGTTTGCAGCTTGCAAAGTGAGCTACCTGCTCCAGAGATATTCCTCAGCTGGGAGGGTGGTGAGGCACTGGAACAGGCCCAGAAAAGCTGTGGATGTCCCATCCCTGTAGGTGTTTAAGGCCAGGTTGGATGGGGCTGTGAGAAACTTGGTTTAGTGGAAGGTGTTCTTGCACATGGCAGGGATGCTGAAATGACATGATATACCCAAACCATTCTATGGTTGAATGATTTTATGATAGGCTCAAGACATATTTACAGGCAGAAAACAGGTTGGGGAGGCTGGAAAGGCTCTCTTGGTGGTGCTGCTTTTATCATAGTATTCCATCTCCATAAATTATGATGTTCATCTGGTATTTAATGCCTCTAACCCCAACACAAGCTGCTTGACTGACAAAGTAACAGATATGAAGAGCTGTATCTACAGATATGCTTTGACAAGTGCTATATCAAAATGCTTTCTTTGAAGTTCTGATAATTTTAGTCAAGGTCAGGTTACATGAGAAAAAAATACACAAATGATGTTATCTTAAGCTCCTATATTTAGCAGAAATATCTTGCATCATTAGAAATCCTAGCATAAAGAAACAAGTACCACGTCCCCAGATTAACTATGAAACATGAAATGGTAAAATGGCTATGGAAATGAAGTACCTGTGAGAAGATTTTCAGCTTTTTCTGAATTTTGGAGAATTTTCAGTTAAGTAGGAAACTTGTATCTTAAGAAACATACAGTGGAAACAGTAAGAATCAAATTTTGATAGCCTTTGACAAAATGGAAGAGTGAAAGCATTGAATTTTCAGTGCTTTTCTGTGGTGATCTGTTTACCCATTGCTTTTCCTATCCCACATTATTCCCCCCCTGTTCCTTGCCCTTAGCCCTGGCCACTCCCTCGGGCTCTCCCTGTTGGTTCCTGTACCCCAACTTCACCCAGGTGCCGCCCCTGGGCCCCTGACAAAACCCCCCTATGCCCGGGTCATGAGGTCTCTCTGCCTCTGGGGATCGCTGGGACAAGATGTAACTATTAAAGGATTCTCTGAATCCCTCATGGAGGGACCCTTCTCACCTTGTTTGCCATCACTGGTTGTAACGCTGCTAGCTGCCAGAGCAAAACCGCAGTCGTCTGAAAAGGACTATGGGAGGGCAACAGTAGTCACGCTGCCCTAAGCAGCTCTGCTGAGCTCTCAGGAAAGCTGCAGCTTGCTAAACTAAACCTAGCATTACAACTTTCCTTTTACCTGGCAGCCACATAAAAGGTGTGCTTTCATCAAGTTCCATAGTGTTTAATATTTTCATTCCAGGTTGGTATAACACTTGTGACCTGAAATACTTGGAAAGCCCTGTAATGTCCAGAGGATGCCTTTTAAAATGGACAAGTGTGTCAGCACTTCCAGAAACAGTGCCATCCATTACCTGGATATGGTTCTTCTCCTTGGATCTGGATGAAAAGGCTGTGGAAGGCCATTTGAGATGGTATGGCAAGCCTGAAGAAAGCTCTAACTCTCTACAAAGGACAATCTATCAGTTGCACCAGGATTAGGCCCTTCGGGTACCCAGTCTTAGGAGCTTGCAGTGCTTGGCAGATGTAGAAATTAAATTTCTGTTGAATAGGGCCATTAATGAGTAACAAAAGAACCATGTGCTTCAGTTAATATTAACAGCAGAACTCCAACAGGGTGCTTAAAGATGCAAAAGTCATGGTAAATTAAAGCACATCTAATTCAAAGTAACATTTATTGCAACCTGATTGTAACATTGGTAGTAAACCCTGCACAATTTCTTCTCTGAACAGTGATAAGTGTAAATTCTGGCAGGCAGTCTGTATCTGGGACTCTGTCCATTTCCTGTAAAAAATGCAAACTGTTTCTCTGATTATGACATGAGAGACAGATTAATTGAAATTGCTTAGCAGAAGATCTCTTGAATATTCATAGGCTGCAAGGTACTGTGTAAGACAGACACTCAAATACAGTTAACAAGATTAAAACAATATACTCTGTTTACCAAGAGATTTGATCTTACCTCTTTAAATAAAAAGCAAATACAGGCTTGTGCTTGATTATGGAGAGAAAGATTTTTTAAAAGTAAGAAAATTTAAGATTACATACAATCAAAGCAGTCATTAATGTAATACAGAGTTCAGCTCTTCAGTGCAAAATATAGAAATGAGTTGTCAGTGGATAAAACCGTCTCCCACACCTTCTTTGAATATTTACATGCCAATTTTTAATGTTTGTAAATGTAGATCAGACTTAGTCATGCATTATCATGGAATCACAGAATTGTTAGGGTTAGATCATCCAGTCCATCCCCCTGGGTCAAGGCAGGGTCACCTAGGGCAGGTTACACAGGAATGCATCCAGGTGGGTTTTGAATGTCTCCTGAGAGGGAGGCTCCATTACCACCCTGGACAGTCTGTTCTGGTGCTCTGCCACCATCAATGTGCGGGCACGTATCTCACTGTGGAATTGCAATCAGGCCTTACAAGTGGGAAAGATCAGAATGCTGTTTACTTTTTGTTTTTTTTGGAAAACCAGCACTGAATCTGAAGGACTCAGTTCTGGCAAAAATAGCCATTTTCTCTATGTTGTGGAAAAGTTATCCAGCTCATCACTCACTCAAGAGTTTTCAGTTAGAACTTTGGTGCCTTCTGTAGTCTCTTCAGATGTTATTCAGTACACCAAGAAAGTCTTGCATCTGAAGGCAGCAGATCTGCCTCCTTTTGACAAAGAAGATCATCCAAAAAGAGCTGGAGTTTCAGGATCTTTCCTGGATGTGGGTTTTATAATGGAGTCTAGAATTGTCACAAGCTAATGTCTATATCCACTTTCTGTTAATTGGATTATGACCATTCTAGTGGAAACCATGTCATTGTTTCATCCCAGCCAGTAGCCAAGCCCCCAGGCAGCTGCTTGCTCACTCTCCTACTGGTGGAACTGGGGAGAGAATGGGAAGGGTAAAAGCTGGAAAATTCCTGGGTTGAGATATAGGCAGTTTAACAGGGAAAAAAAATATCTATGTACGCAGGCAAAACAAAACAAGGAATTATTTCACTGCTTGCCATGGCAGGCAGGTGTTCAGCCATCTCCAGGAGAGCAGGGCCCCATCATGCGTAACGCTTACTTGGATAGACAAATGCCATCACTCCAAATGCTCCCCCCTTCCTCTTTCTTCCCCACAGCTTTATGTAGTGAGGACGATGCCATATGGTCTGGATGGTCTGGAAATCCCTTTGGTCAGCTGGGGTCACCTGTCCCAGCTGCGTCTCCTCCCAGCCTCCCATGCACTCCCAACTCCCTCACCAGTGTGGAAGTACAAACAGCAGAAAAGGCCTTGACTCTGTGTAAGCCCTGCTCAGCAATAACAAACCCATCTCTGTGTTATCAACCCTGTGTTCAGCACAAATCCAAAACACAGCCCTATATTAGCCACTGTGAAGAAAATTAACACCACCATTGCACATTATACTTCTAGTGTGGAATTAAAAGTTGAATTATGTTTTGTGCCTTGGGTATGAAATAGAATAGGAGAACCGATTGAGTTGCTTTTACTACAGAACTGCAGTTTTCTCTTGGAAAATGCTTTTTGGGAACTCTTGATTTTCCTTAAGAATTTTAGAGTGTTTCATGCAATAAATGTAATGAATTTATATAATATAATAATAAAAAGTCCTTTTTCAAAGGAGTATCCTAAGTTATGTTGAAACAACTAGGTACTATTCATCTGACTCTGGTAATTCTAATGCTACTTCTTTTAACAAAGGTTAAAGAAGAAAGAGACTACCCATTGTTTTCACTAAAAATGCAGTAGAATTTGGGTATACAATGTAATTGTGTCTACTTGCCCAAGAAGAAAAATTAATGAGGTTTTTACTGTAATAATTTGAAAACAAAATTCGGTAAAGAGTGGATGTTTCATGTTTTGATTTCATTCAATATCCATTCTTCCCTTATTCTTTCCTTATTCTTTCTTCTGTTCATTGACAACTCTAGAGATAGGTCCAAAATTGAAAATGCCTTTGGAGCTCTGTTTGCCTTTCTGATTTTTCAGTCAATCCACATAATCAGTTCAGGTACCTTTGATGTCTCTTTCAGACCTTTTAACATGTGTTACTGTCATTCTTTCTCCCTGTTTCGTTCATTAGTCTTTAAGATTTACCTCCAAGGTTAGCTGCTTTGTTTACTTTGTACTCAGATTTTTTTTCTAGCCTTTTTTTTCCTAAACAAAGGAAGTCAAAATTGCTAACGGATGGATGTGTGGAGCAGTCATATCTTAGGACCATAAAATAATGAACCACCCTGATCATTAGGTAAAACTACTTTCTGAACACTGCAATAAAATGGATTTAGCAAAAATATCCCAAATTTACAGCTGAAAAGTGGTGAAGACATACAGCTGTCAATGTTTCCAAGATAGACTTGTCTTCTGGAGTTCCAGATATGTATGTGTTGAAGTTTTAAAATGCTAGCTTTCATGCTTGTGTAGTACTGGGTCAGTGATATGCAAGGACCTTTTGAAGGATCTGCAAACGTGACTAGATGCTTTAACAAGTGCTTACAATCTCATGGCTCCAAGAGGCACAGCTCCACAACAAGCAAGAAATCTTTCAGAGTACCAGGAATTGAAACCTTCAGCATACGGCTGGGGCATTAGCTGCAAACCCGTATTTCCTTCTCTTTGATAATCACAGTTTGAATCCAGTTTTAATGAAGGTGCAGGATTACAGTTATTTTATCTTAGCTGACTTGTTAATTCCTGGTTGACAGCACATTTTCTAATACCACAGTAATAACTTCAGCACTTATAGGAACTGTAATCATGCCAAGACATCCTGTCAGACTTTATAGAAACCACACAGGAGTTAAATAGTACCGTGTGCAAGGCCAGACTAGCAAGTAGAAGCCAGATAAAACATTTGAGCATTCGGATTTGATTAAAGGGCACGGAATTGGCAGCATCCTTGATCTCTCAGCAGAGAATTACATTGTGAAGAGGTGAAGCAGCACCATAATATAATATAATATAATATAATGCGGAAGAGCTGATATTTCATTAGCAGCCAATGATTTGGAAGAATGTTTTCAACACATTGCTTCTGAATAGGTTATATATTAAATCCATGTAACTAACAGTGCTTAACTAGGTCTGAAGGATGGTTACAGCATCTGTCATTGACAGATTCCAAAATGATGGTCTTGGAGAAAGAAAGAAAAATGAGATTTCTTGGGAGTTTGACTAAAATTGGCTAAGAAAGTTGTTTTGACTGGTGACTTCAACATAGGAAATTCTGTAATACTGGGGCTGCTTTTGAAAAGCAGGAAAACAGTTATTTGCTGATTTTTACAGGGTTTGAACTCTTTATTTCTAGTTAACAAGTTGTGAAGAGTGTTCTCTCTTTAAGTGTGGGGGTTGTTTTAGTTATTTTAGTTCTTGTAGACTCAGTCCTCGCACTCAGGGGAGTACGTCTGTCAGAATTTTGATAAATTGTACTGTTCAACTCATCAGATATCAAGAAAACAAGAGTCATGGGGCTTGTTCAGGTAGGGCTCCGAAACTTGGTGGGTTTGAACAGGAGACGTCATAGGTGATTTATGTATTTCATAAATGTTCTTGATTTTTACTTGGTTTTCAGTTAACCTAGCAGGTTCTATAGCTATCCTTTTATCTCTCCACACCCCTCCCCCCCAACTTTCCTTCCTCCTTTTCTCGCTTTCTCTCTTTTTCTTCTTCCTGATGGATCTTGACATTGTGGCTTCTTAAGCTGTGCATTGTTTCTTCCATGCAATACATTTTGGGCATTTTAAAGGAACTCCTTAAAATGTATTAAATGTATTAAGATACATCAAATTTTTGATAACACCTCCTGTCTAGGGTTCAGTGGTGCTCTTCATTAGTGTTACTGTAAGCTTTTGGGTAAATAGTGTTGTATCATACCTGATAAACAGCCTCAACACCTCGAGGTACGCAGCAGAGGACTGGTTCATTCTGTAAAATCTGGTGAATTGTTTTTCTAGGCTGAGACAAAACTCTGTCAGGCCAGGATTTGGGAGCAGAAGCCTCAAAGTGCCTGCAGGACATGGAGGGCACCATGATGTCGCAGTACAGTAAGTACACCTCCTCCAAAACAAGGTCTCAGTTTACAGCAGCCTGTTGCTTGGGAATGTCTGTCTTTTTATTTAATAGCATAGGTGGTTTTTCACTCTCCCATCAAGTAGTCCGGTTGCTTCGTGGATGCCTGTAAGTCACAGTGTCCCATGGCAAGGGTTTCCAAAGCTTAACCAATGTGATGAATGCCCGTTTGAGAGGGTAATGAGTGGAGAAGAGCAGGGGACACAGGCACCACGTCGGTTGTGTCATTTGCTTTGCCAGTCCTTGGGATCTCAAAGGTTAAGCAAAGACTGTTCTTTCATTTGTCTAAGTGGCATGCTACTTTGTAGGTCCCTCCTAGCAAATGCTTCCCCACTTTTCCCCAGACTAAAGAGGCCTTTTTTATTTAGTAAGTCCTTAGGCAGATATTGTGTACCCCTGATCATCTGCTCTGCACCTTCTAACTTAGTCTTTTTGCACACAGGTCCAGAATTATGTGCAACATCAAAGCACTTCCATCCCATGGATTTGCACTGTGGCATAGCACTCTTCCCTGGTTTTGTTCAGTGTCCTTTTTTGAGGCACCAAAATTTTATGAAGTTAAGGCTTCTCACCACCCTATAAATACTGACCTGAGGTGAGAGAAATAGGAAGCCTGCTCTTTGTAACATCACAGCTATCATACAGTCTTCCCACAGGCTGAGTATTAAATCGTCTTACGTTGCCATATGTCTTTATGTTGAATCATGTAAATTGTCTAAAAATTAGTGAAGCTTCACACACTATACCTGTCTGAATGTCTAACAGATATTATAAATTATTTAACTATTATTATACTCTGTGAATGCAAAAGTTGATATTAGAGGGGCAATATGAGCCTGCTGCCTCAACATATAAAAAGAAATTGCTACTCTTTGGACAACCTCATAGGTTTTTGTACAAGTTCAATTTTCAGGTCAGAATCACCACAAAATACAAAACACAAATCCTAACAGCAACAAACCCCTTGTCTGTACATAATATTCTGTCTCCTGAGTGTAAATAGCTATTAATTAATCAAAAAATTGTATGTTTTCTCCCATTTAAAAGAAACAAAACACTATTTGAGGTAAAGAAAGACATTATTTATATTTTGAATGTCTACACAAGCAAAAACCTGGACTATTTATTTCGATGTACCAGTTACCAATCAAAAGGAGAATTTAGAATATGTTAAATTATGTATAATTGTTTTAAATAGGAATTATTTAATAAGTGCTGTATCAGCTAAAACTGCTTGCTAGCTTCAGGGATAAAATAAAATTCTTAATTTAGTTACTCTTCTCTGTGTGCATGTTACCAGCATTCAGGGATGCAGTAAAATTTACCTTCTGTTTGAAAGGGCTCTTTTGATGCATGCTATCTCTACAGGACACTGCAGAAATCATTGATGTTTCATGAGGCATCTTAGCTTGCTGCCAATATTGTAGGTACACCACAGATTTAATTTCCTTTGCCAGTTGTTTAGTTTGTGAATTTTTACATAGATTTTTTTTCCCTTTTGAACTCTGAAGTTCAGTATAAAAAAAATAATTGCCCCCTTGTTATTTTATTCCAGTTCCACAAGGGACATGGAAGTGGATATCAAGTGAAAGAAATGAGAGGGAAAAATTACAGATTGAGGCTGAATTGGAATTGGGAAAATACTGTAAAATGTCAAGTCCATTTTAATTACTGCAACTGTCTTACTTATTAACTTACTTTCCTACACAAAACTGCCCTGTCCAGAAACTTTCCTATTGCTAGAAGTACCAGCAATTGTGTCCACCAATTGTAGTATCCCAGAGACACTAAAATCTCTGGGTCCACATTCTCTTTGATGCCCAAGATTTAGCTGCCCTTTGTTTTGTTTCATTTCTTAAAATTAAGCAGATACATTGTCCACTGTCATAACTGTTTTAAGTTGGTGTGATCTTGTAGGATACACTTTTGGAGTAGTCAGAAGCATCACCGCATCTCTTGCAGACACCATCCTAATTTAAAATTCACTGTCTCCAGGGAGCTTACCTGTAACATTACATGGCAAAGCACAGGCTTGCTCTTGTTCAATGTGTGTTAGGAGGGCATGTCTTCAGCTCACTTTTTTGGCCAGCTGTTAATATTTTCCTGGTATAGCTGTCAATTAACTTGTTTGAAGTGAGCAGTGACATGCTAGCCTTAGTTATTGCACTCTAACCCTGGTATGAGCACCCTAAACCAAAGTGTACACCCAGTTTTCCTGGGAGAACCCAGAAGGTTTTTGTTGAATGCTTTCTGGGTGAACTGATGCAGTCTATGTCCTAACAAATAAGAAGACGCTGTGCTGGATGACGATAATATACCACACTAGTTAGTGTCAAAGTCATTAGTGGCAGTGTGGTGTCTTTGTTAATAGTGACTCATGTAGAGCATCTTTACCACATTATGAGAAGATTTCAGTGTAATTGTTTATGCTTTTGGAGATTAAAAAAAAAAAATTACAAGCTTGTAGAGCTTGCAGTATTCATGGTTCAGCTCTTTCATGCCTTAGAGGTAACTTGTCAAACAGAAGTCAACAAAAGTCAACAAATGGTTTACAAAGAACTACAATAAGAAACAGGTTTTTTTCTTGTTCTGTGCTCAGGTCTGGGCCATTCTCTTTACTATAATCTGATAACACTGATTTAACCCTTATGTAAAATACAGACAGCTGGTTGGATTCCTCTTGTGACCTTAAAAGAACATCATTAACATGATTCAGCAAGCGTGAGCTGCTATACTTGTAGCAAAAATGCTGTCCTCTTTTATGTAACTTTGATATATCAGAGTTAGAATGTTAGCTTTAGGGTTTTCATATAAATGTGTTTTCAGGAAAATATGTTGCTTTGACAATGGAGACTCAAGATGTGTTTCCATATTCTGGATGTCTTGCCACTCCTTAAACAAAAGTATGCAGAGGTTCTAAACTGGAAAATGCATTTTTAAATATAATCTTAGTTTATTAAAGTGTGAACATTGTTTTTTCTGTGTTCTTTCACCCCATTATTTCTGTATAAGAAAAATGGCAAAATTGTGATTACTTTTCTTCATAATTCTCTTAGGAGTTAGTAGTAGCTCCTTTCTAGTTACCAGGTGTTTTTTTTGTTATTGTCGCTCTTAGTTGTATCATTCAAAATACTTATAAACCTGCTTTGGTACAGCAGGCTTACTTCAGAACTTTTAACCTGTTTAGTTGATGAAGAGGCAGGAAACACTTTAACTATTTTCTGAGTCAGAAACATCTTTCTTGGGTGTCTTTCCTGCCACCAGTTATGCACACTAACTGCCACTTCTCCCACTCAACAAAACACTAGCTTTAATAGATTTTGGACTGGAATGCTGTTGTACTTTACCCAAAATATGTCTTGAATTGGGTATGAGGCACTTGAAGGAAAGTCTTTCTTGAATATATTAAGACCATACACTGGTAAATTATGTAAATAGCAAAAATATTTTAATTAATATGGTTTCTGGAATTCTTTTATAGATGCTTCTTTAAAGAAAAAATACTTTAAAACAGTTTTATATGTAATTTCTTAGATGTCAAAGTTCCTTGCAAAGTCATAAGAGAGCTCTATCTATTGATTTGCAATAACCAAGGGAGTGCATTTTAATTAGAGCCTTATATTTACTAATTTTAAAGAACTATTTTATTCCTAAAGATATTTTCTTTCAACCAAAATCTATCAATGGAGTTGAAAGCAGCTTCACAGCATGACTGTGACAGAGCTAACTAGCCCAAAGGCCAGAGTCCCAGATGAGTGGGAGGGAAATTGAGGTCGTCCCCTTAATCTTCACGGCAAGAGTTAAACTGCCAGCTTACTGTATATTATTTAAATTCTCTTTGTAGGCAAATTCAAAAGAAAATATGCTATCTCAGCTGCAGCTGCTTAACATGTGTTAGTGTTTGATCATTTTTTTTAGTCATAGGACTTTTAACAAATGCAGGGTTTAATACCTACTTTGAGGTCAAAAAGGTACAGAGGACATTCCCTATGGAGGTGTCCTGAAGAGTGAGGAATATCTAAGTAGAACTTTTCACACTCCCTTCTCTTGCAAACTTCCTGCTGTTCTACTACTCCTGTGCCATCCATGCAGGAAACTTGCTGTACTTACAGGGAGGCTGTCCTCCTTTTGTGGTAGGGAAACATGTTGGATTTGTTTTCAATCTTTTTATTTTTTTTCAGAGGAAGTAGCAGAGGCAGACATGGAGCTGAAGATCCTTCCTCTAAGTTGGTGTCTATTTTAATTGACTTGTTCCATTCCTCACTGAAGTTACTTTGCTTATATGTAACTTTCCTTTCATGTTAGTAGACTTCTGTATTCATTCCACCATCCACTTTTACTCTCATTGCAGAAGGTTTATGTGTCTTTTTCCCAGTAAAAAGTCACTGTTCAACAGCCTTTGAGTTTGTCATCACAGATTTTAAAGGAAAAATTTACTGGCTTGTTTTCTCTTTACTCTTTGGCATTGTCCATATGCAGCTGGTTTCTGCAGATGTTTTCTGAACAGAGCTAGTGGCTTCTAAAACCTCGCAAATACCATCTGAGTTACAAGTTTCTACTTTGCTTAGAGCTGCAGCACAAAAGATACATCTGTCCTTTGGAGGATCTGGCTGCATTCCTTGCCTTCTTAAATATAACCTTCACCTCATCATAAAGATGTTTTTTCTCATAGCAGTAGAGTAGGTAAACATGTGTATCTGTTACTGATGCTGGAATGACCTTTCTAATGCATGGTTCCATTTGCAGACTAAACATGCTTTTCTAATTACCTTTGTATAAGTTTATACTGCATCAATTTGCAGCTGAACTTCTCATTAACACTCCCTTTTAAAATTTTAATTCTTCTTTCCCCTCTGTATCCTTTTGTGTTATTCCCTGTTGTCTATTTCCTTCCTCAGCTTTCTTCATTTAACTCCTTTCAAGTGAAGAACATTTCTGCACATGAGTATCTTTCGTGTGTCCTTCTTCTAACACTGAGGGTTACCACCTTCTCTAAAGCAATTTTGTCACACCACATCTGCCAAGTGCTTTACCTTTTGAGCTTTTGAAGGAAAGCATGCTAGAGAAACAGAAATGCTACTGACACATACCCTTTATTCTGTTACACCCACTCATTTGTTAGTGGCTGTTAGGGTATAGGGAACAAAGGCCATACATTTAGTAGCTGGTATCTATGTAAGCAACCTTGTGCATATTTCTGACCTTTGGAAAGCAAATCGTAGCAAGTGGATTTTGGTCCTTGGCTGTGAAGACCTTTACTGGCTGGAATATGCACCCTAAGTGGGGGGTTGTATCCCCAAATCCTGAATGGTGTAAAATCCTCAAAATTAGATCATTTGTTTTTCATTGTATGTTTGTATTTTCTCTCAAAATAATGAGACTCTTGCTTGTGATAACAGGTCATATCTCCTAGCTTTAGAACACAACTGTCCTACCACTCATGGTCAATTTAAAAAAGAAACTGTAGTGGGAAGTCAGCCTAAAGCCCATTGCTTCCCTTTCCTTACAGAGATTCTTCCCTTTGGGGGACAATGTTTGACCTAAACTTTATAGGAAAGAAAAGGCATTTCAAATGCTGACTTGAAGTATCCCAGGAAAGAGCAAAGATACCGCTAATGAAAGTGGACAGTTCTGGTAGCTTCAGTCTTTGATCCCAAGTGTAGAGAAGCCAATGCTTCCTTCAGAAACCAATGCTTTCTTCAGACTGACTGCTCTTATAAATTAACAAGAGGGAGAGAATGACATTGGATTTGTTACTAATTATGTTTGGTAGTTTTATAATACAGCATGTACCTTTTAAAAAATCTTATGAATAAATCTCCAGTGTTATTTTTATTGGTCAAATGCTTACTTATATAAAAATATATGGTTTTCATAGAGGGGAGTATGGAAGGGATAACATGAAACAAACAAGGAAAAGGAAGACACAGGTCTGCTTTTTACTCCTTTATTTTGGGAAAGTGGCCCTAAGTGAGATGCTGCAAGGGTACTGTAACTCAATAGCACAAATTGTATTAAAGAGATTGTGATGTTCCCAGTATGAGAACTCTGCTCAGAATAGCTATGTTAGGTTTCTTGAGCTATTCCGTATAGGGTTTGCCTGATTTGGATTTTGTCATTTGTAGAAATGGTATTTTAAAGTGCTTTCTTTTCTTCTAGAAATATAGATTTTAAGAGGGTGCTTACAACTAGTCTAGTATTTGATATGACAGATATTTATATTTAATGCAGAGCAAAACACAAAATACACTTAACCTTTATTCAGTTGCATTGTAAATGTATTCTGCTTTCTTTCAACTGAAGTGAATTATATTAATAACTTGTTATTGTTAAAATGTCAAGAGTATTTTCTTTCTCTTTGAATTATCATTTCTTTGCTCAGGGTATTGGGTTTTGCTTATCACTTCTGACATGGAAAGGAAGAAATGTAATCTTACGTGAAATGTTCAGACTTCTCCTGAATAGGTAGGTTATTTCTTTTAGATTAGCTCAAGTAATAGTTACAGAGCTGACATATGGAATGTGGAAGGAGACAGGAACCAGACAATGCTCTGAAACTGAAACGCTTTCTCGTTTAAAGATACAGTCTCTCTGGGACTAATAGAGTGATGAGCACAACATGGCAGGCATTGCTGTATGTGACACTTCTTTTTATTTTCACCAAGATGATTTCAAGAATGTAGCTTTTACTGTATTGTGACATGATCAAAATAATTTACATTCACCTTGCAGAGTTGAAGTATACCTGTTTGGGCAAGTTCAGGAAAAAAAAATGTACCATAAGGAGTTTTGAGTTTCATTCTGTCTCTGCAGCTGATGAAAAATATTCATTGTAAAGTATCTGGTTAATCAGGTAGACCTTAAATGGTTCTCCCCTCTCACCGCTTCAGAAACAGGTCATTCTGCCTCTTAAGGGATAGTTACATTATGGGAAATATGTTAATCCATCGTCAGTCTGCAAAGGCTGAGGACTGTGGTTTTATGGTTGAGAACCTTCCAATCTGTCTTACAAAGTGAACAAAAATGTGAAGTTAAACCTTTGAATAATGGTTATTGTTCATAACCAGGAATATATTAGATATCTAATGATTTTACTCTAGCAAGCCAAAAAATTTCAAACTGCTATCTTCATCAGAAACTCTGTTTGTTTCAAAGATGGATGTAAGGTTTCACTTTAAATTATTGTCCTTCCTTCCAGCTTCATAAAAATTAGTACAGCTTTATATTTCGTCAGCAAGGACAATCTGGCTACAATGCTGGCAGAATTTTCCTTCCAGTAGAGTTGGTTTAAGCCAACATGTGTTTTTTTTACATTCTCATTTTCAAATTAATTAAGGCTTTCCAACAGCTGCTATTGATTCATTTATGAAACTATCAGTGAAAGAGCAAGGTCCAGGGCAACCTTATTTCTGTGCATTTTTCTTTATAGTAAACATTTAGCCCAATAGTGTTAGCAAGAGTATTGTTTTCCAGATGGAGTATTTTATTTAAATATTTATTAGCTATGGTTTTTAATTTATTAAATTAAAGCACAGTGTACTACACCTGGGTCATGGCAATCCCAGACACACCCACAGGCTGGGCGGAGAAGGGACTGAGAGCAGCCCTGTGGGGAAAGACTTGGGGGTGATGGTTGATGGAAAACTCAACATGACCCAGCCATGTGCACTCACAGCCCAGAAAGCCAAACATGTCCTGGGCTGCATCCCAAGCAGCGTGGGCAGCAGGGGAGGGAGGGGATTCTGCCCCTCTGCTCTGCTCTGGTGAGACCCCACCTGGAACACTGTATCCAGCTCTGGGGTCCCCAGCACAAGAAGGACATGGACCTCTTGGACTGAGTCCAGAGGAGTCCACAAAGTTGCTCAGAGGACTGGAGCACACCTACAAAGCCAGGCTGGGAAAGTTGGGGTGGCTCAGCCAGGAGAAGAGAAGGTTGTGTGGAGACCTCACAGCAACCTCCCAGTATAAGAAAGGGGCCTACAGGGAAAATGGAGAGGGACTCTTCTTCAGGATCTGCAGTGATAGCGCAAGAAGTAATTGGTACGAATTGAAAGAGGCTAGATATTAGGAGGAAATTCTTTACTGTGAGGGTGGTGAGGCACTGGAACAGGTTGCCCAGGGAGGCTGTGGATGTCCCAGCCCCGGCAATGGTCAAGGCCAGGTTGGATAACACTTTGAAAGCAACCTTCCTTCTAGTGGGAGACACTACCCTTCACAGTGGGGTTGGGACTAGATGATCTTTATGGGCCCTTCCAACATTCCATAATTTTGGCAATGACAGGAATGTAAAAGTAAATCTTAGTTGTAGTATCTAGGTCTTACAGTGATGTCAGAAATTTTCATGAGCTGTCTTATCTAAGAAGTCTTCATATATTTTAACATTACTGGTGTGATTTCTTTTGTAACTTTAAATTCTGAAGAAATAACATTGACCTATCTAATGTCAATCTCAGCTCTTTTTTCATTTTTATGACCTTATAACTTCAAAATTAAAACTGTAAGTGGGAATGCCATTGAGAGTTGGGGAAAGCAACACTCAAACCTCATGCTGGCCCACCCACTGAAACAAACAAGCAAACCAACAAACAAAGGAAAGAAAAGAGATGTCTTTTATTTTAAAATCACTGTCATATATTGTTCCATGGCAGACAAAGAGGTTAGAATAAAGCCTGGGTTTGCATATTGCAGAGTCTGGGTGAAGTTCTGAGGGTAATCTCATTTGTGAACTTCCAGGAATGCTTCCTATTTCTCTAATAGAAATGCTAAAATATGAAATCAATTTCTTCTGCAGGAATTTTATCCTGGGTGTCTGACATTTGAAAATTTTACTGGATTCCTGTGGGATGGGGAACATATTACAGAGAGTTACCGTTTTAAAATATTATCCATTGTCAATGAGAGACTTTTTTTGAAGTGTATTCATGATTTATCTGCCCTACCCAGCCCAAGGAAAGGAATGAACTGAATATGTTTTGGAGACCTTTGTTCTTAGTGTGACTGGAAGGAATAATAATAAGCTTTTTACCAATTCTTAAGCCATATTCCAGAGAACAATTACTTGTCATTGAATGTATCTGGAAGAGAAAGCATGGAAACAGCAACTGATTCCATCATCTTGTCGTGTAATACTGATGCTACCTATAGTACCTCCCCTTAGCTGTGAGCCAGTTTGAATGACAAATTAGTCCTGTGCTTTGTGTGTCCCCAAGAGCCTCCCAAATGAATGGGCCAAGATGTTATTAAGGGCATATTTATACTGTGTTTAAATCTTCTTTATAATGGCATAATTTGAAGTTAAGGATTGTTAATGTGTTGGTTTTTTCCCTAAGATCAAGTGCTTCCACGAACATAACTACAGAAAAACCTTGCATTCTTCTTTCCACCCAATAAAAAACATCATTTTTTGAGCTTAAAAGTAAAAAGAAAAAAACAAAAATGGTATATTCCTAAAACGGTTTGTAAATAAAAACAAGCTTCCATCTATTATCTACTTATAAGAATTATCCTTTTTTTCCCGTCATGTTTATTCTCTTTTAATGTCTTAGAAAAAATAATTTTCTTTTGGGATAGAACTGCTGGAGGAAAATTCTTACTTAACCTGTCAGAAAATTTCTTAGGGTGTTAGGCAGCCCAAAAAAAGCCCAATTTTGCTTTGTAAAAATGTATGTGTTTTGTAGAAACCAGTTTTGGAATGAACAGCTGTCTAGACATTTCACATATTAAATAGTAAAGAACTGAAGCCCTGGATTTATTTAATATAACTGCTTGAGCGGAAAGTCTTGTGTTTTATATATGGGGCCAAGAGGCATAAAACCTTGGACTCTGGTCCCTTTTTTGATGCTGAATGACCTTAATAATTCTTTGCACTTACATAGCACTTGGCAAACATTATTAATTTAAACTTCACAGAGTCCCTGTGAGGTACAGAGGTGTAATTATTTGACTTTTTCAAGTGTGAGAATTGAGACTCATAGAGGTTATGCTCTGCAATAAAACAAGTTCAGAAAGAGAGTGGAAACTTGGGTCACTTGGCACTTACTCCTGCTCCTAATCTACTGAGTACTGCTTAAAGCCTCAGCTCCTTAGCCTAGCACACGGGGTTAATGCTGCTTTCCAGTCTGTAGATGCTCATGCTGAACGGTGTGCCAGGGAGATAAGGAGGATACACATCTATGGCATCTGTCTGTGGAAGGTACAACTGACCTGCTTTGAACTCTTAGGAAATTCCTTGTAGGCAAAGATGGGAAATTTTAACCCAGAAGAACGAAATGAAATGATGCCTTATTTTAACAGATATTGAAAATCTAAGAGAGGTTGCCACAAATACACTTGAAGCAGATGCAGAGCAGGGCAGTAGACTGACTGCACAAGAGGGACCTAAGGCTGTCTTGGTTACTCACTGCATGAGTCTGAGGCAGTTACTCATCCTTTTTGAGCCTCAGATTTCTTTTTACGTGTTCTTAATTTGCTTTCAAGTCATTCTGTGCTGCCAAAACATAAGCCTAGGAAATGTTGGATTTTAGTGTGGTGTTTCATGGCTTTCAGATTAATCTCAGTGAATTTCTAATGCAGAAGCTTTTTCCTAACTAAGGCGTTCACTTATTTGCTTGCTGCTCCTAAGACAGGCCAAATTGCTGAAATCAGAAGACAAGATGACATGATGTGAATGTGTAGCCAATTTTTATTGCCAGCATTTCCATCTGGTGGAGGTGCCTGTGGGTGGCCAGCTTTCAGGAGGAGCAACATATGAGCCCTATCTAAGCCTTCCAGCTCATACACTGTGAAGTTTTCCATTCCTGCGCTTCAAAGGCACTGTGGAGCAGGAAGAAGAAAGCAATTTTAATTTACTTTTCAGACAGGTCCTGAGTGCCAGCTATGGAACAGGTGCAATGGTATTTCTAATTTATCATGATCTTCACCAACCTGCCAAAATGCCCTGAGTGCACCATTCGAAAGCTGTTTTTTCCCCCCAGTGGACATGGGCTGCCCCTGGGTCATGGTGTTTCCCCTACTCAGACAACATTTGCTTTGTGTGGATAAATTTTATGATAACAATATATGCTACCCTTTTGCAGGATTCAGTAAAACACTTCTGTTTCTTCCTGGTTATCTTGTTTTTATTTTTTTTTCACCTTATGTCTTTTTTTTTGTTCTGTTCCTGTAGTTTTGGGGGTTAGTTTTGTTTTCCCCCAATTAACAGTATTTCCTTTTGAAAAAGTGGTTTTTATTTACTTTGCATCCCAACACTTCTTATATGTCACCTATTCATAATAATTTTGATGTAGTGAATTATTTTTTATACAAGTGTGGTTTCCTTTGTATTTCTTGGTCTTCTGTTCTCTTGGTTTTCCTGTAAATTATTATTTTCTCTGTATTACTTTACATGTTGTAATTGCTTTGTTATCTATAAAATAAAGGTAGGCTTAGTTTACTCCTTTCAGCACTGCCAGAGCCTCAGTCAATGAACTGCAGTTCCTCTCATTACCATAGCTTTGTTCTGCTTTGTTCTAGTGATAATTGCCCTTGTCATCCTCTTGTAACATTTGCTGTGAAAACTTGTGGTTAAAAGCAGAGAGAAAGTAATAGGTGGTGTTGGAGAGAGATTAATTAGGAAGAATATTTTGCAAAATGAGTTGATAAAGAAATGTTTGTATTTCACATCATTAAATAACTTAGTCAGAATTGATTATGTAAACAGCAGCACACATGGACGAAAGGCAAAGCTGCTTTACTGCAGCAGATGCAGTAAGAACATAGCTGAGACAGTTTGCGTTGTTTTTTCATGGTGTACTTTTGGTCAAGTGAAGACAAATGAAAATTTTCAATGTCTGTCTGGTGTCATTTGTCTTTCTTCCTTACAGCCTACTCTCCCTGTTTTTTACACTTAAGAGTTATTTTTGTAAGATGGTTGTACTGTTTCTTAAACAATGTCTTTATGAGTCCCATTCCCAAAGGGAGTGAAAGAAATGTGTTTTGCTCACAGTGACCAAATTAGCAAACCAGTCTGAAGTTAAAGTCTGTATTGTGCTGCTGCGGGGCTCATGAACACCGTCAAAAACAGTTTCTGGGATCTTGCAGCCACATAATTTTGGTGAAGCCAGCTAACATTTGGAATGGAATCCCTTTTTTATGAAAAATATGTGTGAAGTGACCAATTGAAAATATAAATAATAAAAATATATATAAAAAAGAGATTCAGCTTCATGGATATGTACATTTTGTTTACCCAGTTCTGGAATTGTCAAACTGCAGTCTTTTATAATATCCTTCAGTAAACACAGACGTCACTGCTCCTCATTGAGCATTATTTGTGTCCTGGGAGTCTTCCAAAGGAAACTAAAGATTTGGCAAGGCCTGGAAGCTTATACAGAAGACTGTTTATTGTAGGGGAATTTGAAAGATAAACTTGACAACAAGGAAGCTGAGGATACCAGGTGAAAATGAAAGATAAAGTTACTGTATTACAGGACTAGTGGTGGAGGTGTTCCAACACAGTGGAACCAGTCCTGGAAAATGCCTGAGACAGAAGCTGGAGAGATAGCTCCAAGGACAGTGGGTGTGTGCTGCTCCAGTTCTGTGTCTCAAATAACATTGTGATGGAGCTACCCTGTGTCTGAGACGAAACTCTGCACTTTAACACCTGGGTAGATCTTCTCCTTGACAATTTTTAATAAAATGCAGAGGAGTGCATTTTTTAGGGGGCCAGGTTGCTGAAATATAGTTCTCACTTCAACACTTGAAAGTCTAGCGGAACTGATACAGTTCCTCATTGTGAGCAGAGCCACAGTGCAAATGTACAGGTGATCTGTTCTTGGAGGACAGCACAACAGTTTTTCCAAAGACTTGTAACAGAGTCATTCCCTTTGGTAGAGCAAGGGAATGTGCGTTTGAAGCTGTAAAAATTCTAGACACCACAGATATAGTCGTGTCTCCATCAATGTTTCCAAGCCTATATCCATTACAGCAGAGAGCAGCAGCTGCTGTCACCACAGGGTGCTTGCTCAGTTCATATGGGGAGGCGTGGAAACCCACAAAATATTGTTTCATCTTGCTACCTCCAATGGAAGGTATGCTCAAATGGAGAGAGATATTTAGTGATTGCATTCATCTGTTGAATACTGGTAATTACATATTCATGATATGCCATCGAACTGCCCAAAAATCAAGCTGAAAAGTCAACCCTGTTGATTTTGGAGGCTGTTTATGTGTGTGGTATACAATGCAGGAGAGGAAGGAAAGCACTCTGTGCTGCAAAACAGCTGCCAACTGTACTCCGGCGCTCAGGAGCTGTGGTGTCTGGCCTGTGACCTAATTGCCATGAATAAAATGAATACATCCCAGAATCTTCATAATTTTAAAAGACCCTTAGGTGGGATACACAAAGTCCCACAGAATTAAGTAAATGAGACTGAACATCTGCCATTTTAAGGAATGGGTAAACTAATTGCAATTGACTGTTACAAAAGTACACATTTTATGCCAAACACAGATTAAAAATACTCTGAATTAAATCAGAACACTTGACCATTGATAAAGAAAGAAGCACAGAAAAACCTTGAAAAGATAGGGCTAAATATTGAATAAGTGAAATGGTTTCTCTGTATATAGCTGTGATTTAAGGTCCCTTATGGCTAAAACTAACTTGCATATCAACTGAGGAAGGAAATTTTTCTTCAGCTGATTCTAAAAGCAATTGATTTTTTTCCTAATAGATTATGTACTCAAGTATTTGTCTCAACAACAAGAAGTGGTTCAACTGAGAAGCTTCTAAAACCTGTTAGTTAGGGATGGATTGGATACAGCCCTATGCATCTGCCCATAATCTGTCAGAACCAGGCTAACAATATTCTCTCTGCAGATGGAGTTCAAGTCAAGTTAATGGTGTTTGTCTTTCTCTATATTTTTATTTGCTCAGTCTGCTTCAGCTCTTTGGCACTAGCTAAATATCTATCGAAAATGTTGACCCAATACTTACATCAAAGTTTATTTTCCTTTTTTCCCCATGTTTAAACATTACATCTCAATTCAGTGACCGTTTTCTTGTCAGAGAGGTAAGTGCTTTTCATGTAGGAATCATTATATCCAGTAGGAATTCCTCATGCACATAAGCATTTGATGAACCATTACCAGAATGTGTTTGTGCAGGGAGACTACAGGATGTTTATGAGACCACGGATTTTACTCTCATATACTTTAGCTTTCAGTGTGTTTCCTCTCCTGCTCTTTTATTTTCATAAGAGAATATTTTTCTCCATGAACATTTCCTTTTCACTACTTTGCACTTCATTTAACAAGACAAAGAAAAAAAAAAAGGGCAAGTTTGTTTATATTTAAAGCGAAGACAGGTTTATGATGCAGATAAATGATACAGAAATGAAAAATGGTCTGATCTCTCTGTTTTGATTCGTAGTCTATGTGACTTACATAATTGTCCCCTATTAATGCTGATCTCCAAGAAGAAACGCCTGCCAGTAGGAGTCTTTTTAAATATGAAATGCAGTGTCTTCTTCAATTTTATTATAAAAAGAAATGAACATATCTTTTTCCCCTCTAGAAACCCAGTTTTTATTTGAGAGGGACTGAATCTAATTATCCACAGAGACTCTGTTGAACCACTTAAGAATATCAGTATAAAAGTATAGCAAGCAGTCCCTTGATCTGTAGGTAACCCTTTCTAGCTGTGCTATTGTAATAGATTTGAGACTCTTCTCCGGCAAAAAAAAGGTGAGTATAAGTTATATCAAATTGTTCAGTTTGCTAATGCAACAATTAGTGGGAAAGAATTTAAATCACAGTTTGAAACAGGAATATTTCTGACTTGCCATCAAGTAAGTAGCCTGTCACCACTAAGTAAAAGCATGATCAAAAAATTCATTCTCTGAGGAGGTAAAAATACTCAAGAAAATCTCTGCAAAGTCTCACCTTTAATGATACTGGTTATAGCTAAAGTGTTAGAAGATAAAGAGTTAGAAAAAGCCCTATATTAAGCATACAGGCCTGTGGTAAACAAAAACATGCACATTTGTTAAAGGCATCAGAAAGAACCAATATACTGCTCAGAAAAGCTGTTCTAGCCTTGTCGACATCAGCCAACAATGTATTTCTGCTAAAGCTCTTTTCTGTGCTTTTTAAGATTCCCATATTTATTTTCATGGGACAATTGTATATCTTTCATGGTTTTATCACTTTTTTTTGTTGTTGTTGATGACGGAAAACACTTCTAAATTGACTTTAGATAAGTGATTTATTTTGTGGTTTAGAAGCTCTTTCTTTATTCATTATTTGCAATTTCCTTTTTTAACCCACTTCTATTTTCCTTTGTGATGTCATCTTAACTATGGCTTATTTGTTCCTTCAGGTCATTAAGGATAGTTGAATATGGGATCTGGGATAAATATGTAGTGATATTGTCTCTTTCCATACATAGTTTTAGT
This sequence comes from Corvus brachyrhynchos, assembly GCF_000691975.1. Taxonomy (NCBI): domain Eukaryota; kingdom Metazoa; phylum Chordata; class Aves; order Passeriformes; family Corvidae; genus Corvus; species Corvus brachyrhynchos. The sequence continues at coordinate 2,969,473 of NW_008236932.1, read as the reverse complement.
TTATTGTTATTAATTTTGCAATAAGTCTACTTCTATGTCATTACTTGTATAATTATGCTATCTTGTAGTTTTTATTTTGAGTATAGCTGGAGCCAAGTAACCAAAATTTAATTTTATTTTTTAATATTGTTAGAAAATATTTTCTCTCTATGGCTATTTTTCACAGTCCAGAGAAATAATGTAATTCTGTCTTCAGCTTTATAGAAGAGCATTTTAAGTTGCTATGGCTTAAATGTTAGTTCCCCTCCCCCACCAAGAACTTAGTATTTTAAAGAAGCAATTAAGCTTTTAAACTGAAATATATTCCTTCATGCTTACTCCTGTGCTTCTGTGCAGGATTTCTCGATGCTTTTGCTTTATAATCTGAAGATATATCTAATCTATTCTCTTGTGTCTCTTTTACTGATTATAAAAGTAATGCTATGAGGCAAGAGTCTTTTAGTTTTTGATTTATGCAAATAACTCTGTACATAAGGTAGAAGCTCTTTCCCTGATGGCTACTTACTACCCTTAAAATGTTCCAAAGGACTAGGTTCAATGCACCTGTATTTTTAAGGTCTAGAACTACTAAAGAACAATAGTTTTACTGGTGAGTAAAGCCATGAATTGCTAACGCTCAGAAAGTGAAAACTAGGAGCAGTAGTAATAATAGATCAGCTGAGAGAGAAAAGAGAGAGACTGTTCAGATAAGCAGGTTGTAATTTTATATCTAGGTATAGCTAATGATAAAATGGGGGCATAACAAAAGGAGGAATTGCTATCATATTTAGGTGATTGCTAGTGAGTACACTCTGTCTTTTCTACAGCAGTATCCAAAAAATATTTCTGAAAGCACTGGGAAAAGTATACCTCAGATTGTAGGTTATTTGCTAAAGCCAGCATCAATATCCAAGAAATTATGCATTAGGAGGTTATTGTGAGAGGTATTTTCTGAACCAGGGCAATAAAAGAACTACTCATAACAATTCCTTCACTGTTAATTCAATGTTTGTAAGAAAAAAAGGAACCTTTACTAATAGCAAAGGGTAGTATTTAATTCGTCTGAGTGAGACAGTTAAGTCAATAAAATTCTGCAGAATTGAGTAAAATAACTGAAATCTGTATTAGCAATTACAAATCATTTTAAATATCTAGAGACTTCAGTGTCTGGAATTACTGAAGAATTTGGCAAGTCTCTTCTCATATCTGCACATAAAATCTGTCACAGACAGGAAGAATTGAAGAGATTTCCAAAGTGCCTGGAAAGGTTAAACAAAAGGCTATGTAAGTGATTTTATTCTGTTATGTCTGCCTCAATAATTGAATCTCCTGTGAAATTATTTGTCCCCTGAAGTCCTTTGGCCTTGTTGACCTTCAAGTAGTAAAATATTTTCTTCAATGGTTTCTCAATGGTTGTGGTTTGAATATTAATATTATGTGTAATTCAGGCACTTTTGCTTGCTCTTGTAAGGAAAGGCTACATTCTTCAGCTGTTCCTCAGCTGGGTAATGATGCTAAACTCCAAGGTCCTGATGCTTCACAGTGGTAGTAAAGGTGACATAAAATCACTGACAAAGGACTTGGCTGAGAGGCTTGCATGCTTTCGAGGAGAGTAATGATTCTGTAACTTCCATAATTTAGGCTTGGGATGATTTGAGTACTTTTGCTCTGACTCTTGGAATCATTCTCTTTTTAGAGAGTACAATACAGTAGCCCATTTTTTTTAAGGAAAAGGTTTTTTCATATAGCATGAAGTGGTGATATTAGTCATATATCATATATGGATGTTACTAGCTACCCTGAATGAAATAGAGCTTGGATTTCTGTATGTGACTTGAAAAATTTATGTCAGAAGTGATGTCAGAATTTGCTGAGAAATTTCAGAGAGATTGAGGAGGGTTTTCCCTGCTTGGTTTCCATTGGAAATTCACAGTTATCAGTGTGTTCCCATGGATTTCAGCAAACCAATGCATTGATGCAATAATACTAATTTGAACCAAGTCTATTGAGCTTGATTGATTTTTAAGTTGGTAGCTTCATCTGCATCATTCTTCTGTTGATTTTTATCCTCTTTTCACTGCCTCTTGTGGTGTTATCAGTGCCATAGCAGTATCTTTCCTCCTGCTGTGTGTATACATCTCCCACCTGGCTAGCTAAAATGACAACAAGGTGTAGCTAAATATTTCCCAGGGAAGGCTGTTTTGTTACTCTGATCTTCCTACCACCTGTGCTCTTTGTTCATGTATGTTTTATCACATCTGTGGGTTTATAGCTGTAAATTTACTTACACTTGTTGGTACACACTGGGCCTTTAGCCAGACTTAGCGAATAGTAATTTTGAGTATTCTGAGTGAATATAGAAAAATAAAATGTTTCCAATGAAGGAAAACCATCTTTCAGAAAAATATTTCTCAGAAAATATTCTGGAAAATATGCAGTAAGTTTCTTGCAGAATACAGTAGTTTGGACTAGAACACCAGTAGAATTATCTCCCGTTGGAATTTTTTTTCCTTTTTTTATTCTTTAATACGATTATTTGTGCTAGTAATTTACATAAAGGACTGATGGGCACCAGACAGACAGACAGATGGATTTCAACAGGAATGATGCTGAAAGGGAGAATATATGAATGTCACAGTAAGGGAGAATTAATTACCTATACAAAAGTGATGGGAACAGCTCTCCTTTTTGTCCAGCAGTCCACTCTAGATCTGGATATAAAAGACAAAAGTTCAAATAACTCATTTGTGAAAGTAAGTTTAAATTTATATCTTTCTCCTCAAAAACATCACAGAGAATTGCAAAGCACAATTACCTTTCCAAGGACCCCTGCCTGAGTATAAACAACCCTGTATCAGAGGGAAATTGTGAGGAGTGGGGGACTTCAAAGGCACTCTCTTCCTGATTCCAAGCAGGAGAAGTCCCTGTGTCCCACTTTATTGTGAAATAAGAAAGAAATATATTCATTCTTCGCCATGATTTCCAGGTTTCAGTTTTGAATTTATTTTGCTGAGGCAAAATGGGAGAAGAAAAATGAGGAAAAGATTGCATTCTTTGAGGTGATGATTCAAAGCAGGTGCTCTGTAACAGGAACAGGAATAAATGGAAGGTTTGTAGGAAAGCTTTACTACAAGAATTTGCCATTTCTAGCCATTCAGCCCCAGGCTGAGCTCTTACAATGTTTTTCCAGGAGTTGAGATAATGGTGACTCTGTGAAATGCTGCAAGGGAATCAGATTCAGTTTCAATAAATGTATTTAAAATACTATTAGGCATATATCATTTTTATATCTCTTAGTAGAAACATGTAGGAAAATGAGGACAGATGTACCCTGCTCAGGTTTATTCTAGACTTCAGTAGGTCATCCAGAGTGCAGGGAAAAAGTGTCTAAGGAAATTTGCACTCAGAAAGATGAACATCTACTGACAAAATCATTGCACTTATTTACAAATGAGATCATTGTAAAGTTAAATGATCCTTCTTTTTTTCTCTCCTTTTTTCTTAGACCTGCAAGCCTCTGCTCTTTTACTTTTATTTGTATGCTGACTTCTGAACCTTGAAGGATTTTCTTGAAAAAAGGCTGCTTGAGGAGAAGGAGTTCAGCTAACTACCAGACCATTTGAAACAGTGATGGGAGGGATAGTAAGTCATTGCTTTGTAACTCCTTTATAAATGGCAATGTGGTTTACTGTGCAAGAACAGAAATACAGAAGAATATCTGGGCTTGCAAGCATACATGAGATGACAAAAAGGAGATCACTTTTGGCACTAATCCACTGCAATTGGTGGAAGAAAAGAAGCTTGGGGCCAGAGTTTTAAAAATTAGGCAAACATCTGATAAGAGATACAATCTTTTCTTCTTTCCTGAATGCTGCTTTGTATTTTAAACAGAATAATTTAAAGTCTTTCTAATCACAAATCTGTTGGAGAATAGCCTTTTCACTCTATATATTGAAATAGAGATTTTGGCTAATGTGGCTATCTCAATTTCTTTTTCATTTCTTTTCCTAAGTCAAAGGAAAAATGCTGTTTCCTACAGCCCGTGTTCTGCTTCCAATTTTCATGCTAAAGGCTATGCTAGCTCTTGATTCCTAGCCTAGCGTCAGTAAAAAAGAGAAATAGATCCAAACACTCCTGTATTATTTCTGAGTAGAGTTCTCCTGCTTCAGTTTGACATGAAGGCTACGAGACACTGGATGAAAGATAAGATACAGAAGTTTCATTGAAGTATAAAGGGCAAAATTATGCCTTATCATCTCTTCAATTGTGCATAAATTGCAAGAATTTAATGGTTTTGCTTTTATTTTACAGATAGAAGGGATACAAATACTGATATCACTTTTACTTGTTCTAGTCTTAACTGGTAGCTGTTTGATCCATACACTTTTGAATACAGTATAGAAAAGTTTTCTTACCTTTGCTTTGTTCATCAATCTTTTTGAAGTTATTTGATAATTTCATTTATACCAGTACTTTGGAGGTGCTTATATTATGAAATTTGGCTAAAAGTCAGAATTTGAGATATTTTCAGTGTTCCCTTTTCTGATGGTTAATGGCAATATATTGGAAAGAATGAATGTTGATGTTAAAGAAAAAAGCTTTTCTAAGTCCTTGTTTTTTATACATAGAGAAGAATTTCTCTTAAGTATAACTATATAATTTTGTGTTGCATATATATCTGTGGCAGTTTTGGAGGTTTTTTGAATTTTATTTACCTAAAAAAATTATGATCTATTTGAATGACTGGTCTGGCTAACAGAAGATTGTTGGGGTCCCTCCCCTGCCGTGTAGCCCTGGGAGAGGGGCCCTGAGGGCACAGACACGGGGTTTCCCTGCCCCTGCTCAGCCTCGTTCCCATGGGTTGGTTTGTGTTCCCTGCGCGGGCAGAAGGACCCTTGGTCCCGTGACTGGAACAGTTCCTGAGCACAGCCCCGGCCATGCGGCTGGAGAAATAAACATCTCTGAAACAGCTAGCAAGAATCTGTCTGTCCGTATATATTTCCTTTCCACGGGACTCCTGGTTTGATATATGCGTGTTGCAGGATCCCCACTGCAACAGAAGATTATTCTAAGATTTGTCAATCTTAGAAAAACTGCTCCAAATTTTGAAGATGTGGTGTATTTTATTTTGGAAGGTTAAAGTCATTAACTATAAGTCTTTTGCAAATGATCCCATTTAAAGGACTGCCAAAATGTAAAGAAGCATATGTTCATATGAATGAGGAAAGTAGAAGATAAAAATGCATTATGTACAAGCTCTGCAGGATTTAAAATAAGGTATGAGGGAATATTAGAGCATGGAGCTTAATGTGAAATATGCCCTAAGGCAGATATTAACGGAAGTCACATGATTCTTTTCACCAGCACAAATCCTTCTAGAGGCATTGACATTTGTCTTCATTGTTGTTTTTTGTCATACTTAACAATGGGAAAATGGTGTGAAAAAGATACCCCTTCCCATCCAGCCTTTTGGTGAAGGGCATGAAAGTAAATTCATCTATTCTGCTTTTTGGAGCTATTTTGGTTTTATGGAAGATGCTAGTGTGGGGAATCTAGCTGGATGTGTATTCTTGTGTGGGAAGTGATTGTGATAGTGTTTAAATATTATAATAGATATATATGTAATAAAAGGGTCATTCGTTATGTCAAGGTTTGACGCTGGTTAGGCACTAAACACCGTGAAAACTATTTATTTATTTGCCTCTGCCATAGCTAAGCAGAGAAGGGAAAGTTGAAACTTCATTTTTATGAGGTGAAATAGGGGTTATTGAGGAAAATGGAAAATCTTCAAGGCAAAACAGGCTCAAACTTAAACAGAATAAAGAAAATTTATTACTAAGAGAATTAAAAATAAAAACAATAATGAGAAACCAAAGCAAACCTTCAGAGCACCTTTCTCTTCCAGTACCTCCCTCTTTCCACCAAACCACGTAACGGAAACAAACATGGGGTTTTGGTCAGTGTTTCATTTCTTAAGAGTCTTTCTTTATGCTTAAGGGAAGGAGTTTCTTCTGCTGTGTTGTGGAATTCTTTCCATGGAAGATAGTTCTCCGCAAACTTCTCTACTGTGGTTCATAATGTCACAAAAAACAGTCTGCCTGAAATCTGCTGCAGTGAAAAATATCCCTCCCATGAATCTTGCAGTCTTCTCACACTGCCCTCATGAGTCATAATAGTCATGGGGTTTTAGTCATTTAAGGATGAGCTATTCCAGCCTGAAAGCAAAGGCTCTCTTCTTCAATCTCTAAAAGCCTTTCACAACACCTATAGGCTCTGGCACCTTCTTTCACAGGCTGCGCGTGGATTTCTGCATCCCCCATGTACCTCATCTCATGAATTATAGGGAAAACAAATTGCTGTATTATAGTCTTCACCACGGCTTGCAAGGAGAATTTCAGCTCCGGCACTAGGAACGCCTCCTCTTTCTCCCTTCCCCCACTGACCTCGATGTCACCATGTTCTTCTCCCTCACGTGACTATTTTTCTTTCCTCTCTGACTTGGAAGAAAGTCAGTGTCTCTGAGCTGCTGCTCAGAAATTGCTCTTGTCTGGGCTCTGCATTGGGGAATACTTGCCATGTTTCTCGTTGCTGGCTGCGTGGTGTTTTTTGTCCAGTTCGGTGTGAGCTGTGCTGGCTGTGTGGAAGGGCCCGCTGGGGGCCCCCACTCACTACCCCTCTGCAGGGAAGCAGGAAAAAAGGTACTTCCTGCACTTCCTCCTTTAAATATGTACATCACAAAGGGGTTACCAACTTGTTTAACTGGTCTAACAGCCTGTCTATCAACTATGGGCTCCGTGCTGGACACAGATGTTCTCCTAAACTGCTAAAGTCACCACACATTAAAAGGAATCTCCAAATATTTTGATGGGTTAGGATCTAAAAACAAATGTTTCATGGAGATACCTTGATACTCAGGTGTCAGAAGAAACTTGGTCAGGGCTTTTTATATCCTCTTCCATTCTGGTTTAATTTTCCTGCCCACTGCTCCAAACTTGGATTTCCACAACCAACGATCCAAATCACCTTTCTTCTTAAGCTTTTTACTTCTGTTATGACTACATTCCAGACTGTGGTGGAATACAGTGATCCCAGCTGGGCAGCTTAATACAAGCTCAAAATCTAACTGCAGTCTTGTGTACGTCTGTCAGCAAGTTTATCCAGTGGGTCAATTTTTGGGCTATAGTGTATACATTGGAAACACATACTATTAACATTTTTTAGCTCCTGAGTCCCTCTGGAGAAGCAGGATAAACTGGCTATCCTTCAGGCCAAAAATACCTTTAGCATATCCATTACTACCCCAAGTGCAGATAATAATTAAAGTGTCTTTTGATGACTTACACCTGGTTGGAAGCACTGAGCTTCATCTGTCTGTCAATTCACTTGACTATATATAGAGGAGACAGGGAATTCTGTTGGACTGTGTGAAAACCTGTTAAGGAAAATAGGCAATGAGGGCACTGAAAACCAAACTCAGAAGTTACCATGTCCTCATGCAGCTCTTAAAATAGGAGCAAGAGACAAAACAAGATTCAGTGGATAGAATCAGCACAAATTCTTTTTCTTGTAACATTTTTCTCTTGATAGTACTATGTGTTTAGATTCTCCAGTTGCTTACATCTTCATCACATGAAGTCTTAAAGTAATCTTCCTTAAAATTGCTTTGTTCAGAGATTGTGCTGGAAGACTGCATGCCAAAATAACACATGATAAAGTGGCTTAGATGCTGATGCATGGACCTAAAATAATACATTAATAGCAAATCTAACTGGACCTAACTCTTTGGGGTTTTTTTTGGTTTTTGTTTGTTTGTTTGGGTTTTGGTTGGTTTTGTTTTTGTTTTTTTCTTTTCCACTTCATTTTTCCCCTGTATTTTTGAGTCCTAGTCTACTTATGCACAATAATTTTATGGGACTGGAGTTTTCAGCACATGAAAATAGATAACCTACCTGGTGCAGTGCCTCAGAAAACCCACATCTCTGTTTCTATTGAGATTCAGAATATTTATGCAAAGTTCTGAAAATCTATATTCATCAATATAAGAAAATTGTATCAGTGATCAGTTTGATGAAAAGATGAATCATTTGCTACACAGCTGGCACACGAAGACAAAAATCAGTGACATTTCATTTTTAATGCAAATTAAGGAGCATATAATTCAGCTGTCAATTTTTACACCTGCTAATCATACCACTAACAGTGACCTTCAAAAATATCAGTTCATAATAAAAATGTAGGAGGAGATGACTGATGTAAATATTTTACCTTTGTTTTTCTGACCAATGAAGGAGACCTTGCTCATAACTCATTATTTCATTCTTGGGCATCAGCATAATTTAGGCATATTTGTTGTTTTACTGCCACATATTGATTTTATCTAAATAGAAGAGTAGCCCAAAAATAAATAGGTAAATCCATCCCTACAGAGGTTGCTCAGAGCCCTATCCAACCTAAACTTGAATGTTTTCAGGGATAGAGCCTGAATACACCTCTCTGGGCAACCTATGCCAGTGTTTCACCACCCTCGGTATTATTTTTTTTTCCTTTATTTCTTGACTAAATCTACTCTATTTTGGTTTAAAACTATTACTCCTTGTCCTATTACTATAGGACCTGCTAAAAAGTTTGTCCCCATCTTTCTCATAAACCCTGTTCAGGTACTGGAGTGTGCTGTGAGTTTTCCCTGAAGCTGCCTTCTCTCCAATAGGAACAGCCCCAACCCTATCAGTCTTTCTTCATAACAGTGGTGTTCCATCCCTCTAATCATCTTCATGGCACTCCACCTGCAGCCATTTGAACTTGTTCTTTCACTTTTCTATATGTCTTTGGTTTCTATTTTTTTTTTTCTTGGTTAATTTGATAATCAAAATTTTCAATGGGCTAAATATACCTTGTGCATTCAGCTTTTGTAGCATGGAGCTACTGTGGGGTTTCACCTTCTTGGAAATGAGATCTTGGCACTTGCAAATGAGAGTCTCTTCAAGCGTGATGTTTTTATGTCTTATGTATACTGTGTTGCGACAAAGGCATCCAGCTACCAATGTCTGTCACACGGATGAGCTGACCTATGCACTGAACAGTCAGGGGAATAAAATAATTGAATTCAGCTGCTAATTTTGTCTAAATACTCCTGGTATTAGAAAAATCCAGGAATGTTTCCAAAACTGCCTTGCCTATACAGAAAACTGCAGTTTAGGCTTTTCTTTTCAAGTCTTCCAACTCGTTCAGACCTGGAAGCTTGGACCATTTTTGTGAAAACTCCCTGGATGTGTGAGTTTTCCAACACTCTGTTCTTTGATCCTGTAAGTCTTGTCAAATAAGTTATATATTTTTTACCCAATCTTCTAGTAGCAGCACTTGGGAAAAAAAAGGAATATACATTTATATGAAAAATAGACAATATCTTCTTCTTAGAATTTCACCTGGTCTTATGTTAATACACCAATTCTGCCTGCCCAGTCTTCCCTATTTTCTTGTCTGTTTGACGTAATCTGACAGCAGAGTCTTTTTCACTCTTCAAACACCAAAATTTGGACCGTATTATCTAGACCATGTCATTATTCTTTAGAATGTCACTCTCTTCCACCCTCCTCCTTCTTGGCCACTAAATGATAGATTTGGCATTTTTATATACATAGCAAGTTTACAATATGATCTCAGTTCTGTATTATAAGAAATTTATTTTATATTATTTATAGCTTTTGTGTTTGTCTCTTGTAATGTTGACAAAATTTGAACTTACAAGAATGAATACAAGAGAAAACCAGGCAATTGTCAAGGAATCACTCTGGACAAAGGTAAATATGTGACATTTATGACTGGCTTGTACTGGCTGATTGTGTTGTTCTTTTCAAAATACTTTGCTTGTGCTGATGCAGTGATTCATTATCCTTTACACTGTCTTCTGTTTTGACTTTATGTATAGAGCCTTTACTCCTCCTATTGGTACTGGTGCTGGCTTTCAAGATGCAAACATCTGTCCTCTGGGAATGGGCTTAGTCTTAGAGCTATTAAACAGCTGTTAGCTGAGAATTATTTCCGTCAGCAAATCTCCTTTTCTACAGAAAGACCTTTAAAAAATATGAAAGTCTGGTTCTTTGAATTCAATTTCCAATACTGTAAGACTCACCTATAAATACCAATCATGTATAATCTTGTTTTAGTTACAGATATTTCCACATTTGAGAAGCATTTATAGTAAGAAAAATGCCTTTTAACCAAACTAATTGAATTGAGGCAGTGTGGTATTGTGAATTGCTGGAAAACAGAGAAAACCCAGCAGTTTATGACTGGAAAAATGTTTCAGAAACTTTATTGTCTGGGCTTTTTCTAATTTAAAAAATATTAACTCACATCAATCCATCAGAATGTTGTTCAAGTAAAGACATCCAAACCAAAAATGGGTTTATAGATTATCAGCTGAATTTGATCCTCTAAAAGATGATTCATGTTCTAGCCCTAATTTATCTGAGTCTCTTAAATGAGTCTGAAGGATAAATTAATTAATCTGCTTTTCACTTACCTTTTTGTTAATGGCTTTTCTTACAGATGCACCTCCCCCCGTCAAACAAAACCCAAATCAAAACAAAAAAAAACCCCAGGACTGAAGAATAATTCAGGACTTTAAATCATCTTTTGGCATGACCTACAATAGATACTGTTCTGCCCACCACTTCCTGTAAATTACTGAGCTGTCAATCTTCTGTGTTTCTGCCTGTGTAAAAATAATTGTAATTGAAGAAATGTGTGCTGAGTAAAATGGCAGTAGAGCAATCCCATTCTCAGATTACTCCAGTTTTGTTGTGGGAAAACTGAATATTTTGTCAGCTGAATAGCATAAGCATGAGGTTTCTAGGTAGATTTTTAATGCACATGAAACCTCTCTAAAATGTCTAGAAAACACTGCATTTTCTTCTTCTCCAACATCCCATGCCCAGGCTGGAACATTGTAGAGTATTCAGGAGAAATGTTTGTTGTGTGTGATCATCAGCCTGGTCTTGAGCAGCAAAAAGCAGAATCCTCAAAACTTCTGGGAGTCTGAGCAGACGTGTGGTAAAACTAATTTCACAGAGAAAATAAATTCTTTGTGCAGCAGAGTGAGTCTGAACAGATATGCTCATGCCTCACTTTCATCAGTACTGAGTTGTCCTCCAACATAAATATTAAACCAAAATGTTCGCAATAGAAGTTCACAGTGAATATCAATGCAATAACACATACTTACTTCCTTTATTTTCACCTTTCTTATTGTATGTCTGCTCTAACCAGACATTGCACAGTAAATCAAGAATTCTGTGAAAAAAACATTTGTTTAATGAAATAGCCATTGAGTCTGAAATGTGTCTGTGCTGAAGTGGGAGGGCAGAAAGAGCTGGAAGGATAAAGAAGTTAACTAGATGGCAAATAAAATTGACTCCTTAATGTAGACAGAAGAATACAGCGCTTTCTTCCTTCATTTTATTGTATAAAAATCATTTAATACATTTCCAGGCACTGGGGTTGAATAAATTGATTATAAATAACTTGCATTCTGAGTTTTTCTTCCTTCATTACCAGTGAACTATCAACAAGAAGTTTGTCTATTTCTTGCTGTTTTCAAGGGCAGCTGTCAGGAGAAACCATTTTGCCATGCAAAATGAGCAGGAATTGTGCTATATATCCTAGACATGAACTACAATCTTCTTATCTGTTAGTAACCATAAACAAGCAGGCTGTGGAATGTTTCTGTACAGTTTTCATAACTTAGGTCACTTGTTGAAAAACTTCTGCAAACACATACCAGTTACTTTTTAGCATCGCATTTTTGAATGTACAAAATTCAATATGTGAGCAATTAATGGGTTCTGATTTCTCATCTATATGTCATTATCCTCCAGATCATATGTGTAATAGGAATAACAGAGCTGATAAACTAGGGAGTCCACTCTGTTGTGGTTTGACCCCAGCCAGCAGCCAAGCCCCAGGCAGCCACTCGTTCATCCCTCACCAACAGGATCGGGGGAAGGGTAAAAGCTGGAAAACTCATGGGTTGAGATAAAGACAATTTAATAGGGCAAGCAAAAGCCACGCACACACACAAAGTAAGGAATTAATTCACTGCTTGCCGTGGCAGGCAGGTGTTCAGCCATCTCCAGGAGAGCAGGGCCCCATCACATGTAACGCTTACTTGGATAGACAAATGCCATCACTCCAAATGCTCCCCCCTTCCTCTTTCTTCCCCACAGCTTTATGTAGTGAGCACGATGCCATATGGTCTGGATGGTCTGGAAATCCCTTTGGTCAGTTGGGGTCACCTGTCCCAGCTGTGTCTCCTCCCAGCCTCCCATGAACTCCCAACTTCCTCACCAGTGTGGAAGTACAAACAGCAGAAAAGGCCTTGACTCTGTGTAAGCCCTGCTCAGCAATAACAAAACCATCTCTGTGTTATCAACCCTGTGTTTAACACAAATCCAAAATGTAGCTCCATGCCAGAAACTGTGAAGTGGATAGTCTCTACTCCAGCCAAAACCAGCATAACCAGGCATTGAAAAGTAGACTTTAACCTAAAAGTGTGTGTGTTGGTCTGCAGAACAAGGAGAATGATTCTGTAACTTCACAGTTATAGCAAACTGATACATAACAAAGTCCATAAATGTGACTATTAGAATTATTTAAAAACTGCTTAAATTTTAACTAAAAACAACTTTTGGGTTTTAGTTTCCAGAGCAGTAAAATTACAAAGTGTGGTCTATTCCTCAAATGAAAATATTGAAGGAAATTGCCAATTTTTGTCTGGTTAGAAAGGAAATAATTGATATTTGCAAACATTACTGATCTGTTTTCTCCAAAAATAAGGTAAAATTTTTGAGTGATTCTACATATAAAGCGTGGTAGTTAAGTTTCAAAAGAAAGCCACAATAATAAAATGGAAAATTAAGTGGGGTTTTTTGTTAAGACTGTTTAGAGGAAATTATTTACTTCAATTTTATTATTTTTTTAAGAAATAAAACTAAGTTTCATTCTGTTTTGTAACTGCTCTGAAGTAAAGACAACAGACAAATCCACTAGTTGGCTACACTGTGCTTGGATATACTGTCCATTTGCTATGTAATTTCAATTTCAAGTGTTTTGATATTGGACAATCTTAGTGGAGAAATTTATACATATAGTCTATTTTATATATTAAATGACACAAAACATGATGTCATTTTCTAGTCATTTTGACTTACAGTAAATTTTTGTGCAGGGTTTAGTGAGAGGAAGGGGAGACTGCAGCTTTTAAATACAAACAGAAGCTGCCTGTGTTCATGCTACCTGGGAGGCTTGTGGAAATCTATATTCAGAATGTAAATTTTTGGGGGTAAGTCAAAGTCTGCCAAGAACACTGCACATTAAGACGGGAACTGACTCATAATCTGGAATGTGGAACCATAACACACAGTTATTTGGATGGGCTGAATATTATTTTGGGACTGGTGCTCACATCAAACTCTTAAAGGCCTAAAATAGCACAAAGTGGTTAACCAGAGAAAACTGTCAAAAGGCTGTGTGTTTTCCAGGGGTGGAGTGGTGAAATCTACTTAGCATCAACAGTTCCACAAATGTTTATCTTAAAAGCCCTTGTTGTCTGTATTGTCCCACCCTGCTTTTGGGATGAAAAAGACTGCTGAAGTCAAGGACTTACAGACCACAGTGAGAAGAAGACAGTCAAAGAAATGGTTACATGGTTGCATTAATACTGCATGGGGTTCCAAGCAATCACTTGGGGTTTCTCCATCACAATTACCCAGACTGGAACTAGACATGCTTTCTGATCATATGGCAAGACTCTTTTTCTAGTCTGCCGACCATTCTTTTTGGAAATGGAATGTATTTGATTTTTTTTAAAAAGCTTTTCTATACTTCTGTGAAGGTAAGCCTGACTCTAGCAACAAATAAGAAATGACCACATAATGCTATTTTAGAAAAGAAGATGCAGAAAAGATGATTTCCAGTACATGCATACTCACTAGCCCACAAACATGATAGTCTGAACATTGGGAAAAAACAATATTATTTTGTGACTCAATGAAAATAGTTTACATCCCTTGCTATTTATAATCTAGACATCCTGATTCAGTAGGTTGACTTACTGTGTCAGCAAGTACAGGGCGCACACTAATAAATGAGGAGAGAATGTCAACTATGCTGGCAGGAAATGGCCAGTCATACAGCTGACAGCCAGTCTTGGCAAGGAATATATGTAATGGTTTGGTGCTGCAAGCTGTTTGTAGTTAGCATTACCAAAGCTGCCAGCCAATTGCCTCATAAGGTCTGCTGACAGGCAGTAATCTAATCTGGCCTCCCATTTGTTCTTTGTTTTTATCTGCTAAACACAACTTCATCTTTCCCGTGGTTGGCTTGTATGCTATTTAAAATCTGAACATTGCATTCAATCTTGCGGACATGAGAATAGCAGAGGTGTTATAATCAAAATCATATAGAACTGGGCCTCTGGAAGCAATTTTTCATGAAGATATGCTCGGATTTCAAAATAAACTTACTATAAAACAGGAAAGAAATGTGGTTGCATTATTTTCTCCATATATGTCCTGTTTCAAGCTGAAGTTTGAAAGTGGGGATGTTTTCCATCATAAGGAATTCCAAATAGATATCAGGGGTAGACTGGAGGGAGAATTGCAGGTACAGTGGAAAACAGATTCAAGGTTGCTGGCTCGATCAAAACACAGAAATAAGTATGCATTGTGCTTGAATAAAGTAACTTACATGCAAAATAAGTAAGATTATATTCAGATTTGCTGGTTTTATTTCAAGTTATGTGTTAAAAAGCTGCTGGCTTAAGATACATCCCTGAGGAGTCAGTGTGTTCTTATGGCTTTGATTGACTTGAAATTTATTATTTGTGGTACAAAAGTATGAATCTAGTATGTTTGTCCATATAAAGTCAGGATGGTCTAGTGGGAAGGGTGCTAAACTGGTGTAATTTCTTTTCTCCTCCAGAAACTCCCAGTGTGATGATGGCATATTTGATTAGGACTAGATCAAGATAAGTGCTGTGTATCAAAAAGCGTTTCTAATAAACATTAACTGCCTCTGCCTAGCGACTCATTTCTCAAAACAGCCAGTTTAGTGGAGCCAAGCCTTGCAACTGCCAGTATTTTCAGATGCGAATTTCCACTGACACTGTGCTTCTGGCCCTGTGCGTGTGCCCAGATGTGACTCGCTCTGGTCTGCATGTAGCAGCTTGGCATTCATGGCAACATCCCACTGATATTACAGACCAGGTGTCGTATAACTCTTCCATGCAAAATGAAAAGAGCCTATCTGGTTTGTTGTGCTCACCTCTCGCCAAATTATATCTGTGAGGAAGATGTAATCCCAGGAGATGCAGGGTCATTTCTGTTCCGTAGTGAAGGCAACTGACTCTGGGTTTTCTCTGATGGCTTCACCTCCCTCTGGTGTAGTGTTGTGAGACCCACACTGAAGTGCTCTTTGGAAACCTTGCTTAGGGCCGTGCCTTCCTTCCACCCCATTCTTCCTCCCTTTCTTTCACAACAACATAAAATCAGAGCATAGAAATGTTCTGTCTTAAATGAGATCTTGTGAAAAGAAAAATTGTGAAAAATTAATATCTTTAACAGTAGATTCCTGCCTGCCAAAATATGCCTTGGTTTTCATTGTCTACATTTCTCAAGGCTGGCAGGACAAGATTCATTTTCTTGAAGGAACACAGATAACAAAGGTGTTCAAGCTTGGGAATTGTTTTTTCTGTAGTGTCAGGGGCTTAATAAAAAATCTGAAACTGTTCCCAGAATCAGCAATTTTTAAAGCACTGCTGGTAGCACAGCTTATGACAAGGTTCTTTTTCTTGACCTGGAAATATTAAGAATCAGTTGCATGAAGCCTCTGGGCATCAAGGAAAAAGTCTTTTTCTGACAGCACAAATCCTCAGAGAACAAAAATACATTTGCCAAAACCTCATTAGTATATAAAGATAAAATGATGTGCAAAGTTCATCTCTAAAATAAAAATTATGAGCAATTTATATATTAGAATATAGTTTACATATATCATATACACATATATAACATATCTTTATATTATCTATGCATCAGAACATAAATTATGTAATAACCTAATTTTAACTAGTAAAATAGAGTGAAACATTACCAGTGTGATTCATTATTTGTTCCCAATCTATTACTATCGATTACTCAGTAGGAAAATATGAAACAATTTAATGCAAATTACAAAACAATACCCACATTTTTTTCCTTTAATTATTTAGTGACAGGTGTCACATGGAGGTTTAAGGATCTAAGCAGATATTCAGAATGAAATGCTGAAGAAGAAAGTGCAGTCAGCTCTAGGTAAAAGTAAAGGTTTTTCACTCACTGATGGGAAAAGAAGTTTAAGTGGGAATTGATGCTTGTGAGAAGGGAGAAAAAATGAGGTCAACTAGATGTGTTCTCATGGATTTACTAACTGTATTGTGCAAAATGGATAAGGACAGTCTCATCCAGAATTAAAAAGTATTTTTTGTGCAAAGCCCATTAGAAATCTCCTGTTTTGGAATTTTCTTGCAGTACTGGGACAATAATTAGATTGGCAGCTTGCACAATACTGTTTGACCTGTTTACATGATTGATTCCTTTTTTTTGCTACAGCTTTTCTGTTTTCGTTCCTAGTACAGGTGGTGGTTGATCCTTCTTGAAAGGACAAGATGTATCTCCCCTCTTCAATGAAGTGCCTGCAATTTCTGCTCCTTCTGTTGCACCTGCTGACTTCTTCCCTTGCTGTCTCCCTATTTCACAAGATCTCGAGCAAATCAGGCATTGATAAGGAGATTTTCCTGCAACAGACAGAGTTCCACTTTTTAGGAGCCTCTCAAAATAAATTAAATCTTCTTTTGTATAATCTGAAACATATTTCCCTGTAGGAATTATTTCTTTTCAGAATTTATCCCTCTGTTCTTAGCTCAAAGGAAAAAGCAAACGTCACCAGGTCCAAAAATCACCCAAGCCCAAAAGGACGTGCATATTACAGGTCTATTGTTCAAAGTACATCAGAACATTGCAACAGAAAAATACCAGAAATGGCAACTACGATGAATGCCTGTAGGTTTTTTCCAATCAATAAAAATATCAAGAGTAAAAAAAGTATGTGTTTGATTGGAGGAATATGGGGGTTTTTAACTGTTAAAGAAGCTCTACAAGAGCATTTTAAGATTCTGTCAGTTTTCCTTGTTAAAAAGGAATTCCAAATCAATGCATCTGTTTTGGCTTAATATTTGTAATCACAAACCTTTTTGAGAAATGCCAGTATTCTCTCTTGAGATGTGTCCATGCATGATGACCAGGAGAATTCTACACAGAAAACAAGAGAGAGAAGGAGCAGAGAGGAAAGAAAGAAAAGTCTACCAAAACAAAATTGTATTTTCTTTACTGATTGTGGTCTGCTTTTCATCTACTTAAATTTTTCTCATCCCAT
Source organism: Corvus brachyrhynchos (assembly GCF_000691975.1). Taxonomy (NCBI): domain Eukaryota; kingdom Metazoa; phylum Chordata; class Aves; order Passeriformes; family Corvidae; genus Corvus; species Corvus brachyrhynchos. The sequence continues at coordinate 2,952,025 of NW_008236932.1, read as the reverse complement.
TTGAGGTTATAGAGTGTAATATACCACAGCTATGAAATTGACATGATGTAAAACCCCAGTGGGAAAGACACTTTTGGGATGAAATTTTCAAACAAACCGACTTGAAAAGTAACAGTCACATTGTTCTTCCCATACTTCATGCTCAAAGGAAAAAAATCTGACCCCCGCATCAGTCAAAGTGTAATTGCTCATGAAAATGAATTATAAATTTAAAGGGAATAAGTTTCTCTTTGCCATTACATGAAAAACAGGATAGTTGGATCTAAAAAGCATTGAGTAATTCTTTCAAGTAGTGCAGGACAATACTTATATTTGGGCCTTGATTGCAGTAAAATGTTATCTGTGATCTTGTCCAGATTTTATATTTTTTATTTTGATGATGATGGTGATGATGGAGTCATTCTCCAAAATACTGCTACAAATCTGGGCTCCAGTAGGAGGCAATAGGTCCAGGGTAGTTACTTAAATTAGGAATGTGTTGAATGTAATAGATCTCTATTTGAAGACTACTCTAGGGATAGTGGAATTAATACAAATGTGCACAGCCTGTAATAGATCATCTCATTGTTCTGAATTATTTTTTGCATGGTATTAATATCACTCTTTTAGTTTTAGTTTCCATACAATGAAGTGACTAAAAATTTTACATACTTGTATTAAAATTTGTTTGTGCAGAGATAGATTTGAATTTGATTTTTAAATCAAAATACACTTGTCTCACCTTGAAAGAGAAAAATTGAATGCTTCCAGGTTTTAGCTTCTTAAGTTCTCAAATGACTAATCAGTTAAAGGAAGAGAAGGGAAGAAAGGAGGGGAAGAGAGGTTTTTGAAACATTTCTAATTGCAAAGCACATTGTGACAGACTGTGATGTGTTTCAGAAAATGATACAAAGCATTCCCTACTCAGTGTGTGATTTTTACCTTCTGTTTGTCTATCACTTTGTCCAGCATTTGTTGGTAGCTTCCACGCTGAGAGAGATCTTTGAGCTTGAAATTCTACTTTGACTCATGATCTCCTTCAACTTTTGGTATTGAAGCATGTTATCTATAAGTGAAGAGTGAGTTGAGAGGCCTGGGAGCAGGTTTTAGTTTTTCAAGATGAATTCAATAAATGAAACAGAGTATTTTTTCATCGTTCCACCACAACTCCCCTCCCCTCCTCTTCCCTTTACTTGCCTTCCCAGGATGTTTGAGTGCGGTAAGGAAGGAAACATTGGAGAACACAAATAGATCCCAAGTATGAATAGGAAGCAGTAAGATATTATATATATGTATATACGTGTTATAAACCAGTTTAAACTGGAAGAAAACCTGATTGGTAAGCATCATTTCTTCCATGCTTGGGGTATTTTTTTCTGACTTAGGCTCTATAGTTCAACCATCTCTCTGACATTTTCACTTCTGTCAGGGTTTACATTTATTAGGTTTATGTTGACTTAATGTCAATCTAGTACAGATGAATATACTGGAGATAGTAATAAAAACATAGTGCTCAGCACAAAGGACATGTAAAATATTCATGGTGGTTTGTATGTCATTGGAACTGAAGGTGTTCAAAGGATACCTTTGATATCTTGTACTGGGAGTGTGTTTACTTTACACAGCAATAAATTTATTTATTATGTTAATTAGATTAGTGGATCCTGTACAGCTGCCATGGGATAAACGAACATTCGCTTATGACTTTTTTTGCTTTACTGGGAGGGAAAATGAGAGAAAGTTTGTTGAGAAGTTAATTGAGAGTGGAACTGCATTGTACAGCGCTGGTATCAATTTACTGACAATTTAAGTTTTTCTAATAAGAGGTTAACTTTGGAGTTACTTTCATCAGAATATCACATAAGGTAAGCATGAAGTAAATATTACATCTGTTTCCATCACTAGCTAGGAGTTCTGTTCTTTTAAAAGTTGACGTTTTGCATGGGAGTAAGTGAAGAGTTGCAAAATAAAAGTATTTTTCCTTAGTTTGCAAATGTCTGAAGGCCATTCTCATTAGTTCTGGATTCTTTTGAACCTCCATCATTTGGAACAGCTCAGAACTTTAACTCAGCCATTTGTCAGATGTGATGGAACATCAAACAATCAAATGGAAATACATGAAAAACACATGTTTAAAAAAAGCATCCACATGTGCAAAAAACTCCTTTAATGGTGCTCATATGTATGTAAATCTGAATGAAACTTAACATTTTTTACGTATTTCCACTGCATTATCATATTCAAATCTGGTGGCAACAAATTGATCAACAATAAAAATTTTAATACAGTAGTATATTGAACATGACATATTCTACTAATTTAGAAATTCAGTTTTTATTGACTTCAGTTGTCTACTTCCTCTTTTTCTCCCAGCTGAACTTTGAAAAGGGCACTTTTGACCTTTCTTTTGTGCCCATTCAACACTTCTTTGTAAATTAATTACATATGTACATTTCTGTGTGCTTTTTGCCTGTAGGTGATGGAATGTAAATGTGGGAGAATTCTTTCATATTTTCATGAAGATGGGGTTTTAGAAATGCAGCCTTGGTACAGGGAATGTATTTGACTGCAAGCTGTTTGATTTGTTTATATACAACTTGGAGGAAATGCTTTTAAAATCAGGTGTTGATTCTGTATTGAAAAAGTGTGCAGAAAACACTGATAACTTATTTTTCCCAAATTATTTTGGAGATATTTGCTTATTTACATTATTCAGTCTTCTGTAAATTGTATCTTTTATTGTGCAGATAGTTGAGCAAGTAAGGGGCAATCTTTGCACCATTTGCAAAGCTAGAACCTGCATCCTAAAACTTCTTTGCCTTGTTCCTTTTCTTTCCCCTCTTCAGTTCATTGAAAATATCCTAGGTTTTATCAACTAACTGAAATTTACAACTATCATCTTGGAGTCTGTGATTTGGACTCCTTTCTTGGGGATGTGGAAGTGCTGCAAGATCTGTGTTGTGATGTTGTTCTCTCCCCTTGCCCTTCTCCTCCCAAATGTTTGGAAAGCAAGAATGCAGAGAACTTTAAGACTTACTGTGATTTTGAACATCTTGAGCTCTATTGAAGCTCCCATGGAAAGGCAGTATACTATTGTAAGATTGTTGGCTATTACAAAATTATCTTCCCTCTTAGTTCACTTAAAATAAGCTACATTCTTCTGTTTATTCAAAATTTTTGTGTTTTATAATAAGACTGTTTTCACATTCATCTGGACAATTGCTGTTTTTTAGCACTGAAATGTTTTAAGAATAGGTGTTATAGTCTGAGTATGCAAAACCATGTTAGTGAAGAGTGCAGATTAGAGGAGCTAACTGAAGTTGTTAGAATGAAATTCATTTGTAGACATAAAAAGTGTCACAGATATCCACTGCAGTTCTTTGTGGGATTAAATCAATGCAAGTTAGCATGCTGTGTGTTCACTGATGGCAATAGAGTGTTATTACTTTCTGGATGTATCTGTTTTATGTGAATCTGACTGCCAGACAGCAAGAAAATCCTACTATATTCTCTGGATGTCTGTTTTGTGTTAAAAAGAATTCAAAATATTAACTCAAACACAAAACTTTAAAACACAGAAAGAAAACAACAGTTGAAAAAATAGCTATAATATTTAATAGCAATTTATTACTTTGTTTGATCATGGAAAATTTTAGTCAGGATTATTTTTGTTGCCAAGTCCAAACTATATTTAGCATTAAGGGAGAAAATGATTTGCATTATGGTTTTTTGTCTTACATGAAATTGGAGATTTAGTAAGGGTTTCAAAATTGAATTTACTATTTTTTTTTCCCCCAAGAAAATAGATGCAATTTTCCCATCAGGATAAAAAGGGTAATTTTTATTTTTTTGAGATCAAAACAGCTTCGTTATAAATTTAAAAAAGATTAAACAAAGCCCTTTTACTTTTGCAGCTGCTAATTCATCACACCTTATCTTTACACACAAGATTTGACCATAAAAATAGTCATTTCCTTTATCCATCATGTCATATTTTAAGACGGGCTAAAAATAACACAATGAAAGGCAGGATATTGCTACAGTGAAAACATCTTGTGTTTTCAACATTTGGATTATATTAACGTTGCAGTCTCCTTTCATTGCAAAGGTGTCATGTTGGTTTCCTTAACCTCAGAGCTGTGTTAGAAGAACTGCATCTGAGCTTGGTTACCAGAATGATATAAATACTACTTCATGTCCTTGGAATTTCTTATTGCAATTGCTGTAACTTCATGTCAGCTGGGTTGAGGTTTTTGCAATACTGAGCACTGATTGGTCTGCACAGAAAAGTCCCTGTGTTTCACTCTGAACTTTTTATGCTATATACAAAAAGACAGCTTTAATTATTTTTAAAAATGTGGACGCATGGTAGCAGAAATTTTCAACAGCCTTGTGTAAAAGTCGTGAGACTAACTGTATTATTATGAAACAAAGTGGGAGCAGAAATATATTGTAGACAGAAGGAAACAATTTCTTCTTGCAGAGAAACAAGACTTGATCCTTAGCTACATTCTGAAAATCATACTGAGTCGGTGCTGGCTGTGAGTCTGTATCAGTAGAGGTGGTGAACACGTTGTTACACCCTTGGTCTTAACCTCAGCTTTGGATTTGCTGAGAGTCACCACACAGAAATCATTTACTGACTGCTGTCTGTTAGCACTGCCTGTTGCACACATCTGACAAGCAACCAGGGCTTTCTTGCAGCTCCATTAGACAAAACAGAGGTTTGCACTTTTGTCTCTGAATCTCAAAGAGTATTAAGGATCCTCTGTGCATCCACTTCGAAAAGAATTTTCATGTGCGTTAATTTAACACAACATTGTAGGTGAAAAATATTAAGTGAATTTGAATATTTTTTCCCAGTGCATCACTAGTATGGAGTAAATTTAAACGTCTGTGCAATAGTCCATGTGCTAATAATGCCAAGGTCATGGGTTCAACCCCTGTATGGGCCATTCACTTAAGAGTCAGACTCAATTATCCTTGTGGGTCCCTTCCAACTCAGAATATTCTGTGATTCTGTGAATCTCTTTGCAAGAAGGTTTGCTCTGATTGCCTGTGTCATGTATCCAGGAGGTACTGACTTGCCCAAAAGGTGATCCAGAAATGCCTTTAACCCATTACCTCAGAACGACAAGATACAACTTGAGAAATATAGAAGTAAATCATAGCAGTGAAGAATTGTAGAGCCAACAGAGCCTGTCCAATAGTTAAGTGCTGCCAAAACTTTTTCAGCAGACATCTTGAACAGAAAGAAACACACGGTGGATTAAAAATATGCTGTATGATACCACTCTAGGAAACTACATCAAAAATGAAGCAATTAATTAATTGCAAAGCAATTTTTTTTCTGATTTGCTTGATAATATGACTTGCCATAGAAGTGGCAAGATTTCTAGCAGATATTTATGAAATATTGTTGTAATCTACTGTCCTGCTTGAAGGAAAGAAGCTGAGACTGAAGCTTAACTATGATCTAGAAGATGAACTAAGCACTCATTACCTAGTTTATTGTGGGAAACTAGAAAAGGACAGAAAAATATCCCATCTGCTAAACCTCTATAAAATTTACAATATCTGATGTTATTTTGTGTTGTACTTTACATATCACACACATCAAAGAACTTTCTATATCATAAAGCGCTGCAGGTTACCTTGTAGCTCCTCATTTCAAGCTTTTCTCTCTCTGTCAGGCCTCATTTATGAATAGATGCAAACACATAGCAAATTGTAAAAACAAACTAAAGAGACACGGGTAGATGTATCTGTATCATTTAAATAGAATTTGATTTTCTACAAATAGCATTAGGACACCTCTGGATGATCTTTGATCCCAAAACAGATACATATTGCTGTGATTTCTCTAGTGATGCTCACTGTTGCTTTCTTGTCAGCTTTAACTGGACAGAATAAATTGAAATAATTTATCCTCTCTGAACATCACAGTCAAAACATATTGTAACAGAAACAGGTTAGACTTTCTCCTGTACACACAACAGGTTTTTCTTGGAATGAAGTCATGCTTCAAGGTGTCACTGATGCTATTGTGCTTTACAGAAAGGCTTTCATGAGGTCACTTCCTCTGCCTGCTCGCTTCCTTTTGCCTCCTCCTCCTTTCTGCAGTTAAACAGGAGCAAATGTTATCCTGTATGGTCTCATCTCATTCTTGCTTAAAGAATATTTTTAAATAGTTGATCTAATACTCCAAGTGAGCAGATTTAATCCTTTCTGGAAAATAAGAGACTGTTCTCTGTGTTCACTGAAGGGGCAGAAAGGTATTGCTTGAAGATTGAAAGTGCAGAATCTGAGAACAAACTGTTTCACCTCACTCTTTTAGTTTTGAATTCTATCCATGTTTATAGTCCTTCTTTTCCAAAGTTTGTGGGATTTATTTTCTTAAATTAATGCATATACTTATTGCCTACATTACATAGAAGTAACTTTCTGTGATGACTTCTAACAACATCAGTGATATAAAAATTAACCCATGTTGAAGCAGTTTGTAAAGAACTGCAGCCCATGGGAAGGACCAGTGTTGGAAAAGCTGTGGAGGACTTTCTCTCATGGGAGGGATCCTATGCTGGAGCACGGGAAGAGTCTGAGGAGTCATATCACTTGAATAAGGAGGGGGAAGAGGACCTCAATCATCAGAGCAGAAGTTCCCCTCCAGCTCATGGTGAAGACCATGGTGAGAGTGGCTGTCCTGCAGCTCACGCAGGTTATTGGGGGAGATTGTAATGGCAATATCTTTAAATTGTTGTAACCAGTGATTTGAGTTACATGTTATGAAAGCTGCTACAGCAGAAAACCCTTGCTGCAGCTGGACTAAGAGCAAAGGGAAAAGTTCACTGCAATGTTAAATCCTGTATCCTAGCCCAAAGGGATCAGGTTTGAAGAATGTAATGGAATGAAGAATGTAATGGAAATACCTCTAACTTGTTGTAAGCCATGATTTGACTTATGTGTTACAGGACTAGTTTCACAGGAACAACCTGAACCAGTGGAGGACAAGCCTTACAAAAAGCAGTGCAAGTACAGCAGTGACCTGAGATGGCCTTGGCGCCCATGTACTCCAAGAAACACTCCACCTTTCCCGCTTTAAACACTCCACTTTAACTGGTGGAGCCCAAAGTCATGGACTAAATGAAATCAAAAGACATTCTGTGAATATTTGTGGGTATTTTACGGACAGTTTGTAGGGGTGGTCCATAGGCTAAGGCAATGATATCTGTGTACTGTATTAAAGAATGGGAAGAGGGAGCATAGTTAATGATGGTGTATTGAATAGTGTGGGACCTGGTCATAACATAAGTGGTATGGAATAAGGGTGAGATAAAGTGCTGGTTTTGTTTATGTAGAGTTAATCTTCTTCATGGTAGCTAGTACAGGGCTATGTTTTGGACTTTTGCTGAAAGCAGTGTTGATTATACAGGAATGTTTTCATTACTGCTGAACAGGGCTTGCACAGAGCCAAGGCCGTTTTTGCTCCTCACCCAACCCCACCAGTGACCAGGCTGGGAGTGCATGAGTAGCTGGGAGGGAACACAGCCAGGACAGATGACCCCAACTGACCAAAGGGATATTCCAGACCATATGGTTCATATGTAGCATATAAAGCTGTGGGGACAAGGAAGAAGGAAAGAGGAGGGAACATTTGTAGCGATGGCATTTGTCTTCCCAAGCAAGCGTTATGCATGATGGGGCCCTGCTCTCCTGGAGATGGCTGAACACCCGCCTGCCATGGGAAGCAGTGAAATAATTCCTTGTTTTGCTTTGGTTTCCCTATTAAACCGTCTTTATCTCAACCTGTGAGTTTTCTCACTTTTAATCTTCTGATTCTCTCCCCAGTCCCACTGAGGTGAGTGAGTGGCTGTGTGGTACGTGGTTGTCGGCTTGAGATAAATCATGACATGGGAAAAATATTTAGTGCTGTGAATCTAAGACAGATTAAGGTGATTCCTGAATGCTTGAGAAAAGTATTGATGAGTTGCAAGAGGTACATTTCAGATGCAGCTAACCCATATCTTATTGCTTCACCCTGGTTATCTCAGTCCAGATCCTGATGGGGGTTCTTCTTTTCAGGGGTCCCAACTTCAGTGCCTACCAAGCCTCTTGATGATGATGAATAGGAGAGATGGGGTTTGCCATATCTAAGATTAGGGTATTTAGGAGTTAGGCATCCCAAAGTCCAGCACTGCAGGCACTTCTTCTGCACTTCTGGATGTTTCAGACTGGAACATTAATGAAACTGAATTCATGTGCAGCTCTACAGACAACAGTGCATGACAGCAATTATTGCTCAGGATCAGACGGTTGAGTGGTAAAAAGAAAAAGTTTCATCATTAGAAATACAATATTGCAGCACAAACCACCTCTGAATCTGAACCTACTTAAACCACTCAAGATACTTCTGTGCTTTAAAGTTCTTGAGAGTTGATGATCTTGTTTAGTTCAATTACTTTCCATTCAGATGGTTACTTCTGCTTGTGGACAGAAGATTTTTTGGTCTTTTTTTATGCTTTCATTTTTAATAGCAGCCATTTACCAATTTCAAACATGTTTACCTAGAATTGTGCCCAGAGGGAAATATACCCAGCTAATTGCTATTAGGGTTTGCTATGCCTGATTAACTTATAATAATATGTTAGTAAGGCCATCATTTAATATTAGGATTGACATAAAGAAAGAAGAGTGGGTAATGTAATTTTGATAAAAGACTAATTATTTGCAAATGCAATAGAAGGACAACATGAATAGTATTCCTTCATTGTATGTCTTTGGCAAGGAGAGACTAAATTCTATACGATTTTCTACTGTGTGGTTTCATTCCTCTCTGAACTAAAGTAGTACACAAAGTAGGGCTAGTACACATAGTGTATGTGCAAATGGCTTGTACATTTGGTTTGGTGTGGGAAATGGAATGACAATATGTCATGGTGACTAAATAATTTTTTTCTGTGTTTATTTTCATAAAACATCATTATTCAGCTATTAATAGTTAATGGGATTACTATGTTTATGTACTGGCAGCATATGGGAATTGTTATATATTTTAACTGAACTCAAACTTTCCAAGTAGAAATTCATAAGAAGAATGAAGGAGAAAGATCAAGTAACTAAAAGTAATGCATAGCAACATATTTTAAGTAGTGGCTGTATGTTTGGTGAGATAATTGAAATTTGTATTTTATTGACAATGTTACAGTACAACACCGTGGTGTGTTTGCATTGTGGCTTGCCACAGAGATAAAACCACTTTTTTATTATAAAGTGGAAAATTTAGTGAACCATGAAGTAATTCAGTTGAGTTTTAGGAAAAAAAAAAAGCTTTTAAATAATGAATTCAAAATTTTTTTCTATTAGGAAATAAAAGCTCCTCTGCAAAAAAACCTATTACCCTCTGAGTATTGTATGTACTACATGGGTAATGTGATAACTAATTGATTTTATTTTCTTAGTTTCAGTGAGACGGCTTATACTGGAAAGGCAGTCTGATAAATGCTCATGAACTGTAGGCTAATATAAATCATTAAGCAGTCTGATAAAGAATATTTTGTATGAACTTAGGTGAGATTCTGCAAACTTACAGGTCATATTTTTTCTTAAATTGTGTAAAGCCTCACACTTTGCCAAGTCAAAGTAACTTTCCTAGAAATAATTACTTGCTGTATGAAAATAAATCAGAACTTCATTTTCAGCCAGAACAGTTTTGCACCCAGATAAAGAAACTGAGCACAAATGAGCAGTTACTTTTTTTGTCCATTGCTTAATGGAGTATCCTGGCTGAACACTCCACAAACCATTTCTGCATTCCAAAACAAGAATATTTTCTTCTGTGAAATTTTGAAAAGTTCAGTATTCTAAGCCAGGTCTGGGAATATGCATTCCTTAATGATATAAATCAGAGTGGCTTATTTGAAGGCACAGATTCATTCATTTTATAATGTCAAACCTGTGATTTTTCAATTATACCATTGTTTCAGCTTTTCTTGCAAGAATTAAAAAACATGTCCCTGATTCGACTATGGCAGAAATTAGATAAGTGCTCTTTGCAGTGTTTTCTTGCTTTGGATGATGTGTTACCTCCATGGAAGAAAGCATTCTTCTGAGCATTAACAAAATTAGTGTAGCTTTATGACTAGCATGGAAAGGAGTGATAATTCATTCTCTAGATCTCAGAACCGATTCTGCCTTCTGATATGGCCAGAGCTGACAAACTTGCTGTCAATTTCAGCCAGGATGCACAAAAAAAGTGGTCAGGGCAAACACCGGGTCCAGCAGATGATTCCTTCACATCTGGCAGGAGACATTTTGGTGAGGAGGAGAGCAGAGGTTGGTAGTACACTTTTTCTGTGTTTAGCAGCAGAGGAAAGTAAATGCTACTTCAGGCTATTACCTTTCCTGTGTTAGATCTGTGGTGACATCTGTGAAGAGAGGGCTGTGTAAAAATGTGGTAATGTGCAGCTCACAGAATAATATCTCAGCAGACAATCCATGCAGTTGATATTTAAAGAAATCACCAAGCATGATGCTCAGTTTATACTGAACTTTTAATTATGTTAGAGTCCACAATCACTTATCCTATGCTTGTCTCACAGTTCATGAAGAAACAACACCTCTAACCATAATAGCAGATCATCTCAGGATGCAGGAATCCTTCAAATGTTTCCAGAGTCCTCTTAAAACATGCTTGCATTTGACATAAGTAGGAAATGTTAATTTCCAGTGCTTTTATGTGAACAGGAATTCTCTGCAAAGGCAAAAGTAAATGCACACTTGAGTGACTCAGGCCAAATTAGTGGTTTATACGGCTTACTTTGGGTATATTTACTGTAGTAACATCTAAAAAACCAGCAGTTTGAGTTTGTGTGTGAGATAAATCCACTTATTTACATTTCCAAGATATTTCTGATTCCAACTCTCTTACATCCTTCTCACATGAAATTTAGAAAACATATGTCTCGTTCTTAGCCTCCCTTCAGACCCCTTTATTCTTTCCCCTCCTTCTACCCAAGCATATGACACTCAAATATGTGTCTTTGGCTCATAGGATTTTTTTCCAGTGGTAAAAAGAATTATTTTGATGAATCAGGAAAGAAAAATACCTGTACATTTTGCAACAACTCTATTTGCTAGAAGTATTCAAAGGAATTAAACTACCGCTTCTCATGGATTTTCTTCATTTCTGCCAGCTGATGTTTTCCAGGCAGCTTGCTGTATTAAAAGCACGTGTTTGCAATGTTAGTAGTCTGCACTTTGTTCCAAGAAAACTGAAAACAAATGTGAGAAAGATGACTTAGCATTCTGTAGCTTCCATGTGGAACAAAATGGTGAATGTTGGTATGTGAGCATAGTATAAAAGTTAGTTCATGTGTTCCTTTTATGGCAAGGAAATAGTTACTGAATATTTTCCATACCAACATAACAGAGTAATAAGTGTGCTATGTTTAATTGACTGGAAATCATTAAAAGTGCTTTGTTGCTGGTAGGAAGTCTTATTCTTGATTCAACTGTTTCCCCATGCAGCCTATTGTTAAGGACACAATAATATACTCCAGCTCTGTAGTCTGGAGCCACATGCCTAACTCCACCAACCTCAGAAGTAAAGCAAACAACTTTGGATATCAGTGGGAGGGCAAATAATGTCTTATGCTTTTCTCAGAACTTCTGTCACAAACGTGAAAAGATGAAAGCTGATTTTGATGATTGCAAGCTGGTGGAATGTCTTCATGTACAGAAGAAACCACGTATTTTTAGCAATGAATTAGGACCAGATTTTTGAGGGGAATATATGCAGACTGTGTTCACAAAAAGAATGTGTGTGATCTTCTTTTTTAATGTTTTTTCTTTCTCTAACACACAGTCCTACTTACAATGTCTTATAACATTTTGGAAAAAAAACCAAGGTGTGCGTGTGATAGGAATATAGAAAAGAAAATATTATTGTTGTCAGAAGTTGTCAAAAATGAGAATGCTCACACTGAAACCAAAACAAAAGTTTTCTACTAAAAAGGTAATGCACATATTTCCTAATATAAGAAGACAATATTTACAAGCTATGGTTGTTGCAGGCCTGCATCATGCTCTACACAGGCTTTTTGCTTTCTTAAATCACTTTGAATATTTGAAAGATAATTCTAAATATAATTGCACAAACTTAAAATTTGGGCCTTCTGATAGCAATCTATAAACACAAATTCTTCCCTCCATAGGATTTGCATTATTCTCAATCCCACAGGTTTGTGTTTTTTTGATGTTAAAATATCTATCCTACAGGTATCTCTCCTTTTACATATAGCTGAGAAAATAAAAATTTCTATTTTCTGAAAGGGAAAAAACCCCACCTGCTAATTCAGGGTAAACATTTCATGTTCATTTGGAAAACCCCAACTATCAAACAGTGAACTCCTCCCTTCTCAGAATAACTCAACAATCCAAACTGCATCAATGCTTCAGCTGTCTCCTATTTTCCAGGGGGGTTTTGTGTAGTCCCAGTTAAGTTACACTTCCATTTCAGCAGTGATGTGTTTGCTCAGTAAGTTCAGTTCCTCCTCTAATACACAATATTTTTTTGGCTGATGCTGTCAATATCCCTTCACCCAGGCTGACTCATAGCACAGTATTTCCTTGGCAGTGAGAGGTGTAGGATCTTCGTTCCTCCAGCTGTGCTCCTCAGCTGTAGGTTTACCAGTATGGGAGAGAGTGTACATAATTACAGTTGCAACCAAGGCAGTAAACCAAGCCTTTCTGCTTCCATTAGAAAGGCCTTGGTTAAAGTCTATGAAATTTGAGTTCTGAATTACCATTTGAATATGAATTTTTCTTCTACTCTTTGTCTTGTATAGATAGAGAAGTCCTCTGACCTCAAGACATAAAAAGCCTATCAGAAGTGCACACTTAGTTTCCTCTCATTACTTTCATCTTCTGAGGGTATCAGGTACCTTGAACAAATGCTTGACTTCTCCTGGCAACTGACTGGTGAATACTTAGGCAGGTTTCCTATGACAGCTGTGCTGCAGACTTAAAAACATGGGAGCCCTAAGCCCTGTGTTTCATGGTGCTGGCAATGCAGTCTAGCATGAGCTCAGCTCTACACTACAAACAGTATTCATCTGAACAACCTTCTTATTTTGTGAACAGCTTGGATGATTTTGTTCAACCAACCTTACAAAAGCCTGTGTTAGGGGCTCTACTTTGAGAAGTAAACATCCAAATCTTGTGAGACAAAAATGCCCACCAAGAGGATGGTCCATATTTGGCTGTTGAGATGCAGTATGAAGAGATACATGTATTAAGAAGTTGTGGCAATCTAGAATTTTACATTTTATAATAAAATTAAAACAAAAAAGTATAGGTTGGTAAATATCAATGTTGCATTTTTCATTTAACATGCTACAAATGCTAAAAAATGTGCGATTTCCATTTAATAAGTGCTTCATTGCTGAATGAAGCATTATGATAGACTTTCATTGATGATGCAGTGTAATTGATATACATTCCTGAGAAGTATTTCATGAGAACAAAACAGGTTGTTGACTGGTTTTGCATCGAACTTGCATTTGTGAGCTGACTCAGTGCAAGATCTGCAACATTAATGAGGAGCCATTTCCCTTGTGTGCAATTCAATAGCTGTGCAAAATTTTGTCTGTGACCTCTGCCACTGGGAGACGGTTGTAGAAGTCATTGTATAATTCAAGTTTGGTTCAGGGGATCAGAATAAATCTAATCTAAACTAAAAACCTCAAAGACAATATAGGGTAGATGCTGTGTGCTCATGTGAATCAGAAATTTTGTGGTAGGTAATTCAAAAGCGAAGGAAAAAGAACTTAGATTACTTTTAGTTAAATAGTCCAAAAAATGCAGTTTAACTTGAACCTGATTTTTCTGGAATTCACAGAGCCTTATAAGAACAGAGAGGCAGTGCAAGAGTCATATGAATACAGAATGTAGCTATAATCAGACCACATATATAAAGGCAGGAGGATTAGTTCAAGGCGGAATGGGATGAAGTCACACAGGATGGAAGGATAGCCTGTTTGAGCTGTTCATATCTGAAATTCAAAACAGACTTGAGAGAAAAATGAATAAAGCAGAGATCACTGAACTTAAAGTGAACCGAAACAAATGAGATTCATATGTCTGTAAGAGCCAGCTGATGAAATCTCTAAATACATGAACGTTCTTTTAAATGTAAGTGCAGCTGTGACTGTTTAGGAGCATGTGGTTTTGCAAGCTAGCAAGTACTTTGTGCAATGATTGATCTCTACAAATTAATTTGCTAAGAGAAACAAATAACGGAGTAAGTGTTCTCATTTCTCAGGACACAGCCAGTATCTCCCTATTGGCTGCTGCCTGAGTCCCTATCCAATGAATCAGTGCAAGGCTAAGGTTAGTGATATAATTAGGTGATTACAGTCTTTGGCTATTTAATTAAATATGACTTTGTGCAAATATTTTGTCACCAGGCTGTTGAAACTTGCTAGGTACACATTTTTGGAAGCAGCATGTAAACTTAGGAAATGATAGTCTTTGATCTTCAAGATTTTCTGTTCTTTGGAGTTTTTTTCTAAAGTCAATGCAATACAAGTGTTAATTTAATACAGCAGAGTGGAAAAATAATCTTAAGTCAGGGAGTATTACCATACAAAACCTCTTAGCTTTTCATGTGTCTCTTAAATTTAGTAATCCTCCATTTTCTAAAAACAGCTCTCCTAGGAGGTTTTTTTTCCTGAACTATTATGAACCCCAAAGAAAGCATTTTTTTTACCTGTGTGCTTTGAGATTAATCTCCTGACTTTCATTCTCCATTTGTTTTTAACCTTTTAGCCCATTTTGAAAGTTATGTTTTATTCTTTACTTAATGACATTATTGAAATTATAAATGCTATTTGTTAAAAATTCCTTATATCTCTGTTTATCACTCCTCTCTTCCTGAAGTTTCCTCTCTGAGACCTCCATTGCCATGATTCCAGAGCTTCTCATGATGTTTTCAGTGACCACTTTCAGAAATACTATTATGAGACTAGCAAGTATTATTTCCAATGTATGAAATGAGGAAGCAAGACCTCTGAATGCAGGGTTTCCAAAGTCCCGAGTTAGAAACCTCAGAGATATTTCACTGGTTTTTTTTTTATCTCTCCACGTTTGTTATCTTAAAAGGGTTATGTGCATACTTGATTTTTATAGAAATATCTGTGATCTTCTCTAAATTGCAGATATGGTAATACTCAAGTATTTTTTTAACATTAAAATTTCTGGGGTACCTCTTGAGCCTGGAAAGCTTCTTTTTCAAGGTATATGTTTATTTAGTCAGGATTTTGAAAGGGCCTGAGGACTAGTGAGGAGGGTGCAACCTAATGTTTTTCTTATCTTTGTACCTGTGTAAAGAATTCATATTCTTTACTACTGAGTGTACTCCATATTAAAGTGGTGCTAGGGACAGAGATATTCCTATAGTTATTTTCTCCAACTCAGAGGTTAATGATTTGTGGTGTGGGGAGAACAGAGTTAAGCAAACACATTGTTTGGATTGCAGGAAGATGCAATACAGAGTGTTCCACTTTCAAGGGGATTTGAAAAATATGTTTTTCTTCCTACGTAAGGCTAAATGGGTCCTTCACTTTCAAACTATGTCTTGCTGGAACAAAAAGTACTTGCCTGTATCTTAGAACAAATAACTGACTGCTGCCTAGCGTGATTCAGTAGGCTGCAGTACCAAGATAGATCCTCTTGCAGTTCTCTGTTGCTGTCTTTCCAGCAGACAAGTCTGTTTTCATGGCACAAGGCACCACGCTTCTGTTTCAGGGAAAAATCCACACTACTGGGACTGAAAAGATATGCTTCCCTAGATGTGTTTATCAAACCACGTCCAAGCAGCTGCATTTTGAAAAATGTGGCCCTCTAGAGCTAGTGGCAACAACTGCTGACTAACAGTAAGTCTTCTGAACAGGCTGTGGAACATTATTTTTTTGCTTCAGAATAGTAATGTCTAAATTTCATTGTAAATACAGTTGAGCTATTACAAACAAGAGAGAGCCTTCCTCTTTTATAGGAAGTTCCCCGTGGTGGTCCACTGAGTTTTTCCTTCAGAAGAGGGTTTTTTTTTTTCAGATGTAGCCAGAATAAATTGAGTTTGCCCAGTTTTACTATATGCTTGTTACATTTTTTTAAAATTTCCTTTTGCTGAATGATGGTGACCAGGGCTATCACTTTGTCCTGCATTTTCTATTCTTGCATCAAATTCATGCCTGGATTTGAAGCTGAACAAACTCTTTTGTCATCAACAAACACTTGTTTCTTTTCTCTTAAAGAAAACAGATTAATGAATTGACAGAGCATTTTCACAGAAACATTCTTCTAAATCTGATTAAACTACTGTGTTTTGCCATGCAAATATTGCTAAAAGTATTACATTTTCTGAGTACACCAGTGTTATGAGCTATCTTTATGCACTTTCCACATATTTTCATATGAAATGGCGATAAAATCTGTGCAACTGAAGAAATTGAGGGTTTGGAAATAAAAAGGGATGAAGTAAAAAAGAGAGAGAGCAGGAGAAAAGTCTTTAATTCACCAATTACTTGTATATTCAGGAGCACAGTGTTTAGAAATGCATGAAGCAACTTTCTGAAAAGGTGTCCTGATAGCAAAGCTATTTCTTTCTTGAGATGCCTGACTTTCTCCTATACTGAAATGCCATTTTGCATCTGAATTAAGCTTTCCCAGTGGAAACTCACTCACAGCTGGACGTTTTCAAAAAAGCATTTTATTTTAGACAAAGTAATATGTTTCTGAAGTAGAAAATTACGTGACTACTACCTGAATAGCTTTACTAACCTGGATTTAAAAATTGCTGACCTGGAGTATAGGCTTTTTTCACCCACCTTGGTATCTAAATATTTACAAGAGAAGATTACATTGACATTTAATGATCCACCATGAGATTTTTCTGTCCACTGATATTTGCTATGTATAGTTAGATGAAATTTTATTGATTACTGCTAGGACAGTTAGGAAGCAGTGGGTTCCTGATAACATAGTGTTTCTGGTGTTTGCAGTACCTGCATTAGCTTGGTTTGCATTTAGGAATGTGGCTAGCAGGACATGACTGACTATAATGTAATTCTGTGAGATAGGCTTTTTTTTTTTTTTTTTTGTTTACGATTTTTTTTTTTTTACTTTGTCGTTGTTTTTTTTGGTCATAAAAATTCATGCATCTAACTTTTCTGTTATTTGCAATGTCTCTACATTTTCTGTTTCATCTATTCTTGCACATTTCACTTTCACCTGGTGCTAGTGTGGAAATTTCCCCATGATTCCCGGGCAGCTTCCGTAAGTTAGTCACTTTACGCAGCGTTGTTTAAGTGCTTCAGACAGCTTTAATTTTAGCTCATATACTATTATTGAAATGTTTAATTGACTGAAATACTGCATGTTTTAAGAATTAAATGGATTTGATATAAAAGACTTTCAACCATGAGAACCATGACAAGGAAGGGTGATTGGCTGGGTAAAGATGGTTAACTGAAATTTGTTTCATTTTTCTTCAAGTCTTTTGCAATGATAGTTTAGAGAAGTTCAAATGGCAAAGAGCATGATTTTATTTGTAAACTAAGGACTGTCCCTTTTCAGTAATCACCGTTTCCCCCCTAATACATCTGTTGTGTAAAGAAACAGACATAGATTATTTGGGAGAAATAGAATAGAGTTTTCCTCTATTCTAGCAGGTGTTTTCCAGATGCTAGGGTAGGAAGATAAAATTTTCTTAAAGTGTCCCTGTAAAAGTAATGCCCTTAAATGATGCCTACTACCATTTGAGATGTCACAGTTTTCTGAGACAACAGTACAGGGATTACATATAAGACACTGGAACTAAGAGGAAGAGTGCTACTCTGGTTGGCATTTGAAGGCTGATAAAATTATACTGGTATACCTGAAATGGCACCAAACACGTATGGTTTTGATTTTAAAGGGATCTTAATATCTAAGATTTTATTTACTTAGTGTCTTGCTCTTTTATTTTAGTGTTTTGATTGACAGAAAAGTTAATAGTTAGATGGCAGTAAAATTTTTGGCACCCTTTTTTTTTCATCCAGAAGTAGCCCTGTACTTTGGACCTCACTGCAGGAAGAAAAATGCCTGAGCCATAAGGGTGAACCACGAAGTTCCTGTATCCTACCAATATCCAATCTTCTTTTCAAGAGTGACCTGCAGGAATTGTCTATATGGGGGTAGGTGGAATGGTGGTATTAGAAACTACAATTCATTCTTTCCTTTAAACTTAATCTCTTTCCAGAACTCTTCCTTTGAATGCTATCTATTAGAAACTAATTTTTCTGTAGTAGAGAATTATTAAAATGTATTTTATCCTTTCTTTAGAACAATGTGTGTATATTTTTTGGGAATGACAGAGGCCCAGAGCATCACCTGACTTTAACTGAGCAATGGTTTGCCGCTCAGCAGAGATTGATAGTCTCCTGGGATCCACAGTAGTCAAAAGTGCTAAGGGTAGGAATAGGCAAAGAAGTGCTAATGTAGTGCTAAATTAGATCCACTAAAAGCTCCTACATATCAGCAGGATATTTTAATGATTAATTTGGGTTTGACATCATATGAATGCAGACATTTAGCTTTTTTTTTCTTCAGGCTGCACCTAGACAAATCAACATTGTTTCTGCCCAGCATTTGAGAAAGAACAAGATTGTTTTGGTTTGCAGTAGACACTGCAAATGTAACCTTTGCTGGCAATGACAAGGCTTCTTTTCTAGAGATATTCTTGTTATCTGAATGTGTTAGCAGTTGACTCATGGAGAAATACTTATTGCTGGCTGCAAAGTAGTTTTCAAAATTGAACATGTAACTCCTAAGGATTTTCTGCCTAAAGGCAAAGGTTGTAAAAAGGTCCTTGGGCCCTGAAATCTCTTTTTGCTGCCTCAAAATAGGAAGTCAATATTGATCTTGGATTTGCAGTCAGATTTCACTCTTTAGAGAAATTAATTTCATTCCAGTTCAGAATCTCCCTATGGTGCTACAGCGTAGTCATTCAAGTAAATTAAAAATTAAAATAATGTATTGTAAATGTTGCTGACTCTTCAGGATTAGGTCACCTAACAGTGTAACAGGTTAGAGAAAATCATGAAGGTGTCTTGGAATGGAAAGCTGCATAAACGTCCTGATTTATAAGAGACAAAGACAACTCCTCTGGCAGTTTAATTTAAGATGCATCAATAGTCCTTGGTGTGTGGACAGGTATCGTGTATTCATGTCTCCAAGGAGCTGCTCTCAGCATAGGCTATAATTTCCTTGTTCTTTCATTCCCTTCTGGATGAATTCTTGCATTCTCTGCTGCAAATACAGAAAAGCACTCTTTTCTGGAGTGAGCTGGGTTTATTAGACACTAATTCACATTTAAGAGGTTATTTACAATTCTCTATCAATCTGTCCCTGCACCTGAGTCCCCAGTCTGTTAAGTATTGTGGTAGTATTGAATTCAAGGTAACCTGTGACTGTTAAATATTGAAATATCATTGGAAAGAGTAGAACTCCTCTAAATACTCACATTTCCCAGCTGAGGTGCTACGCCAATGCACACGGTAGGGTAACAAACAGGAGAAGCTGGAAGCTATTGTGCAGCAGTAAAGCTATGGCACAGCTGCCATCATGGAAACATGATGTGATAACTTCCATGGCTGGAGCTCTGCAATGGATGGTTGTAAGCTCTTCAGAAGGGACAGGTGAGGCAGGAGGCATAACTCTGTACAGGAGGGAGAGTTTTCACTGTATGGGGAATGAATGTTAGGACAACTTGAATTGAGGTATTGAATGGAAGAAACAGTTTTTGGTTGAGCTGGATTTATACAAATGATAAAACAGAGGTGCTTCTTCATATTATCTGTCATTAATGTAAGCTCTGTTGCATTTACCTTGTGTACACTGCTTATTAGGTAAGGCTTCATGACAGAGGATGTATTTCAACTAGAAAAATGCTGTCGGAAATATATTCCCTGAAGACTACATAGAACTTCAGAACTTCAGGATACAGAAGGACAGCAAAGTGGCATGACCTCAGATTTTTCTTTTCTTTGAGTTATGTGTTTGGTTTTTTTCCCCTATTATTTGTCTATGAAATTAGTTTTGTACATGAAATAATTCATTTTTCAGTTTTTCAAGACTTTGCTGTTTTTCACTTTTAAGGATCCTTATGGAAATCACTTTAAATTTGGTTGCTGACTTTAGCTGGAGAATAATGAGTTTCATGTCACAAACTACAGTTCTGTATAACTGTAAGCCTATTTGATTTCCCCAATTTTAGTTGTTATAAATCTAATAAATAACATAAATAATATACTACTTTTGATCACTTCTATATATTGACTCTCATGTATATATCTGAATGTTCCTTTTATCAAAACATAGGATACTAAGCATATGTTTATCACCTGGCATGCTTATAAACAAAATTGGCTGAAGGTACATGGTCAAACAGCTCAGCTGAACACAGGCTGTTGTTCAGTCAGCTTTCTACCTCTGTGAGGAAACTTTGTATAAATAACAAGCCTAGAGCAACACTACAGTGTGTATAAAACACATCCATACATTTTACTAGGTTTTAAGTCCTAACACATTTTTTTGATAGTTCTTACTGCATGTGCCTTCTTCTGTGCTATACTCCTTGGATAGGAGTAGGAAAGGGAACAGCTCTTGTTGCCTTACCTCATTAGCATGCATTTATTATTTGTTTTCTGTGTAATTACTGTCCCAGAACAGTACAAAATTAGGTGTTAGCACTCTAAAAGGTGTCAAGGTAAAAACTTCAGCTTATTTATTTCCTTCCGCAGTAGCTGACATTTTGATTGCCTGTCACCTGGATCTGCTGCATAAGCCAAGTTATAAGGCTCCTTATGGCAAGGCCAAGTGATTTTTTAATATCTTAAAAAGAGAAGGGATCTTTCCCATTTCTATTTATTTCTCAAATTTGTTTGCCTGTTACATATAAATTCTGCCTATATGTGGTTTTGGAGAAATTAATTTCACCTTGGAAACTCTCAAGTTTTTGTCTGATTTTTGTTAAAGTACAGCTTGAATTGGTGTTTGAATGTCTACTTTTGGACGAAAGGTAGACAACTGAATTTGAATCTTACAAATTTATTGGGAAGTATAATGTCACAAACATTTGGAAATTGTTTGTTTTATGTGAAAAGACCACAAGTTTTGATCTAATCTTTAGAGTGGGGGGTGGGTTTGGGTTGCAGTCATGTACTGATATAGCTGCTTTATAGTGTCACAGATGTAGAAGCACAGTAAAATTATCATAAAAAGCAAGAAGCCTTTTTTTTCTGAAAATTGTGCCCATAGACAATGGAAGGAATACAAATTATAGAAAGTTATATTTGAAATCACATCTAATCAGGCAGGTCATGAAGATTTTTGAATAGGTAGTTGCTCTAAGCATAAAAATACATAATAAAAATGTTGCCAAACATATCAGAAACTGGAAGCCAGTGCTTGACTCCATAGGGCTAATAGATGGCTGGCATATAAAAATGAGCATTCAGGTTAATAGTGATAAAATCTAAATGTTTTCTTTATATTTGTGTCCATTAGTCTTAAATAGGTATGTTACTGTAAAAAAATTTAGAGCAAAATATGAGAGCAACGAATTTTCGGAGCAAAAGGTTTTACCCAAGGGGTCTAGAGTGAGTCATTACCAACCTTATGATATAAAACCTGTTGCTTGAATCCTGAAGAGAGTAAGGAAGCAAATGAGAACAAGTTTTCAAAAAGGGCTTCAAAGGCTATCTGGGGATCTACAGGCCATTACACCTTACTTCTACATCAGTCATATTGGCAGAAATGATAAGAAGGAATAGATTTAGTTAGTCAGCTGGGAAATAAATATGGCAAGTCATGTCTTGCATTTCTGCTGGTGTGCTTTAAGTCACACCAGCAAACAGAGATGAGGGCAGCTGGCTGACAGAACACAGGATTTGCGGAAAAATGGTGATTAATTATTGAGTTAAAATAAGGAAACCAGTGGTAAATTTTCACTGTGAGTGTATGCTGTCAGTGGTATTCCTTGGTTGCCTCTGCAGGCAAAAATCCTATTTGATGCTTATCTTCAGGAAACATCTAGAAATGGGGTGAACAATGAGATGGCAAGGCTTCGACATTACAACTCTACACAAGGTAGAGAAGAGTTGCAAAAGATTGTCGATAATCAAGTGAGTAATAAAGTGCCAGCTAATGTCTAATGTCAATAAATATGAAGCAATGCATATGCCAAGACAATCTCGACTGCAGACACAATTAATTATCTTGAAAGTAGTGGTACCCCATTCCTGAGTCAATATTTGAAGTCACTGTGAACAACACTCCGAAATACTCATCTCAGTTCTTCACAGCAGTGAGAAAGGTACATAAGATGTTTAGAGCAGAACAGAAATAGAGAACAAAACATCACACAACTGGCCTATAGTCTGTAGACATTCTAAAATGAGCATACTTCAAGATATTCAGTCTTAGAAAGGTTTTAATGAAACTAGGGACGGTAGAGAATGAAATGGGAATGATCAGAAGTAGTCAGATAGTTACTTTACAGAGAAAGGAAAACAATCTAAATCTTCTCACTATAGAAAAGAGATGACTGCAGGTGATTTTGATATATGTCCATGTAATCACAAATTGTATGGTCCGAGTGAAAGGGAGTTATTGTTCCCTGTTTTTCATTACAACATATATGCAACATCCAGTGAACTTACTCTGCATGCAATAAAAAATCAACTGAATTGTTGCTACTGAGGTGTGGAATTAATTGCTAAATAAAAACCTATAAAGTAAGATTTAAAAAGTCATAAAGAAAAATTGTGAAAGAAAGTGTCAATCCAAAGGATTGTAAACTGCAGCTGATATTTCAAACAGATGACTGAAGTGGAGAGGATGTTGTCAGTGTAAGTGGATTTTTCCTTCTTTCTAATAGGGTGACCTGCTAGTACTCTCCCCTACAAAAAAACCTCTTTATTTTCCCTTGCAGCACCCTACAGGACGGCAAGCAAAAATACTATGTTTGTGTTAGTCCAAACCCTGACAATGCTGCTTCTTCAAACCAGTGATCAGAGAATCCTAGAGTGGCCATGATCTAAAGCTCATGTTAGGTGCACCTGGAGTGTTGGAACACACTCTGATTGGAGAAATTGAAATCTTTCTGCCACTATCAATACTAACCAATATCTCCGCAATTAAATCTACCTGCTCATCATTGCTGAATACATGTTATACAGGATGGTTAGCCTGGATACATGGACAAACTCTGTCCTGTCCAAAATTATCAAGGAGAGATGTTTTGACAGTATATAATGCTTCAGTATACAGCATATACCCTGTAATTATGCTGGGACAAAATCACTATAGAATTGTCCTCTATCCATTAGTACATAGATTATGGGCCCAACTAAATGGGAGCAAATGACAAACTGTTGGTGTTGATGCAGGGGTTGAACGTGAACAACATGGATTTATTTGTGAAAATAGTACCATTAAGTGCCAAGACATTTGTCTTGACACTGAGCAATGTATTTGTCACTTTGAAATACATCCTGATGAAAACCCTCAGACTGTAGTTTTATATATTGGAAATGGATGTGTTTATATGAAAACCTTTTGTGATTCTATATTTACAGACAGCACCACTGTAGAAACACGTAATCACTGAAATATCTGTAATTGCAATCTTACTGAAATTGTGGGATGTGACTGTAACTGTTGAGCTCCTGTCACAATCTACCAATAGATACAATCTAACCATAGATTGTTTCAAATGTTCCTGCCTATCCCCATTGGAATGAAACTTACATTTGTAAGAATACTGTTGCAATATGATCACTTGAGTACATTGCTCAGAAGAATCCAGAACAGCAGAGTACTCTGATTAACATCTATCTTCACAAAATGAAGATACATCACATCCTAGAAAGACTGAAAAGGGATGGGGAACATAACTGGTGAGACGTCAGCAGCAAGAACTGTGAGTCTAATGTTTCATTCAATTGTGCTTTTGTTAGCTCTAACATTATGCTTATTACTTAAAGTAATTTTATATGCAAACATCTGGTAAATCATGAAGCAAATGCTCCTTATTCATTATGATGAATTCCCCTGTAATATAATTAATAGTAATATTTTATACTAAGAGCTATTTGCTTACTTTGGATCTGCAAGTGTGCAAACATAGTATATAATTAACATTAATTTTGGTACTTAAATGAAACAGTTTATCAAGTAACTGGACTCTTACCACTGATCTGTCACATATTTATGGTATAGAGGCAAGAGGTAGTTGTACTATGCCTGTATGAAACAATAAAGTAGATTATTTGTGGGGTGATGTGTGACTTGAGGGCTCCACTCCTTAAACCGCAATAGCTGGTACAGGCTCCAAAGGCAGTACAGTCCTGAGTGGCAGCTGGGCCAAGAAAGCATCAAAGAAACCTAAAGAGGAGCACAGTGACCTTATGAACACCAATGCAAATGAGATTGGAATGCCAATCGTACAGCTAAGGGGTGGTTTTTCCAAGATTCCTTTATCAAGAAACAAATAAATTTGTGGGTACAGGGAGTTTTATGCACACCCTTCCTATTGTATGCAATTTGACCATGAGCCAGACACTTTATCCCATAAATAAAATGACCTAAGTGAGCCTTCTTTGAGCTCTCCTTGCTGGTCAGTGCGGCTGCATGGTGGTGGTCTCTCCTGGAGCTGGGATGCCTCTCAAGGTTGCTCCTCCAGGCAGAGATACCTTTTGCCAATGAGATATCTTTGGGTGAGCCCAGTCTCAGTTCTCTCTAACTTGCAAATGGACTGCACACCACGTGACTCTCCACTTTAGCCTCAGAACAAAAGAGATGAGGAAAAAGAAATACATTTCAGGCTGCATCTCATCTGTTGTCACTGGGTGACTGAATGGCACTGGCCTGAGAGAGAACAGACTTCTTCAGTAGTTTTGTGGGGGGTTTTTGTGCCTGAACCATCCTAGAATTTTACAGCATGGGCCAGGTAATAAAATACCCAATGAAACAGAATTCTGAAATCATGGACTCTTCAGCAACTGGGAAATCAGGTAAAAAACAAATGAAATGTCTTGGAAATAACTCTTAGAACTGAACAGAAGGTCATAATTTCACTTTACAGCTGCACACATGAATGAGTAAACAGTTAATTTAGATCAGTAGCATGCCACTGAATTTAAGGGCAGTACTGCACAGAGCAGTCTGTAGGAGTCAAGTATTATGTTTTTCAACAAGCTACCTCATTAAGTTTATTGAAAAGACATATTGGGAACATACCTTAAAAACTCCTACAATGGAGATATTTGGTTTGCCCTAAGAATGAGAGAATTTTATACTTTTAGTTATATGTTCTCATAATCTGTCACTGTGCTGCATCTAGTATGTTAAAATTCATATTACAAGCTCCGTAGGATTTTTGTGTTGTAGGCCTATATACTTGTTATGTTCCCTAAAACATGCATCCTTGTTTGTCCTTTGGCAGCCATATGAAATATTGCCACAGATCCATCTCTGTAATGATCTCCAAATACCAACGCCGTATTTTCTTTGCATGAACAATAAAACACCCTGAAAACTATAGCACCTTTTTTTTTGTGCTTGATTATAATAAGAAAAACTTGGCTATATTAAGAGCATGGGTGTTCTGAGCTGAGAGGAAAAAAATATGGTTGGTTTGAGCCTCTCCTGAGTTCCTGGGAAACATCTCAATGATGAAAATTTAATGCATTTTTTTTCCAAAAGGATGTATGCTGATGCTCTTTTCTTCTCTTCCAGGGCTTTTGAATGGCCGTACAAGTCTATGACAAATGAAGGTCTATTTATTTAATTGCTGTATTACTTGTCAAAGTAACTTAAAGAAAAAAAATGTAACTCAAAGACAAACAGGATAAGACTAAATTGCTTAAAGTGATGTGATTCTTGAAAAGTGCTACACTTGCAACGGCCTTTATGAAAACCTTCAAACACGCATGTAAACATTTCTGTTTCTTGGAAAAAAGTGAAAGCACACTTTCCTACATTTGTTATACCTTTCATATTTCTTTCATATAAGGTATATTGGAAGAGAAGTAACTTTATTTTTCTGGGATTTTTTCCAGATAGATAGTATAAATTTTTAAAAATCTATATTAACAGTTTTCTTTTGATTTTCTGATGAATTGCTCAATGATTTCATGGAAGTTTGAGATCTTTCACATACATCTACAAAGACAGAAAGACTCTCTGTAAGTATAGACACAACTGTGTTGCAACACAGATCTTTTTGCTGCCCAGTGAGTCCAGAGAGGTAGTATCTTCAGGTCAGTGCTTACGATACCCAGATTTAGAAGTTACCACCTCATTCAGGTGTCAGAGTTGACATCAGCAGTATTGTTTTCTTCCCATGGACAGTTGAAGGACCTATGCTCCTTAATGACATCTATGAACTTAATTATAAATTTACGTATTGTGGTAGTCATGTAATAATGAGAGTCATAAAATGGATTTGGCCCATGTGAGGAACTATAACTGCTCCTGAAATTTCAGCCATGGTACAGCTTAATATGCTGTGAATGCTACGATGGAAATTCATGAAAAGGCTGAGGAAAATACAGCAACCTAATGTGATGTGTTTTAAAAGGGCTAATAAAAGGCAGTGGCATTACTGCTGAGCTTAAAATTCAATGCTCCTTAAATCTCATTATCTTCAGGTAATGAAGAATATAGGAAAAATTGAAATTTCAATTAATACTATCCAAGAGTTTGTGGAGCTGTCTATGAGTGTAACTTGCATTTTATTTAAAATACTGAGGCAGTATTAATTTTTTTCCTGCAAACTGGTGTTAAATAAAAATTCATTCTACTGTGTGCTTGGTGCTTCACTGAAAATGGCTGGCCATGTCCCAGCAAGTTTACAGAGAAATCAATGAGACAAAAGTGTTGGGAGGAATATTGTTTTCTACAAGTGTGAAACTACTCCACAAAAGGATAAGACTATTTCCATAAATTTTGGAAATCTCTGTCCCAGATGGAATTCACACATTCCCAGGGCTGAATTTACAGGTCTGAACTCCATTCTAATGCTTGGAATTCTTTCTCTTTGGCCCACCATATTAAAATTTCGTTGAAGAAATGAAAAAAGTAATTCCTTAAACCAAGACAAATTTCCCTTTGCGACAATTTGACTGTGTGTAATCCATCATGTTCCCTGTCCTTCAGAGAAATCATCTAAGTAAAGAAGCCTGGACTTTAGAAAGTTAAAGTGTTTAGAGGTCCAATGAAATGTAAAGAAATAAGTATCTAAAAAAGGTCCTAAAAACATTCAGAAAATTACTGCAGAACCTAAAATTAGACAAAAAACAGAGGGAAGAGGAAGAAGAAGGATGATGATGGTGATGTAACAAGAAAAACTTGTTTGTGATGTTTCTGTTGGTACATATACATGGATGTTGCAAGGCCTGTTACTTTTATGTTAGTAATGGGTTTTTCCCCTAGAATTTCTTAATCAAAAGAAAAATTTCTCTGATGGGGATGTTGGGGCAAAACTTTTCTGCAGACACAAAATGTATAACTTTTTAGGAGGATAGGTTCCTTGTAAGTGTTGTTTGAAAGCAAGTTTTAATTTGACTTGTCTCCAGGGTTTTTGCATGCAAAGCAGCATTGTGATCACCACTGCCTTTCAGAGAAAGCTCCTCCAGAAGCCAAAGTAGATGTTTTGAAGAAAGAATGTATTATAAGTCCATTGTTGGAAAAGATGTTAAATTTCAAAATCTACTGAGGATTTTTTTTGTGTGTGTGTGTGTGTGCGTTTGTTTTGGTTTGGTTTTTCTCTCTGGTTTGGTTTGGGGTTTTTTTGCTTGGCTTTGTTGGTTTTAATTTTTGTTATTTGTTTTTCCTAAATAAACTTTTAGTGAAAATAAGGATATTTCAAACAATTTTAATGGATTTTCTTTTGTTTGTTTGTTTCTTTAAATTATTGTTCCTTTGTGAAGAACACTGCCTGACTGATTCCTTCCAGAAGGTGATTTATTATGGAATAGAACGTCAATGTCTCTGCAAGTGCATGACAGATTGTTTCCCTCTCCAACTGTTGTGCTGTAACAACAGGTTTAATGATGCCATTTAATTTAGGGTTATTGTGCTACGCAAATTTAACAAGCCCATTTGTTTGTGGCAGGGAGAACATTGCTTTCATCAGATCTCTAAAATATACATTGCGTCAAAGAACTGTAATTAATCTCTGCCTTTGGTTCTGGATCATCAAAAGCATACATTAAGTCTATGGGATCCAAAGAAAATCTAGTTTCAGTTTACTGAGGTCAGTTAAAATTAATCCTATTCCAATGCTTCGTTAGCCCCAGGAAATTTTCATCTCCATTTATTCTGGAATGGAAAGTTAAATTTATCTGCGTTTTTAGGAGATTCTGATCCATCCCATTTGTTTGGGGGTTTTTGGGTGATTTTTTGTTTTTTTTTTTCTTTGTCTTGTGGATATGTTATATAGTGCTTGTTACAGCAACCATGTAAGGAAGTATCTGTGCTGTGGAGATTTGGGTGCTGGATGTGGTTGGTTCAACCCTTGCTTTACACTGGTCGTGTGAACATCGGTGGTCTAGAATGAAAGTCACACTCATTTTGTTCTCAAGACTTACCTGAGAGCATATGTCATGCAAAAGTGGCAGTCATGAAACAGGTTTGCATATTGACAACTGCAGAACTTAAGTTTAAATAGTCATTATATTCTAGTTACACCTTTAAATCATTATCTCAAGATGCATTTATAAAATATTCAATTAGAAGACATGTAATATACACTTATCATGAACTGCATGAATTCTAAAATTACGTGTAGTTTATATGTTAAAAAATGTAATCTTTTAAATCAGAATAGTTATACTATGAGGTGTCACATTTGCACATTTTGGTGTTTTGACTTACAGAACAGATTAACACCAGATCTGTGTAAATTACTTTGACAGGATATGTCTATAGCTGTAATGTTGCTTTTGTGTACTTTATGTTATTCACTGTAAACCTCCTAATTGCTAGCTAAAAAGCTTTTGTGACAACATCCTTTACTCTTAAGATAAATTGGGGTTCTGATATTTAAATTAGAATAAGTATAAAACAGGCTTTTGCACAACACACATCTTCCTGAGAAACCCCTTGTAGCTGTTTCCCATAAAATCAATTCCTGTACAAATGCAACTGTAGAATATCTTGCAGTGTGTATCTCTCCAGGTGAAAGGAAACCCCATGTTTTCCAGATTTTTTTAAGTGTCAATAAATGTGTCATGATGTATGATCACATGCTTCAAATACTGAAATTCTCATGGGCAAAGGGATTCTAAGGGGTAGCCACTTGGCGTTTGTCATTAATGAAGAGTACTGCCCATAAACAGAGAAGTGAAGAATGGATGTATTGAGGGCTCCGCCATGCAATTGTTTTCGTACCTTATTTACATCCACAAGGATTCCATCTTAAGGATCTTAGTGGGACAACAGATCTGAGGATTACTTTGCTCCTCAGCTGCCTACAGGAGCTGATGAATGTGTAAGCCTTCAGTAACATTTTCGAGGTGATTGTGTCACCTATGAATATTTTTTTAAATTTCACTTTCAGATGCTTTACTTTGAAAACAATATTACATTTGTGGACTGTGGACATCATCAATGTGATATTTATTTATGTTTCCCACCCAATAAGTCCACCACATCATAAAACCTTTATTGCCTAAGAACAAATGCATCAATATTTGAATGCCAGAAAAGGAAAAGGGGGCTAGAGTTTCAGCTATTAATATCAGAGTTGAGTGCTGTGTAAAGAAGCATATCTCTCTTATATGTGGCTTGTGCCTATCACAGTTCTAAAACTGGGATTTGACAACTTTTATCAATACTGGCATTAAATAACTGAGCATAAAATTGAGAGAAATTGAGTGAAATTGTGAAACCTGTAATATTTTATGTTTTAGATGTTTTTCCCTCCGGAATATACCTTGCCTGGTTCTGTTTGCTGTAACATATGATGCTCTCTTCCCCAAATTAATTTTTTTTAGGGGGATTTAATAATTTAACTCCTTTTCTCCAGTTATATGCATTTTGATACTTTTGTGGTTAAAAATTTCATCTTTGTTGCAATAAGAGCCTTTTTCATTACATTTGGTGGAAGCCATTGAGCTTCAATTCCTGGAGTGTTCTTCAGATTGCAAACCATAGAAGTTTCAAGTGTCTTCTTGCCTGAAGACAGTGTATTAAAATGTTTGTGGGTTCTTCGCTGCCCTGTCCTCTCTTCACTTAAGGAATATCATTTTGCACTTCATCTTGTGCACTTCAGTGTGAACTGGACACCTGGCAACCATTACTGGTATCATACATTTTAAACATTTTGTTTCTTCTGTTATGACATGCAGTTTGCCTGAGTTTTCAGAATTTCTCCAGAAGGACTGTTGCCTCAATCACTTAGAAAAGTTGATATGAACTGCCTTTAGTAGAACTATACATCTTTTTGTAGCAAAGCCGCTGGTTTGGAAATGCACCATCTAAGAAGTAACATGAGTAAGCTCAGATTTACCCTCTCCGTGCTGGTAGAGAATAAAATTAGCATGACCCTATTTGTGTTTATCCATGTTCCCTTGGCATTACTGAAATTACATAATAACATTCAGATGTACACAAGCAGAACATAGAGAGAAACAGGCAAACAGCAAAATGACAGTGTTGTGTTTTATCAAGGCTCCGTGGTGTGCCCAGATGCTACACTCTTTTTATTGTTTACTTTGCTCATTATTTTACTGCCCCCATCCCCTTCAATTTAAACCCCTGATTTCTGTAGAAAATAAATAAAATTATTTTTGGTTATTAATGGTCTGTGGTTTGAGCTTTTTTGTGCCTCTATTATATCAAGGACCATAGTAGTGAGGAAAATGCATTCTTACCCATCACTTCTGCTTCGTCATTGAGACCTTGATCTACCTTTCTCTTTGTTTATCACATGCACCTGTCCTCATTAGAGCAGATTGGAGTCAGCGGTGCTGAAATCTGACTTTTTATCTGTACCAGCTATCTTACATGCCAAGCTCACATCGTAGCATTTGAGATCTCACTGTGTAAACTCATGAGGTAAAAGAAAAACCTGCATTATTATAGTTTAAGGTTTCTATAAGCACCTATAGAGAGTATTTTCTTGTACTTGAGTGTACAGGCATTCTGAAGTAACAGACAAAGAAAACACCTTAAATATAATGAAATGCTTATTCATCAGTAAATGGCACACGAAGCTGAGCCATTTGGGGACAGAATGATCATCTGTGTAAAACTAATAAAAAATAGCCTATGTGTTCACCTTGAAGTGTTAATTTCATTTTGTTTTGTTTTGTTTTTTTTTTTAATTCCTTATGAAGATTTACTAACAGTCAGTCACTCTTGGTGCCATACTCTGATAAGCTCTTGTCCACACTGTAGTGAATTCAGATGATCAGTGGAATAAATTATAGTTTGATTTTCATTCTCTGAGCAGCTCAGTATTTTGTAGGAAGATTTACAGCGAAATGGTTATATAAGAAAATTTAGCAGTCTCATGAATGCAAAGCTAAGCTCCACAGGGTGATATTAAATATGTTTTGTAGGGTGAGCTGCTAGGGAAACCCTGCTTTTGGGGAAAGAGAGATTGGTTGTGTTGAATTATGGCATTAAAAAATTTCTTTTAATGATCAGGAATAGTGATAGAAAAGCTGTAGCTGTGTTTCCTAAAGTGCCTTTGGAGATCACCAGCAAATGGTCTCTAAAAAATTGTCCGCATCTGTTTTCCTGTTACTTTGTTTTGATGCCTTCTCTTGGTTTTAAAATCAAGAGGCATACATGGTTAGAAGGGGAAAAGGGATTTTACCTTGGTATTTATTTTAAGGATCCTTAGGTGTACATGTCTATGTCATATGCATCGAGATGCACCCCGCCGAGTCAATCTCTGTGTCTCTCTCTCTGTGTCTCTGTGTCCCCCTTCTTCCTCCCCCCCCAACATTGGGTATAACATTATAGGTTTTACTAATTAGCATATCTATCAAAGATTCCCCAATGAGAGGCCCAAGTGAGCCTCCCCTCCCCAAGGAACCTTCCCCTGGATGGTTCTATCTTGGTTTACAGAATGTGTTCTGGAGAGGACCTTGGGGTCTGGGGCACACTGATCCCTGGCTACGAAGCTTCTAAAGTGTTTAGTCTCTCAGCTTGACAAACAAGTCCAAGAATGTAGGCAAAAAGCACTAGGAATACAGAAGTTGTAAAAGGTATAACAGGGGTATAAAAGAAAAGGCAAAAATCTTCATGGCATCAGTTTCAGGGTCTCTTTGTACACTGACTCCATTCTAACAGCTAAAGGTATCAGCAAAACTTTCCTAGGTCCTCTGTGATGAAGAAAGGACTAAGATTGAGTATACTTGTTACATACAAAATTACAGATAAAAACCAATTTCCAAATACAAATAAGCATGTGGAGTCATGTCTCTGTGCCTTGTCAAGGATCTTTTTAGTGCCTATTAAATCATCTTTCTTTTTCAACTGTGTTGTAATTATAAATAGGTTCACAATGAATTCTCAATTCTGCACATGTAAGTCATGTCACATATCATTACCTGATAGAGCTGAGTAAGGCACACATGGCTGCTGGGGCACTAAAATATCAGGCCAGGCAGTCAGCTGTATCTCTTAGCAATAACTGCTGTGTGTTACGAACTAACAGGGAGACAATAAATGAAAAATTCAAAACTTCTCTGAAACCTGGAGCAATACCAAAGATGACTAATGACTTGCTTGAAGTAAAATGCAGAAAAGAGTGAAAGAGGAAAAAAGAAATCTCAATAAAGGGGTAAAACATCCATTTAATTGTAGACAAAATGTATTTATGACTGACTGTTATGTTTACTCCTTCTTGAGATGCCTAATTTTGATATTATTTTTCTCCATTACTCTTGCATTACTCCTTTTAAGAAGATGCAGCTTTAAAGGCTGAATTCAGTATGTTTTATCACTAAAGAAGTAGTAGCTGATGAGATTTATTTGTGATAAATTTCCCTTGTGGAGGGAAGCATGCTGGGAAGGGGAAAACCTCCTTGTGTGCCTGGTACCCAACGCAGTTTGGTGCAGTTTGTCCCTAAAGGTCAGAACACACACGCTTCCTGCCTGCTCATTAACAATATAGACTGTTTTACAATAGCCTTCTTTTTAAAATTGAAATGAATTTACTGCTTAATAGAAAAGCTGTGGAGACAACTTTTTCTTGTTGCAGCCCTTTTTGTTTGTTATGGACTGAAAAACAACAAGCTTCTTTGATACCTTTCTGTAAGATTACTTTTCTTCCCTAGCACTCAAAAAATATAAGTGTGTAGCAACTGAATTAATGTTCCTTTATTCAGAAGGAAAAGCTAACTGACTGGAGTTTCTAGAAAAATAATTTTCATTTCGTTTGACTGTTGCTTTATATGCCCAAATTGTGTTTTAATTAACTGTGACATAGAGATTTAGCTGCTAAAATTTATTCAGATGAGGTGCAGCATACAATGAAAATGGCAGAATTGAGTGTAACACTATGCTTTTCTATTTTTCCTCTCCCCCAGATTTCCCCTAACTACTGTGTTCTTCAATGAAACCAATATTAGGGAGGAAAAAAATCAAGACAGAAGTGAGCTTTTCCAAGTCGAGAAAAATATTGTTGATTCTGCTGGCAGAGTAATTCACCAGCTCATTTCCATCAGCTTTTATTTCACAGCAATTGTAAAATAAACCACTCGTAGCACATGCTGTTAATCTCTAGTCCCTGGGGTGTAACTGCTGTTACACAGTATGGGTCATGTGCTAGCTAAAGTGTGCATTAAAAAGGTAGAAATTAATAGTAGTGGATCTGATTCCAACCTAAATGGTATTCAATGGGCAAGGTAATTCCCTTTATGTCCGCCACCAATAGATTGTCGTGCATGTTTCTTTTTTTATTCCTGATCTCCTCCATTAACAGCGGAAAAAGTAAAAAAATCCAGTATCACAGCAAAGTCTAAAGAAAATTCATTCAGGAAAAAGCCTGTGTGCTTATTGTGTTGTTCATCTGCCCTCACTTTCCTTCTTCCCCAGCTCATCTTGTGCAACTGCAAATTTACCACTAGTGTTAATATGTCAGAATTATATTTCCTATGGGGTTAGTTATGTCACTTAACTTCTTTCCCCAGTTTCAAAACTTTGGCATTAGATTATATGTCTATTCAGTGGCTCTCTAATAAAGTGTTTTGCAAGGAAGAATATCTGGGTTTTTTCTTTCTATAAAATTGTCCACCTATAAAATAAGTATTGAACCACTATTAAAACATACAGGTTACAGAAACTTTTATAGTACTGAATTCTTATTCCATTTTTTTACAATAATCTCCTAATTTTAAGGCATAATTAAACCCTTGACAAGAGAAAAACTGCAAAGTAGGAAATAGAGACAAAAAATATGTCCACAGAGCTGCTATTCTCATTGCATATGTATAAATAAATTAAAACTCGAATCTGGGTTTGGAGCACATTGAGAGTCTCAGTAGCACTATGCATATCTTTTGAGGATATTGTGGTCTCAGGGATTTGTATTTTGTTATGAGAATATATTCAAACTTCCTTTCCCAAAGCATGAAACATCCAATATAGTTCTTAGCGAAGCAAGTAGCAAAACAGGCATTGATTTCCATGTGGGAAAGGGAAGATTGGTCCCCAAATGAATCTACCACTTAATGCTAGTTTTATGTATTGTAATACAGGATAAAATGTTCTGAATAAAATAACTCTCTCCTTCTTGCCAACTGCACAGCTCATGGTACTGCTGAGTTGGCATGTAAAGAAGGAGTGATAAAGAGGAATAATCAGCTACTAGCCTACATTTACATTGACAAAAGCAGACTATTTCCCTCCTGAGGCAAAGGAGGCAGCAAGGAAAAATGCGTAGTTCTTAACTATACTGTTTCAGCAGCTGCTCTGTCTCTCTGCAAGGAAGATTAAGTCATCATGAACTATTACCTATTACACTCTATAAGGAGTGATTGTTAAAGAACAATAGAGAACTTCAGATGGAAAACCTCCCAAAACAACCATTAAATCCTAAATTTATAATAACTTTTTTTTGGCCTGGTCTGTAATAGAATTTCATTGCCATGCCTTTCTACAGATTATTAGTTTATACATGGTGCCTCCTTGATAAATAGATACATTATGTGTAGTAATGTGCATTTAGGTTTTATTTTGTAGGTTTTTCATTCTGCATTAAAAATAAGGTTCCTGGAAGGAAATAATTCTGATGTACTAAGTACTCTTTATTATTAGAAATACATTGTCCTCTCCCTTTTCTCTTGTGAATTATCATTGTTACAGAGCTGCCTCTAAAAAATACTAAAATAATGGAAATTTATCATCTTAAATCTTATCACCATAACAGTGTTCTTCTTGTTATTTCTTAAATCCTATAGGAAAAGTATCTAGAATATTATTACTACATTCATCTACTGCTATTAAACACTTGAATAAATAGGTTGAGAGAAAAGACATACTTTATATTTAACAGAAGAATGTATTAGTTATAAATTTTTGAAGTGTTGAGTGTTTTTAGCAAGTTGAAGAAGGTCTGTGATTTTATTGTGCATGTGTTTGACATCTTGCTGTCATTTTTCAGTTGACCTGCTTAACTTAAACAGGACTCACGCAATTCAACAGCAATGTTTTATAAGTACAAAGATGTTTGATTTCTCATAAAACACTTTTGACCTCTACATCTATTTTGAGTAGGTCTTTTTCTTTAATATGCAGGCTCTGTTTCTGTATGACTGGAGAAATGTCAATGTTTCTTGACCCGAGAGAAGCCTCCTAAGATGATTTGTCCTTTTAAGGCAATTGTGTAACTAAGAATTCACACAGCTGTTTTTGCAGGACTGTGTCAGACCAAGGTTATAGAAACTTGCTTGTGTTTGGATATTACATAAATATGTCTTTAAAAACCTTGATTATCATGAGATTGAAGGTCAAACTGTGGTACTTCTCTCCATTGTGCTGGTCTTTTCAAGTCAGTGTACAAGTAAAGAACCACAGTATGAGGGGATCGTGCATGTAAATGAAAAATATCTGCTTTCCCACCACTGGTCTTTGTCTTGGCTTAAATGCTGAATTGTATGAGCAGCTGTAACCTCTTGCTAGTTGGACTGAATTTATGGGGAGCTCCAGGTGTTTGGCTTTTCATAGGAGTTAGAACTTTTAGAAAAAGTATTTTTTAGTGAAGTTGAGTATAGGGAGGGCAGAAGAAAGCAAGGGTACTAAAATGTCACTTGGAGAGGTTTACTATTGAAATCAAATACTTGAAATCTGTTTCTTCAGCATTATAGAGATGCTTTACCTAAAGAGTCCTTTGTTCCAAGGGCTCCGTATCAAGTTACTCACACCATGAGTCTGAGGTGTGAACTGGCGCCAATCCACAGGCAAAACATTCACCAGAGGGAAGAGTTCAAAAGGCCAGTTCCGCTTTCCTCCTGCGGTATGATGCTTTCTAATGTATCTCTCTACTTAAAGACAGAGTGCTTTCAAGATCAAACCAGTCGTGGCAGAGATGAAAAGATACTTTCTGTTCTAAATGTATTCTGTATTTCTGGCAACAGCATATTTGAAATATTCAGATATCTCATTTCAGTATTATTTGGTTAAAGAAACCCAGCTGCCAGACCAGCGGGTATGGTCCCACAGTCCATGGTGACGGAGAATACAGGAAGTGGAGAAAAATATCACTATTACGTATTTGGCATCCAGAAATTTATAGTGTCCTTCTTGTACTGTGCCTCTTCTGTTACTCACTGGTGATTACATTTAGCTCAATATAGAGTTTTGAATAAGAACTAATTTCTCCCTACTTTTTTCAAAGAATAACAAAATGTGAATTCCATATGAATTCCATATTTGACAATTAAAATCCTCAGTGTTATACTTTCCAATTACAATATTTTTAAGTGAATGCTTTATTTTGTGCAAGGTCTACTCAAATATTTGATGCATTAGTAGTGGATATTTATATCAAGCATATTTCAGTGTAAATTTTTCCATAGCCTTTGTATTTATGTTTGTTTTTATTTTTTTTCCTTTTGAAAAGAAACCCCTTCATTTATGTTTTTAATACCTTGATTAGAAGACTGAGAAGAAAATTGGAAATCATACCATAAACAATCTGGGCTGTGATATGAAGAACACAGCGGAGATGTAGTAAAGAATGGAGATGTAAAATCTTGATGGAGAGTAAAGAATGAAACAAATCTTTTAAACTTTTATTTCTTGCTGTATTCTTGGATGTTCCTAAATCCTTCCCACCATTAATATGCATTAGGCTTCATCCAATTTCTTTATTAGGCCTGTAACTGTTTTTCTAATAAAAAAAGTCATTTATGGCTAGCAAGTGATGAGTGATAAATAATAATGTTGATAAAGACTAATTTGGAATCTGCTTCAGACTCTTACTCTGTTTATGTACATGAACGACATTTTCAAGCACCATCCTTGCTATGTTAGGGTAACTGTGTATCGTTATCTTTTCTAGAAGAAAGAAGTGCTCCTCAAAACCGAAACAAACCAAACAAAAAAGAAAAAAACAAAAAAACCCCCCTCATTTTCTTGCTTGTGTGCATCATTTGTCCACCAATGCAGTGTTAACTTTTTAGTACTGAAATCAGTCCATCATAAAATGAGCTCTACTTATTACAAGGTTCAGACTCTAGAAGGATTGTTTCTGCTAAACCCTACTATACTCAATTAAAAAAAAAAAAAAAAGAAAAATCTCAGGTATATATAAATAATGCATATTGTACAAGCTTCAGAGGCAGCATCACTCTGAGTTGATTTGTCAGTTGAACACATCTGACACAAATTTTTTTTAAATGTTGTTAGAGAATGTGACTTATGTTATTAATCCTTTATCTTCTTTGCCAAGTCCCTTAACAAAAAACTGCTGTTTCTGAGCATGTTTGAAATTGCTAGCATCACATGCTAACACAAGTGGTGCCTAAGAACATCAGATGGTAAATCCAAGCATATTAATTACATCATTAAAATAACATTTGGTATACCACTGAGATACATTACAATAACAATAACTTTCATGTGTAATAAGATGCACAGCCAGCACATAATGTGAGAGCTATGTACAACAGAGATTCTGTTCTATCCTTGCATGGGGTAATTGAATTGACTTGGAAATAAGAAAGAACACACTGCCTTAAAACTAGCACTGTCCTGCTTTTTATATATATCTCTCTGCATATAAGGGGGTGTGTGCATTTGTGTCTGAAAATTGTCACACTCTGAAGGCCAGGTAAACTTTTTCAGAAAAGTCAGAGTTGCTTGGTTGCGTCTGTTGAAAACAGTCTGTGCTGTGTATGAGAGCTCATGTCAGTAAAGTAATTTCCATATCTGAGATAAAGCCTGTGCTAAATGTCATTTTCAGCTGACAAACACATGAAACCAAGCACCACTAAATGATTCAGTTGTTCTGAGAGTGCTTAGCTCTATGTCTGGGGTAAAATAATTTGTCCCGACTGCAAAATAAATAAACAAATGCAAAACAAGAATAGAAAGAAACAGCTTAGAGCAGAGGGTGGAAAAAAGTCAGTTAATGTACCTAATCGAGCGGAGAGAGAAGTTTGAGAAAGATCTAGTAGCAATTCCTAACAATTATACTAAACATTTTTTCTTCTGCTACAAATTGTTTAAAGGTCATCAGAATGCAAATTTCCACCCTATTAGCAAGTAGCCAGAAGAATGTTGTTCCTTAAATTGATAGCAATCGAAATATGCTAACAGCAGCATTTTTTAACAGATTGCCCAAAGATGAGTCATGCACATATTACAAAGAGTGGAGTGTTGAGAAGTTTTACATCGTTGCTAAAATATTCCTAACTGGAGAAAAGAAAAAAAGGAAGTAGTTTTCCAAAGCCTTTTGCATTAAAAATAACCAGTTTTTAAAAATGTAAGAAAAATTAGCAAAGGGGGGCAGGGGGAAGTCAGGTGGTTTTCCTCACAACAAGGAACTGTTTAACTGCAAGCAACACTTTTTCTCACTGGAAAAATAATTCCCATTGAGCTAGAAAAAGGTTTATTGACTTCAAAAGGTCACTGATGCCAGGTGACATTTACTGAATATTTTACGATGCAGGAGAGGAATGTGGTGTAACTGCCTCTGAAATACAGTCACAAGTTGAGAAGTTACTCTAGCTCATGACACAGTGTGATACAGCTCAGAGAACTGAGCTTGGCTTCCAAAACTAGAGTAAAGGGACTAATACAATGTCATGTTAAAGGTAAAATGTCCTTCCTCCCCACTGTTTGTGCTCTGTTCTTCATCTAGGTGTGATCCACAGTGATTAAAGCTGGGAAATGTGATCTGTGTATCATCTGTGGGACTTCCTGCATTGTACTTCCAGACCCCTGGCAGAAGCCTAAACTCAGCATCCATTGTATTTTATTTAATGTCTTTGAAATCTGGGCTTTAATTATTTTCTTTTCAGCTTTATTGTAGAAAGGAGAAAAAGTCCTGCTTTTCATTCGCCTTCCTATATAATAGGTAGGACAGGAGGTGTTCTTCCTCTCTGAAGACTTTACAGTCTATTTCTTTCAAACACCTCGCCATTTGCAGTCCCTGAGTGCTGACTGTTGTGTAAAAATAATACCATGCTGTTACACCAGGAAGGGTACTGAACATGCAGAAGAGGCAAGAACAAGAAATATGAGCATCTAAGATAGAAGCTAGTCAAAACCTCTTTCTAAATGTCTCTCTTTGTCCTTCTAAACATTTTGTATGTTGATGAATGCAGAATGAATGAATTGCAACTTGTATCGCTCATCTTTTCTATCAGTGAGATATAGATATGTATAAATAATTTATAGTAAATATATGATGTGATGATTAACTGAATTGAAAATTTACCTCAAATTTTACCTGTATGCAAATCAAACCTGGAATGGAGCAGATCAAGAACACAAAACACAAAACACACAAAAGATTACAAGATTATACTTTAAAACAGTTTGTTTTAAAGCAGTTTGCAGTTACAAGTATTTGTTTGTAGACAAGACTACATTATTATTTTTTAGACCATGTTGTTTTTGTCAAGCATATCAGATATGAATAATCGTAAAATAATAAATTTTCTAAGTTTTCCTTGCATTGTAGAAAATCTCTCATTACTCAAGTAAACTAATCCCTCTAATCATCTTCATATCCTGCCCATGGACTTGCTCCAACAGGTGAATGCCCCTCCTGTTCTGGGGACCCCAGAGCAGTACTCCAGGTTGGTCTCATGAGACTGAGGTTCTTCCCCTGATGCTCTATGAATGGTTTTCTGTAGGCGGGAAAGTAGAATTTCAGATTATGCTGGTAAATAGGATGATGATGATGTAGCTCAGTTCCTGTCACGAGAAACAGAGGCTTGCAAGTGTGCCATTGTCTTATGACAGCTTTAAAGCTCACTGGGGGCACTGCTGGCAAGCTTTTGCTGGAATGTGAAAAGAAGCACAAGCATCTGCTCTGCCAGGAGCATCAGGAGTGGGAGAAAAAAGAGGACAATGTGGATTGACATTTCCTTGGATCACATTTGTACTCTGAAAAGCCATTTCTGCACTTCTGCAGTACATGCTGACTAATGAGAAAAGATTGAGCTAGAGGGTTTTGCTGACCAGTACTGGCTGAAAAATATGGTGATGGAAAGTGACACTTTTCTGGGATGTGTGCATAGCTTGGCTCCTGTGACAGAACCTTGACAGCAGAGGGGTTTTTTGTTCAAACTGTTTACCCAGATGATTAATTGTAGGTAGGCTGTGCTATCAAAATAATGTTTCATGGCCCAGGAGTGATGAGGGTTAGTCATAGATTTGCATGCAGAATGAGACTTAGGGAAACATTTTCAGTCCTTCTGCAGTGGGCCTTAGGTTGAATGGGTAGAAAGAAACATTTCAGTGCAATATTTCAGTGTTGACAGGTTTTCAAGACACAAAGATATGAAAAGATGTCTTATACCTGGGGAGCTGAGAACTTTAAATCTATTTAAATATTGGACAGCTAGAGAGAGACTAACTTTCATTAGCAATGAACATGAACTCCAGCAGGACTGAAACTTTTCTTTTTATGTGGGTCCTTGGTTATCATATCTAACTATATGTGGGCTTCAAATGATGATTTTTCCTGATAGTAAGGTTAGGGACTCTTTTATTTTACAAATGCATGGTATCTTGCACAATACCTAAAGTAATCTGTCTGAGATGATAAATGTACAAGCATTTTCTAATTATATGAAAGTAGCTGGTAAAACAACACATGCAAGAAATGCATTCTGCTGTCATGTGGCCAGGTTAATTTTGTACTTTCATTTCAAGGTTAAAAAACTTCTAAGCTAAAGAAAAATCAAGTTAATTTCTGAAGATTGTATGTGGTCTTATGTACAGGCATTCAGAATTACAAAAATATTTTGTGACATTACCTAAAATATAAATGGAATTTAATAATTCACTAGTGCTCATATAATTCTCCTGCAATATTTCATACAACATTCAAAAAACTCATGAAAACATATTGCCCCTTATGAAATATTTATGAAATTGCAGTATTTTTTGAAACTGTCCTTCCTCATTTAGGAAGCATGGTTTTCATAAAGTTACACTTTCCTTTAATCATGTTTTAGATAATTTAATAATATTTTTTTAAAAAATAGTTTTACTTTTTAAAATAGAAGGGGAAAGTTCTGTGATATTTCAATTAGCAACAGGAGAAGTGCGGAAACAGAGCTCAATACACTGAAGTAGTGCTGTGAGGCCAATCACTGAGAAGTAATGACTGCCCAACTCTCTTCTAACAGTGCACTGTGCATCTTTTTTTTTACTATCAATTTACAATTGTGTATAAATTCAGTCTCTCAGACTTGCCTATTGCCTGATTGCAAACTGCGAAGTAGTTTTGTGCACTCAAGCTCTTTAGAGATAAGAACAACTGTGCTCCAGCACATTTTCAAGTAAAAACATCTGTCTGCTCATGAGCTTTGCATTTCCTGGTTCTTTTTATAGTTTGCAGTGAAGCCCTGTCCTTCCCCTTGTCAGTCCAGGATATCTCTTTTTTTTTGTGAAGACTGCTCAGAGTTTTCTGAAGATATTTTCTTTTCTTTTTTTTTTTTCCTTTCCCCTCTTCTGTTGCATTTTCCAGGCACCAAGACATAGATAAAGCTCCAATCCTTAAAAGCTAGTCAGCCCAGTTACATTGAATCTGGGAGGTGAGGAGAGGCAATTACTGGGTTTTGTTCAGTTGCCATGGTACCAAATGGAAACATATTCCATTTCAGTTCGAGATCCTGTCATTTGACTC
Source organism: Corvus brachyrhynchos (assembly GCF_000691975.1). Lineage (NCBI taxonomy): Eukaryota > Metazoa > Chordata > Aves > Passeriformes > Corvidae > Corvus > Corvus brachyrhynchos. Next base: position 2,909,619 of record NW_008236932.1, on the reverse strand, counting down.
TTCCCAGTGTTGGCAAGTGATAGCCTATGCCTTGGAGACCCTTCTCTTTTATTTCCTGTGGTTCTGGGAGGATTTGCTCGTTATCAGTGTACAGTGGTATGTGATTGCTTTGCAAGTCTGAGGATCGGGATGTTGTATGTGGCTTTGAGAGAACACAGGGAGTCAGTGGAGAGTGGAGGGTGAGGGATAAAGAGGACCTGCAAGAACTACTTGCGGAGAACAGGAGTAGGTTAGCAGTAGTACCAGCACCACTGGTACTTGCTACACTGGACAATGTATCACTCCTTTACCAGTATGGAAAATAAATGTGTCCATTTGTGAAAGCAGAGGCCAGCCTGGAGAGCCTGGAAACACATTAACAACATTATTTCTGATGAGACAATAACCAGAACACTTCCCTGTGAGACGTGACACAACTGAAGGAAAATAGCTCCCTGTGCAGGAATGAGATGGAACAGTCTGGCCTTCAAAAATTAGATCTCAAATAGAACATTTTTTGATTGTCAAGTTTTCTTTATATCCATCGTAAATGTGTAAAAAGCTCACTGTGAATATTTTACAAAGATTATTTGGAATTTTCAGCAACAGTCTGAGTTTATCATCTCACTGGTGGCATATTATCCCTATGCAGCTTCACGTGACACACATGTTTATCCTGAGAAAATATTTCCTCAGAGGAATTGTTTTCTCTTCTGCTGTACTTCTGTCCATAAGACACATCAATAAAATAATAAAGGTAATAAATTCTCTTCCAGTGTTTTAAGACATAGCTTAACTCTCCCTTGTCCCAAAGCACAGCTAAACAAATACAAACCTGGTGCTTTAAAATTTTGGCTTTTTACAGTATTATTGCTCAGACACTGAGATATTCTAATATAGATACTGTACAGCTCACACAGTATTTGATAAACATATAAAAATAACAGGTCTTGTTACTTGATATTGCTCTGACAAACACTAGTAAGGGATAAACTACATAAATATTATGAATGTGTGTCATGGCATTTTTTCAAATTTCACTTGTAGATTTGGACTAGTAATGATCAAAAGACAGCTAGAGTAGGTGGCAGCCTGGCAGACAATGGTGTTCACACACACTTTCAAAGAAACCATTACTTTATAATTTTTCCTCCTTCTTTCTAGTTCTCAGTTATAATGAGGATGTAAAATAAAGAATTGGGGAAAGATATCTCAGTCTGGTAAATTATTGACAGGTAAAAAAATACCTTGTATTGGTTACTGAACACTAATTATTAAAACTATTTAGTCACAGTGAAAGTAGTTTAGGCTGTGGTTTCTCTTCAGGGTTTTCAGATGATGCATGCACTACAAACATGTGGGCCATTAACTGTTTTATAATTGGAAGAGAACTGATTTACAGAACAGACCTTTTTACATGAGTCCTTTTCACAGTTTTGCTCCTGAACGGAACGCAGTTCTCTGAACTATGGCAAATATCAGACATCTGAAAAGAGATTCTCCTGTCATGCTTTGAGTCTGCATAGCCAAGAAATACCTTATTTTACTTTCCTTCAAGATTCATTTCAGTGTCTTCCTTGTTATTCAGTCCATCCAGGTGTGATCTATTTTTACCCTTTATTTGGAGTTTGGTTCACTACATGATTTATTCTGTGCATCATGTGCTTTTTGCACATTCACTTGGTGGGGCACAAAGTTTTGGGACATAAAAACTATTAAGTCAGTTTGTGACTGCAGAGTAGTAGTACGGATGCAACAAGGTTGGCAGGATATAGAATTATGCAGATTCACAGTTAAGGAGTGCAGTGTGAAGCAGAAGTCCTTCTGCATAAACTTTTCTCCTCAGAATTTGATGAACACTACCCTTCGCTGATTATCAGAGCATGTATGTCACAGAACTGTCAAAGCAATGTGTTTAGCCTATGACTAGGTTGTTGTGGTTCACTTCAGAATACACAATAAGCTTTGAGAGTTACTGAAAGAGGATAAACCTTGAGTGAAAAAATTTTGTAGACTCCCGTTTACAATGGTTAGTCCTCAAAACTGAGCCTTTATTGAAACATAGAGTTAGAAGAAACATAAAGATTTTATTTATAGGTTAGCTGTGTTGAAATTAGTTAGAATAGGAAGGAATTTGGGCCCAGCTAGAGTTAATTAAAAGAGTTAAAAGAGCTGTATCTGAAATGGGTTTTAAGATGTTAGTAACTGATTACCAAATTACTGATGATCTGTCATTTGCATGTTTGCTTAGCTGTGCTTAGAACGAGGAATAGAAACATTGGTAAGTTGGTTGGTGTAGGGAACAAGGCCAATTACCAATTTCCTCCCTTGGTGGGAACCCGTTCAAAAGTCATGCAAGAGGAAACTTAGAGGTCACTAAAGTAACTAGGATTGTTAAAGTTCAGAGAGGCAAAAAGGTCAAAATGAAGAAGATGAACATACTTCATCTTTTTAAGACCACTGACCCAATTCAAGACCACCGACTCAATTCAGAGCACACACTACGCATGCTTAATGACATTTAAGCTCATTTCTATACGAAGCGGAGAATGGGAGGTGTTAATGTTATGAATATGCATTAGTATTTTGGATATTCATAATTTTTGTAAATAAAAAGCTTTGTGTTTGCTTGGATCGGGCCCTGTGTCTTAGGGAGCTATCCCACACAGAGCCTGACGCCAAATAAAACATACACTTTCTAACTCTAAACCGTTAGAGAGTTTTTGTCCGTCTCAGTTGGATATCGCTATTAGATTGATATTCATATTTTGGTGACTCTGGTGGGACCCTGCTTTATCTGGACGAGGGGCCAGGGGTCTGGGGACCCCCCCTCAGGCACCTGCCCCGCATTTTTGGGGAGACGGGGCTCCTTGATCCTCTGACACCCCGGGGAGAGACCAGGACCTGCCGGAACCACGGACAAAGAGGTATGTTTTAAAATTAAAGGGGTACCTTAAAGAAGGCAGCTTGTAAGACACAGCGGGATGCCCTGTGCGAAGCGGAAGCCTGGGAGAGTTTATAAGTGTCCGCAGAAAGTATAGTAATTTTTTAATGGAGCGGGTAACGACTCCAAAGGTTCATCTCCCGTAAGGGGAGTAGAGCTGCTTCTGTTTCCCAGGGAGGGTAACGAGGTACAGGGGCGCTGCCTTGGTCTCTCGTGGAGGAGAGACGGGTGCGCAACAGGGGTGGCCGGGCAGCGTGTGTTGAGGGGTGCTGCCTTTGGTCTCTCGTGGAGGAGAGACGGTAGTAATTTTTTAATGGAGCGGGTAATGGCTCCCAAGTTTCATCTTCCGTAAGGGGAGTAGCGCTGCCTCTGTTTCCCAGGGAGGGGAACAAGGTACAGGGGTGCTGCCCTGGTCTCTCGTGGAGGAGAGCTGGGCGTGCTGTGTGGGTGGCCGTGAGAGAGACTAACTCTATTTTGAGTGCTGTGTGCGTGTGTTAGAGACGCACCAGAGGTCTACAGGGAGCTCTTTGGGTGAGGTCAAAGAGTACGGACCCCCTGGGCTGCACAAGTGCTGTAGTGGTACGGTGGGTTATGCCAAAAGGGTGTACTTGAACTGTGATTTAGCAACGCGTTGCGTGTGAGTTTTAGTTTGCAAGAGTTTGTATTGTATGTGTTTTGATTTGTGTGTATTTGGAGCAGATTAGCCATGTATTTGTGTGAAAAAGTTATCAAAGTTTATGTTTAGTGGAGTTGGTGGAAGGATTTTTGTGCTTGAGAAAGTGGAGAGTTTTTTTGTGTCTAGAGAGTGGGTTGCAAGAAAAGAACTAAGGAGTGTGCGTGAGTTTTAAGTTGTGTGAATGGTGGTGGTGAAATTTGGTTAAGGTATTAGTGAAAAAGTGGTAATTGTGTGTTTGAAAGTTGTTAAATTTGTGTTTAAAGGAGCAAGTGGAGCTAGTCTGAAACTATGCCCGGCATTACTTTGGCAACCAGTGGAGTGATTTGAGTTTGTAGCTTTGGATTTTTGTTTTGTAAGTTTTTAGTATATTTTGAAAAGTTTGATTGCAAGTGAGTTTAAATTTGGTAGTTTGGTGCAGGGTAACATCCAGACGAAGGGCTAATAATTTTAACCTTAGCAGTGAGGCAGAACGGCGTAGCATGTAGGGCGGGTTCAAGACTAAACCCCCCGCTCGCTCAGCAGCGCAGGCGAAGCGTCAGGGGCTAAACCCCCCCTCTCAGCAGAGTGAGTGAGTGAGGTGGCGGCACAAGCTGTAACTCGCCAGCTCGCCAGAGTTCAGCGTAGCCTTGCGAAACCCCAGCAGAATGTTTGCTCAGGGTTGCGAAAGGCTTGTGGTGGGTTTTATAAGTTTAAAATTGTTGGTTTAAGTGCTTTGAGTGAATTGTTTTAAGCATTTGAATGTGTGGTGTGAGTTTTATGTGCTGTGTGAAGTTGTTTTAGATTTGAATAAAAAGGAGGAGTTTTTTTGAGTGGTAGAGTGTGTGTGTTGTGAATTTTATTAACAAGCTTTTTTTGTGAACTTTAAAAATGGGGGCAAACAAAAGCAAAGTGGTTCCTAAGAGTAGCCCCCTGGGATGTGTTTTGACACACTGGAAAAAGATGGTGAAGGTGCCAAGAGAGAGCTTATTATATTATGCACCCACTGGTGGCCGCTTTATAAACTGGAAGGGGGTGCGAAGTGGCTGCCTTTTGGTACACTGGATTATGAAACATTACTGCAACTAATGCTTTTTCTTAGACATGAGCAAAAATGACCAGAGATTGTTTATGCTAAATTATTTTTCACTCTTTGAAATCAACCTGAGAGACAAAAAGAGTGTGGGTCAGACCAACCTCTAATCCCTTATTATTGGTTTTTGAAAGGATAACAAAGTTAATATTGAAAAACCTGAGCGATGTTGCGGTGCATGTTCAATAAACTTTGAAACTGTTCTTGTTATGTTTATCCAGTTGATTTCATTCTCCTTTTATTAAAATAGAACGGGTGAGGTGTTGGGGTCCCTCCCCCGCCGTGTAGCCCTGGGAGAGGGGCCCTGAGGGCACAGACACGGGGTTTCCCTGCCCCTGCTCAGCCTCGTTCCCATTGGTTGGTTTGTGTTCCCCTGCGCGGGCAGAAGGACCCTTGGTCCCGTGACTGGAACAGTTCCTCGGCAGAGCTCCGGCCATGCGGCTGGAGAAATAAACATCTCTGAAACATCTAGCAAGAATCTGTCTGTCCGTATATATTTCCTTTCCACGGGACTCCTGGTTTGATATATGCATGTTGCAGGATCCCCACTGCAACAAACCAACACAATCCTTATTGGGCTGATACCCAGTTACTGCTTGATGCTCTACCTGAATCAGAAAAGCAATTAGTTATAAAGACACCTGTGAATATGGCTGAAGATGATTGCAGGATAACACAGGAGGATGTTAAAAAGGTACTTCCTCTTCAGGATCCAGAGTGGGGCCCTAATGAGCCAGATGAAATGGCACAGTTAAAAAGGTACTGGGGATTCATAATAAAAGGGCTAGAAAGAGCAATCCCTAAAGCCATAGACTGCTCAGCCCCGTATGCTATGAAGCTGGGTCCCTCTCAAACACCTTCTGAATTTTTAGACAACTTGCGAGATGCGATGCGTTGCCATGCCACCTCGGATCCTGGACCGGAAGAAGGAGTGCAGCAATTGGTAAATTTATTTTTAGGACAATCCACAGGAGACATCCGGCAGAAGCTTCAGAAGATGCAAGGTCCAACAATCCAGAATCTAGAGACTTTGCTTGACGTGGCATGGAGAGTTTATAGTAATCGGGAAGAGGGATACAAACAGGGGATGCAAAAATTAATAAGGGTGACAAGAAGAAGAAAAAGGAAGACGTGGGCAAGGTCCACCAAGACAAGGACCACCCTGACTGGGAAGAGACCAGTGCACCTTACGCAAAAAAACCCCCAGGCACTGGAAGAACCAATGCCCAGAAAGAAGAAAGGGTGATGAAAAAAAGGAAATATGACCAGAGAGGTGTGGGGGTGGTTGCTCATGTAAAAGAAGACTGGGCCCTACCCTAGGGGACCCTCTGGTTATAGTTAAGCTAGGGAACAAAGAAAAGAAAGTGGAATTTTTAGTAGATACAGAAGCAACATACTCAGTGTTGAATAAAGCTTTGATACCCATATCAAGGGGTTATTTTGTAGTGACAGGGTCAACTGGCCAATCTGGAAAGGCATACTTTTGTAAACCACTGAAATATAAATTGAGAAAACAGTGGGGAATTCACCAATTTTTATATATGCCTAACGCTCCATCTGCACTTTTGGGCAGAGATCTGCTAGAGCAGCTGGAGGCAAAAATAATATTTAAAAATGGGGAAATCAGTTTGGAAGTAAAAGACCAACAATATCTAGAGTTGCTGAGCCTAATGCTAATAACCAAAGAAACGGAAATAGCGAATGAAGAAGAAATGATTAAGAAGATAATGGATCAAGTATTCCCTGGAGTGTGAGCCTCTGGTACCCCAGGGAGGGCAAAGAATGCCCTGCCAATTCAAATCAAGCTTAAAGAAGGGAAACGGCCTGTAAGGGCCAAGCAATTTCCCTTGAAAAGGGAAGACAGAGAAGGGATCAGGCCAATTATTGAGAACTTTTTGCAAATTGGATTGTTAAGGGAGTGTCAATCTGATTTTAAGACTCCAACTTTACCCGTGAAGAAACCTGATGGGTCATACAGGTTAGTACAAGATTTGAGAGCAGTCAATAAAGTGACGGAGGATTTATACCCAGTGGTTGCTAACCTTACACCTCATGAACTCGTTTAACACCTGAACTAACCTGGTTTACCGTTTTAGATTTGAAGGATGCTTTCTTTTGCCTCCCTCTCCATGAAGCCAGCCAGAAAATTTTTGCACTTGAGTGGGAGAAGCCCAAGAGTGGACGCAAAACTCAACTCACACGGTGTGTATTACCCCAAGGGTACAAGAACTCTCCTACTATATTTGGAGAACAGCTTGCAAAGGATCTAGAATCCTGGGAACCCCCACCGGGAGAAGGACAGCTGCTTCAGTATGTGGATGACCTTTTGATAGCCACCCAGACCCAAGAGACATGCATCAACTGGATGGTAAGCCTCTTCAACTTTTTAGGCTTGCAAGGGTATCGGGTGTCCCAAAAGAAGGCCCAGATAGTAAAGCAAACAGTCATTTACCTGAGCTATGAAATAAATGCTGGATAAAGAACCCTGGGACAAGAGCACAAAGAAACAATACACCAGACCCCGAAACCCCAGACAGCAAAAGAGCTGAGAACTTTTCTAGATATGACAAGGTGGTGCAGACTGTGGATTAATGATTATGGGTTGCTTGCCAAACCTTTATATGCATTGATTACAGAAGGAAACAAGAGCCTGCCATGGACAAAGGAAGCAACACAGGCTTTCGACCAACTGAAGAAGGCCTTCATGTCAGCTCCAGCCCTGGGACTTCCAGACGTGAGTAAACCATTCTTTTTGTTTCATAATAAAAAGCAAGGGATTGCCTTGGGAAAACTGGCACAAGACTTGGGCCCGTATCGGCAGGCAGTAGCCTACCTTTCCAAACAGCTGGATGCAGCAGCCAAAGGATAGCCAGGGTGCCTCAGAGCCATTGCAGCAATGACAATAAACATCCAAGAGGCACGCAAGTTTACCCTGGGCCAGAAAATGACTGTGCTAGTGTCTCATACAGCATTTGCAGTCCTGGAGGCGAAAGGGGGACATTGGCTCTCCCCTCAGAGATTCCTGAAGTACCAGGCCATACTGGTAGAACAAGATGATGTTAAAATTGTGGTGACTGACATTGTGAACCCAGCTTCATTCCTCAGTGGGAACCCGGGAGAACCGGTGATCTATGACTGCCGGGAGACCATTGAGGCCACTTACTCCAGTGGCCCAGATCTGAAGGACACTCCTCTCGAGGGTGCTGAGACCTGGTTCACTGATGGAAGAAGTTATGATATCAGTGGAAAAGACGTGCTGGGTATGCCGTTACCACCAGCCGAGAGGTAATAAACTCTGGACCATTGCCAACAAACACCTCTGCAAAGAAGGCTGAAATAATTGCTCTAACCCGAGCCTTGGCATTGGCAAAAAGAAAGAAGATTAATATTTATACAGACTCAAGGTATGCATTTGGGGTGGTTCATGCACACGGAGCCATTTGGAAGGAGAGAGGACTGTTAAACTCACAAGGGAAGAGTATCAAGCATGCACCAGAAATACTGAAGTTCTTGGACACGGTTCAGTTACCTGAGAAGGTAGCTATCGTGCACATTAAAGCACACCAAAAACTGAGTTCTGAATTGGAAGAGGGAAATACGCTGGTGGACAGAGAGGCAAAAGACGCAGCCAAAGGTGAAGTACCCAGCGAAAAGGTAGAGGCAACATTAATACCAGATGGAAAGATTTGCCTTGAAGGTAGGCCAGAATACAACAAGAAAGATAAGAAACTTATAAAAAAAAGGAAAGTGCAAGTTATAATCAGAGGGATGGGCTTTAACTAAGAATAACGAGCTCATAGTACCTTCTTATTTGTTGGGGTCACTGGTGCAGAAAGAACATGAGAAAACACACTGGGGAATGGGTGCTTTGTCCAATTATTTGAAAGATAGGATTATGGCTAGGAGATTGCAAGGTGCAGTGATACAAGTAACTCGCCAGTGTGGTCTTTGCCTCCGAACTAATCCTAAGAATATTCCAAAACCTAAAGTTGGACAAATTGGGAAAGGCTGCGGACCTGGGCAACAGTGGCAAATTGATTTTACAGAATTACCCAGAAAAGGGAGGTATCGATACCTATTGGTATTAACAGATACCTTTTCAGGATGGCCAGAGGCCTTCCCCACTAGGACAGCTAAAGCACAAGAGGTGATCAAAGCGTTGTTGCAAGAAATAATACCCCGCTTTGGAGTTCCAGCCACCATGTCCTCAGATAGAGGACCACATTTTATTTCAAAAATTGTGCAACAAATCAGTCACCACCTGGGAATAGATTGGGAGTTACATACTCCATATAACCCTCAGTCTAGTGGCCAGGTAGAAAAGACGAACCATTTGATTAAGCAACAAATTATAAGCTTGGGACAAGAAGCAAATTTGCCCTGGCTCCAGGCTCTCCCATTGGCATTAGTGCAGATTCGAACAAAACCCAGAACAAAGGAAAAGTTAAGTCCATTTGAAATTTTATATGGGAGGCCATATGTGGTTCAGGAGGGAACTTCACCCATTCAGATGGGACAAGAAACCCTGCACAGATATATGGTGGCCTTGAATAAAGAACTCAGAGAAATTGAAAAATATGTGGCCGGGGCCCAAAGCAGAGAGAATTAGATGGGCCAGTACATGATGTACAACCTGGAGATTATGTGTATGTTAAGTCTTTTGCAGAGAAGACTTTGGAACTGCAGTGGGAAGGACCATTCCAGGTGCTCCTCACCACCTTCACTGCAATCAAGATCAAAGAGCAGAAGGCCTGGATTCATCACTCCTGGCTGAAGAAAGCCCCTGAGGGAGTTTGGGAGGTAACACCGGGCCATGACAAACTGAAGCTGAAGCTGACCCGAAAAGGCGATGGATGAATTCAGTTATGATGGACATTATGTGGAAAGTTGGGACTTTACTAATTATTCTTGCAATCGTAGCAAGAGTCAAAGCAGTACCACGCCAGTCTAATGCAACTGAAATATCCCGGAGCCAGGGGAAGGCATATGATCGTCACTTTCGGAAGGCTTTGAACAAAATGCTCAGAGTCACAATTACAAGCCTGTGGGAAGGAAGGGGTGCTTGAAGATGTAAATATGCATTTGTGCAAGATGGGTTTCATTACCATCCGCCCATGAAACTTACCTGATTTGGCCCTGGATGCTGTGACAAATGCTTGAGCAGTTAAGTTTAGACTCACAATAGAGGGGTGTGCAACAAAAGCAAATGATGAACAAATTGACCGCAGTAAGGAGTGACTTAATTAAATTGCAGCAACCGTTGCAATCCTCCTTGTTGGCCCTGGGTGATAACCATTGGAAACTGTCCAAAATATTGCCAGATTGGGAAGATACAGAAGAACAAGACCATGAATTGTAACTGTATTATACCCCTCTGAGCTAGAATGTGGGCATGAGAAATTAAAAGCTAGTGGCAAACCATTAACCTAGAGCTCTGTTCTATGAGGGAACAGTTAGGGTACATATGTGGAAGGATTTTACGCAAAGGCATTTGTTTGAAAACGGACCAAAGCATTTGTCACTTTGAGGTGCATTCAATTAACCAAACAACGCAGTTAGTGTATACTGGAAAAGGTTGCGTCTGCCTCAGGACAGCATGTCCCACCATAACGATAGACAATTAACATTTGTCTCATCATTGGTGGAATGTGCTTTTCAGATGGTCACCGACAGCTGCTGGTATATTCAATGCCTTGATTCATCCTATTATTGTATTGCTCATTTTAGTAAGCGCAAGTTGGATTTTATCTGTGGTGATGCTTGTTTGGTATTGGAAGATGCTGTGGAGAACAGCAGCATTGACATCACTATCCAAAGCGTATGGTTTGGTCTTGAATGAGAAAAAGCCTGACCATGCGGCTTGGATAAATGATTAGGAATCTGTGTACTAAGTAAAAGAATTTACTCACTGTTAAAAGAGAAGTGGGGAATGAAACATAGAGTTAGAAGAAACATAAAGATTTTAGTTATAGGCTAGCTGTGTTGAAATTAGTTAGAATAGGAAGGAATTTGGGCCCAGCTGTAGGGAACAAGGCCAATTACCAATTTCCTCCCTTGGTGGGAACCAGTTCAAAAGTCATACAAGAGGAAACTTAGAGGTCACTAAAGTAACTAGGATTGTTAAAGATCAGAGAGGCAAAAAGGTCAAAATGAGGAAGATGAGTTACTTCATCTTTTTTGGGACCACTGACCCAATTCAAGACCACCGACTCAATTCAGAGCACACACTACGCATGCTTAATGACATTTAAGCTCATTTCTATACGAAGAGGAGAATGGGAGGTGTTAATGCTATGAATATGCATTAGTATTTTGGATATTCATAATTTTTGTAAATAAAAAGCTTTGTGTTTGCTTGGATCGGGCCCTGTGTCTTAGGGAGCTATCCCACGCAGTGCCTGGCGCCAAATAAACATACACTTTCTAACTCTAAACTGTTAGAGAGTTTTTGTCCGTCTCAGTTGGATATCGATATTAGATCGATATTCATATTTTGGTAAACCATTATTACTCACGCCCAGTGCTGTGGAGCTGAATGCAGAGAAGAGGAACATTGAACAGTTATTTTTTCAGATTGCATGTTAGCAGGCACCTAAACCAAGACCTCATGCAGGTTAAAAATGCAGCAAGCTCAGCTGTTGTCTGTTATCAGACAATGCTTTAGGAATGATTACAAAATAAGTTGTTTGCCAGATTACTGAAGCTGTTTGGAATTTCATGCCAGATTTCTGATCTCCCTTCCATGGTGGATGTTTTATGACAGTTAAAGGATTTAATTTTGGGAGATTGAGCAGGGGAAAAAAAGCTTATATGAAGGCCAAAGCACAAACTGACAAAGATGATACAGTTGCAGAGTTGGTGGTTGGTAATACTCAGCAGATTTATTCTCCAACCCCAGAGATTTCCTTGTAAAACTCCTTTTCACAAGGATCTTTTACCTTCCACAGGCTTTCTGACATCCTCAAGGCGTACAGGATTGGTGGTAACTGCTAACATTTCATATTTGTTTTGCCAATAGGAGTCCATTAATTCTAAATTCATCTCTTTTCTAAAAGTATTTAAATATAAATTAAATAACAAATTTCTTTTCTTAAAATAAAATGAAATAAAATACTGCAGTGGATGTAACCAAAATGCTAATGCCAAAAATGCAAGAAAAAGGCAGAAATTAAAATAAACCTAACAAACGCTTGGTGGTATGGACCTAGAGCTGTAAAATTGCTGTTTAGTGCCCTGGTTTCAGACTCAATTTATCAAAGTCAAGAAAAGCTTCTTTCAGTCATATCTATGAATTAGTCAACAGAGCTAGCTCTTTATTCCTCAGTAAAAAACCTGCTTGACAGGATAAACAACTTTGAGTTCTCCCTGAAAAAAGGGCATTGATAAGTTTTGATAAAGTTTGTGTTGCTTACTATTAAAATATTCTGCCGTGTTGTGGTTCTTATTCTTTTGTCTAAGTCATGCAAACTAAGTCATACAAAAGCTAAGTCATGCAAACTTTGGCATGAATCTCTTGGTGTATTTGTCACAAAAAACCCCAAGTGTGCTGAGTTCTTGGTAGAAAAAAATTAAACCCTGGGAGTGGAACACCTCTAACTGAATGGCCTAATTAGTCTGTGAAAAATCAATGCTGAGCTGCCCCTGCTAATGTTAGTGTCTTGTGATTTTTGCTCTTTTTTTTTTTCTTTTCGTTTCTGATAAAACCTGGCATTCTGTAGTTTTTCTCTTTTTAAATGTACTGTATTCCACTTTCCAAAAAAAAAAAAAAAATCACACAACTATAAACTCTTCCCATCTTCCTTGGTTCTGAACATTACTTGTATGTGAAAACAGGTGCACATCCTGTGGCTGTAGGGTAGCACAAAGACTGCTCAAGTATAACGTACTCAGAGACGCAGATCCCATCCTTGTCAGGGGATTGGCAGAAATTCAATAAGGAGACAATTTAGGAAGAGTCCTGATGTCCTTGGGTTAGCAGGTAGTGATTATAAATTGAAGGTGATATGCTTGGCCAACAAGAAAGAGAGCACATAACCTCTTGGAGGAGAGCCCAGATAGAACCTCCCCATCTGGTTTATACACAGGGTAACAGCAGGGACAAAGCATTAGGACTTAGTGGGCAATTTCATTATTATGTGAAAATATTACTGATATCAAAAGAAGTTTTAGTAAGCAGTTACACAAAGAAGAATGACATGGGATTTTGACAAAATATTCCTGTAAGAATAGATAAATAAACTCTATTTTTATGGAGTAAAAGACAGTCACAAGCTAGGTGTACTTAAAATAACAAAAAATGCTGAAGATCTCTCTGACTGAGGAGTAAACGAAACAAAGAATATAAACCAGCTATTTCTTGATACTTTTTCAAGTTTCAAAACCAGGCAGGTATATTTTGATATTGTCACTTCCAGTGTTTTCTCTTTTTTTAGGTTATTAAGCAAGTTTTGAATAGAAAAGGTAACAAATACTAGAGCAGATGTGATTTTTCCCTCTCTGTCCCACTGCCTGTGAGCCTTCAGGTCAAGGTTGGGTGCATATGTCAGAAAATGCTATAGTTGGACTCAGGATGCTGAGTTTACTCAGGAGAAATTTTTTTAAACCTGGAGATGGTGATATTGGATAACCTATTATCACAATTCCTTTGGTGCCCTAGCAAATATTGCTGGCCTCTTTGTGCACACTTCTGTTGAGTGACAACAAACTGCTTTAAGTGACCCTGCCTTGGCAGGGGATTGGACTAGATGGTCTCCAGAGGTCCCTTCCAACCCTAACAATTCTGTGATTCTGTAATGCTTTTTACTAAAGGACAGTTGTCAGGACTTGCAATTCGTAGATCTTGATGTTTAAGTGCCAAATTATAATTTAATATACTTACTGTCAAAAAGGCTATAATTTTAAAAAGTGAGAAAATACATAGTTAGGGATCTTAAAGATACTCTTTCCAGCTGCCCTAATTGCATAAACCCCTTCTTTCGTGTATTTTTTAAAAGAATATAACAATTTTCCTGGCCGTGGTTGCTCTGACAAATGCTTAAGTTTGCCTCCAGAGCCTACATACTAGCAGGGCTGAGCAGTGAATAACTTGTCCGATCAGACATCTCATCACAGCCTGATTATGGCTGAGCCTGTCATAGGTCTTGATCTGATAAGATTTCTTGGAGTGCCACTGTGCAGGTGACACCATCAATAAGTCATAAATGAGTTACCAGGGACAATGGTTCTCCCTTTCTGTAGTGTCTAGTGGTAGACTAGTGCATTCCCAAAACCAGGAAAGACATAACCCTGCCCCAGGCATTTTCAGGAAGCAGAACTCTTCTCCTCATCTAGGTGTGGTTTACAGGCATCAGGCCACAGAATAATTTTTCTTATCTCTCTTTGATTCAATCTTTTTCACAAGGCGCATTAAGAGCAAGGTGAGGAGGGCAATCTCTCTGCTCATGCAGAGCACTTGGTCACTGTCCAGTTTTAAACTTCTACCCTGACACCACGTATACAGGAGCACAGAGTTATGCAAGTTAACACAACAGCAGCTCACGAAGACAGTCCTAACTTTGCAACAGAGGCACTGGGTCCCACCTGGAACCTCTCTGACAGGTAGAAACTGAGTACAGAGCATCTGCTTCACTGGCACATCTCTAGCCCTGTGTCTGAGGAACTGTTTTCTAAAGGGTGAGAATTTCGTCTCCTCTTGCCTCCTGGGATACTGAAACAGCAATTCCTGCTTAATTCTTTGAAAGTGAGATGATGGCACTCACAGACATGGAGGGGTTTTGGCAATTGGACACGAGGGATCTTACCTTCACCTGCAAGAGGGGCAGTGCAAGGATTTGAGACTGTGTTCTTGGCCTCCCTCGACTGACAAAGCTGAAGGCAACACCACTTTAGCAAACAGCTGTTCTGCAACCATTTCTGAGGAAATAAATTCTTTGACTGTATTGAATAGTGCATTTTTTTCAGGCAACTAGATACCATTCATAGGCAGGTATTAAAAAGTCCATTTTGGCAGCAAAGGGCTGGGTTTATTGTGAAGTTAACAGTGGTGGAAATGGTCTCAGAAGATGTATGATCTGCCCTAATATACCAAGAGGAATGCTCTTTCTAGGCACCTCATCTGCAACTGGAAAATACTCAGTGATGTTTTTCCTTCTATTTAATTTTTTAATGTTCTTCAGTTTAGAGAAAAAAAGACGAAGAAAAGATGGGAAAAATAAGGATGACTGGAGGGAGGAAAAAACATTGCTGTTAAAATACCTGAACACTCTGCTTCTCTGTCGGGGAAGTGTGTAGGCTAGTCCCCCTGCAAAATGGTCAGCTCCGAGCCCTGCTGACAGCTCTTTTATGATCAGTTCCCCTCTGATGGGGAGTGGGTGCTCTCTGATACATGTAATGAGCAACAACAAATGTAAAGGTAACTGGAATTGTTTGACAAACTGTTTCTGAGAGGAGACTAAATAAACAGAAAAAAACCTGAAGAAATTTGAAAAAAAAATTTAAAAAAGGAAAAATGACAACATGGTGGTCTCTATCTTTCATTAGCTTACAGAGACCTTTCCTGGTCATGGAGTTGGGGAAGAACACAGAATGTATCCCCTGGTGTGAGCGCTGAATAGCAACACCTTACTAGAGAATTACATACACTCAAATATGTTGTGCTAGTGAAATCATGTTACAAGGATGTGTAAACTCGTTTTTTTGACAAATCAAGAAAGAAGTAACACAGAAGTGAGATATCTTTCAAGGGTCAGAAAACAAGTTTCTGAAATAGTTGGGTCCAGAGCTTGTTTCCCGCATTGCTGTATGTTTCATTTCTCATGTTTTTTTCTGAAAAATTTCTGAGAATCACAATAGCTTTATGCAAAAGACCCTAAACTGCTAAATTTGAATTCAGTTGATCAAATTTCTCTTTGACTGATGCAATATAGGAGTAGTGTTTTGTTTTCTTGTCTATGACAAAATTTAATGGCCTGCTGCCATTTCGGATCTTCCTAGAATAAAGTTTAAAAAGGCCTGGTCTTCTGCACCTGTCAGTCTGTAAGCCATATATATTTTTATCTATTTGATTTATTTATATATTATTTTTAAGATATATTGAAAGTGGTAACTGATTTGGATGTAGGTGGAAATCTCAGAGCTGCTGCAGATATCTGTGTCAGGTTGAAATCCAATGCCTTATGGCTGTTTGCAATACAAGTAATACACGAGTATCTTAGCAGACTATAGTTTTGGCTGTATCTAGCGGGTTCAGGCTTCTATGCTGTACTCACCTTAAATATTAGATTAAAATAAAGTTTTTCCACTATTTCTGAATATTCTGACTCAAATTATGAAGTAGTTTCTAGGCAAATTACTACTTTCACCATACAGATGTCTGTCACATTTTGAAATAAGTTCTGTTGTATGCTTAGGCTCTGTAGGTAACATTGTCCTTCTTTCTATCTTCTGAGCATTTATGCATTTCATTTCTGTAAGACTGGGTAATAGTAAAATAATATTTTCAATTTAAAATATGTAACTGTAAAAAATGAAAATCCGTCTCTTTCAAGTGTGGTATTTAGCATTGTGTGTCAAATGATGCAGATTTCCACTACAGTACAAGTTTAGAAAATAGGGCTCTTGCTAGCCATTTCAGAGAAATTGGTTACAATAGCCTGATATTGCAATAAAGTGGCTGGTACTACAAAGGACAGTGATTTTCTATAATAAAGAAGGAGAAATCAGTTCTTATTCCATATACATTGATTTTTTATTGTGATGACTTGTAAAAACAGGCCTAAGTTTATTTCCTGATTCAATTATCTGGATGGCACAAAGTATGTCCATCATGTATTCATTCATTCATTCATTCATTCATTCATTCATCGAGACACTTTTAACATATTCCAGGGGCAAAGGTCACATAGCAGTGAATGCCAAACCAAACTTCTATCTACATGTTCAGTTCTACTCATCTCTGTGTACATCACAATGCTTGAGATTTTACTACGGATGAAGACGTGCTTGTGATCAAGTGAGTGCAGTTCTTTGGACAGGGCCCAGGTGCAGCAGTGAGTATTCTGCAAGATCCTTAGTGCTTCTGAGAGACTGGTCTCACAGGAAAACAAAGTATCTTCCCAGCACCCGAACTTCAGAGCTGATTGTTGATTGATTAAGTAACTCTCAAATGTTTGGAAGCAACAGTAGGTCTCAGTGCTGTATGAAGAGTTTCAATGAGCTGCTGTTTGACGGTATGAATGTAAAAGGAATTTTTTGGGACACTAGAAGTGTCTGCTAATGAGAATGCAATCCGTACAACAATTGAAAATATCTAAATCTAGAAACTTTATGACACTGTACATCACTGATTACTACACACATTTCTTTTTTTAACATTTCCAGTGGTGATGAGGCTATTGTTTTCCATGATGCATGCATTAGTCCTTATTGCATACACACACAACTACACTGCACACAAAATTCAAGGCATGGTAAACCTTGCCAGAATATATATGTTTAGTAAAGTAGTGAAATCAGTCCTGTTTCAGGTCACCCTCCTCCTGGTTTTGTGTCAAAGCTTTTTGTTCCAGCAAAAAAATCCTGCATATCAGCAAAAAGATTCTCAATTGTTGCAATTCTCATCAAAATGTGAGTTTTAGATCTGAGGTGAGCAATGATTACAAGTGTATGTCAGCCCAAGCAATGGGATAGGACCTTGTTAGCCTAAAAAGAACCCATGGCAAATTTATGGCAGAGCTATTGGGAGTTCCAGCAATACCTACAGGTGCATTTGAGGCTTTTAGACGTGACAGGGTTTATGCTAAACTTCAGATAGTCAAGGAGTAGCAAAGAAGTTGAAATGACTCAACAGTTCATTAAGCTCTTGCTACCATGCAAATGTGTCCTCTGTTATCTCATCCACTCCCCACCAAAAGAATGGCTTATCTTTGTCATGCTTTACAAGGGAAAACTTCGTTATTTAAGGCTGTCTGGTACTCAACTGTTTGCATTGCTTAGTGACGGCAGGGCTCGCTTCACTGCCAAACTTGCTTCATAATTATATGAGTTAAATAAATATTTTCTGATGTTAATTTGTTCCTTTGTGCTGATTATTCTGAAACTCATGTCCTAGATTCTTATCTTCTGCGGAGCAGGAAGAATAAAATATGTGTTTTAACCATGCACAGAAGAGTGTTGAAACTGGTAGAAATTGATTTGGTACTGTTCTGAAATCAAGCTAGGAAACAAACCTGGACTTGTATTTTGTCCTCATATTTCCTTGAGGAAATGATCCATTCTGAAAGGGGCGAAAGGGGAGGGGAGAGGACCTTGTGACTATCTCATATTTAATATCTCATCCCAGTGTTCTTGGTTTCTTTCTCAATGACTCAAAGAAGGGAAAATGATTCACCAGGTCTTTCACCAAAAGTAGCATTTAAGCCATGATAATGTCTGAGCAACTGTGAGATATTCAGACAGCTGTGTAGCAGCTGAAAACTAGTTTTATTTAATCAGGAAATAATGATTTTTGCATGAATTACAGAAAACTTAAAAGTTCACATACGAGCCTTTTTAATTTTTGTGTCAACTTTTAATTCTGTGCTAATAGTTTAAAAACCTGATTCCAGTTGCCATCAAATGGCTTACAACTGGTTCTCTACTTCAATATTGTGTGAAACTACCTTTATAAGCAAAATGGGTTTTCATTAAGCATGATTGTATTCAGAACTTGAAAAAACAAAAAGGACTGAGCTAAAATCTCAATGTGGCTATTTTGGTACAACATATTTTTCTTTACAAACAGACTTTTAGTGTGATCATTGGCCAGAGAATATGCAACAGCTCAATATTTCATGCAATTAGGCCCTGTCTCAAC
>NW_008236932.1:2845223-2891050 GCF_000691975.1 Corvus brachyrhynchos | reverse complement strand
TGTAGAAAAATATTTCTCATCCTGGAAAGGGCTCATCAGCTTAAGCAATTTTGGGAACTAGACAGAATTCTTTATCTACACAGTTTTCCTGCTGTTTGCTCTGAAATTCCCTGCTATTTGCACTGAAATTAGATTGGAGAGGAGGGTGTTGCATTATCATCCCACTTGTGAGATTCATATATGTCACTGAACAGCTTTCAAGTAAAATGACAGAAGGCCATCACCTTAAGCTGTTTAATTAAATTGGGAAAATTAAAGGAAAAAACTGTGTGGATTTATGCTGGGAAGAATATTATATGAATCTTGTATTTTTAATAGCTTTTCTGCACAAAGCTCCTTGACAGATTTTTCGCTTTAGTGAACATTTGAGAAAATGAAATACTTTGTCAACAAATGATTTCTTCACTTTCTGTTGGGGAAGTTGTTTCTTGTGCAAGATTTAGTACGTATTACTTTAAGTATTTATAAAATAAAATATTTCAATAGAAGAACAAAGCACAGAGAATTTATGGCATATTCAGTATTTGCAGTACAAAAATGGGAGCAAGCCTGATTCCAGCAGGACATGTCACTGTCTTTGCCAGACAGAGTGGCCTTAGCAATATATTTATGACAATAAATATTACAATATCTGTCTCTAAATAATCATGTAGCTGGAAATAAATGCCAGAAAAAGGGAATTTACTTGCATCTCATGTTACCACTATACAGGTTAACTTATTGTGATATACATCAAACGCGTCAGTTCATCTACTTTTTTTTTATTTACTGCTACACAATTGGCTCTAACCTAGTATGATTTATACCAGCTGCTTAATCACATGGGAGTATACCTGCCATTGAAATTATTGCATTACCACATGCTGGTTGCTGCCTTTTCTATGAAGTGCTATGAAATTCTTCAATTTACCTAGTGGTCCTTTGCCACAATCCTGAAGAATTTCTAGTGGGTTTGCCGCAAGTCTACTCCTGTTTTTTTGTAGCAAAGTCCTGCTTTTGTGACTCTGGAATTTGTCCTAAATTCACAAATACAAACACACTAAGTGTGAGAATTTGTGGATTTTTTTATTAGTATTTTTTCGTTATTCATATTTCCTAAAATTGTAGCTCCTTGAAATCCTATGGGCAACAGCTGAACCACTCAAACAGATAAATGCATGTCTTGGTTTATTTCGTAATTTATTCTACTGCATTAAATGGTAGACTTACACCGTAACTATCAGCTCAAGTAGTGATAAGGTTGCTGGAGTGCTACCAGTGCATTAATGACTGAACTTGCTTGAAACACTAACAGTTGTTATTTATTCTTATAACTTAGCTATGGAAACTCACCTGTAACACATAACAAAACTAATTTTTTAATGATGTGTCTGCTACAGCAAAACATTTGATCCTAAAACTTTCAACTCCATGCAGAATTGGCAGTCAATTTTTGGAGGAACTACACTGTATCAGCATCGAAAAAGCTAAGTTTCTTTTTCAGAAGGGCCATTCATAATGAATGTAGCAGGTTTTAGTGTTATTTACCAGTGGTTATGAGCATATTCTTGAAGAGTAATGAAACAGAAAGCTGTACAGAAGATAGAAAATAAGTTTATTTCCTGTGACTGTGTCTGATAATACTGTCTTGATTTTTTAGATGAATGAACTATGCTCAACACATAGCTCAGTGGGTAATATCCACGGCAGTCCAGAAAGCAGGAGATGTCACTAAAAGAAGCTGAAAATAATTTGAGGAAAGGATAGGTTTCATAGTGTTGCATGCCTGGGACACTCTAAATACACCAGGTCTCAGTGCAGCAGTATAAAACGGAATAGACTAGCTCATGGTGGAAAGAAACTCTTCTTTAAAGGTAAAATACTTTAAAACATATGAATTACACTAAATATGGCAGCTTATGTTTGAATGGCCCTTTGGAGATGAGGCCCAGACTTAGTGGAGATGTTCTAATGAACAATACATTTTCAACTTCTTTTCTAGAAATGAGGGACATTGCACCAAGACTGCAGAAATGCATGTAAGTGCTTTTGGCAAGATCCTTACCCGACTGCAAGGGAGAGGGAGTGGGGTAATTGCATAATCTGTTTCTCCTGAAGTGGTGGCTGAAGCCATTGAATAGGAAACCATTACTACTGAGCAGTTGATGCCTGTCTATCATGGCAAGGGGCTGAGCAGTATCAGTTGTTTCATCATGTGAACTGCTATATTAACTTCTGAGTTTTTCCTCAATCTGGCAGACAATGGGGAATTCCAAAGGCAAAGGGTGAATACAGTAATAAATACAATGAAGTTAATTTGACATCTCTAGTAAGAAGTGATTATGACTACACTGTCCAAACTAAAAAAGGGATAATTCCACTTGCCTATACAATACCACTACAGGAGGAATATATCTCTCTTCAATACCCAAATTTGAGTGGAAATCATTGCACTTAGATTATCCTGAGTTAACATTGTTGACATAATCATTTGGAAACAGATGAAGCTTTGCAGGAAACCTAATATGAGTGAGATAAAATCAATAAAATTCTCTCAAACAAACAATGACTTCTGAGGAACTAAGCACTTTGAAGGAGGATTGATGATGATAGTACTTGCGACAATTACACCCTTTAAATCCAGCTGCTGATTTTAAACAGTATCATCAATTACTCCAAAGATTTTCAGTTTGTTATGCAAAGCTATGTAAAAGATGTGAAGAGGATAACCCAAGAAAATATCAGATGATGATATTCAAAATAACAAAATACAGCTGACAAAACAGAAGGAAGTGAATCCTTCCAGAGGGAAGTGGGCTTATGGGAATCTCATGAAATTCTGCAAGTCCAAGTGCAAGGTGCTGCCCCTGTATTAGGGCAATTCCATAAGTACAGACTGAGAGAAGAAGTCACTGAGAAGAGCCCTGTGGATAAAGTCACAGAGGTTCTGGTGGATGACAATAGGTCATGAGCCAACAGTGTGCACTGACAGCCCAGAAAGCCAGCCATATCCTGGGCTGCATCAAAACAGCATGTCCACGAGGCTGAGGGAGGGGATTCTGCCCCTCTGCTCTGCTCTGCTCTGGTGAGACCCACCAGGAATGTTGCATCCAGCTCTGGGATCCCTAGCATAATAAGGATGTAAAACAGTTAGAATGTCATAGGGTGTAGAACTGTGAGAGGGCCATGAAGATTATCAGAGGGCTGGAAAACCTCTCCTATGAAGACAAGCTGAGAGAGACAGGGTTGTTCAGCATGGAGAAGAAAGGGCTCCAGGGAGAGCTTACAGCACCTTCCAGTATAAAAAGAAGGCTTACAAAAAATGGGGAGATTAGTTTTTACGCAAGTATATCATTATAGGACAAGTGGGAAAGGTTTTAAACTAAAAGTGGAGAGATTTAGTTTAGATATTAGGAAGAAATTCTTCACAGTGAGAGTGGTGAGGCACTGGCACAGGTTGCCCAGAGAAATTGTGGGTGCCCTGTCCCTGGAACTGTTCAAGGCCAGGCTGGTGGGGCCCTGAGCAACCTGATCTAATGGGTGGCATCCATGCCTGTGGCGGGGGATTGGAACTGGATGATCTCCAAGGCCCCCTCCAACCCAAACCATTCTATGGTTTGATGTTCAGTTGATGTCCCTTGCTTTTAACAAAGATGTACAGAACCAACTTGAATGTGTTCTTTTGGAAGATTTTTAAGAGGACTATTGATTTATTTATTGGGTGAATGGTAGTCAGGTGCAAAATATCTTCTAGTTACTGCTATTGACAGTAACTGCCAGAATACATAAACTTTAAGATTTATTTAGATTTTCTGAACTGTAACAAACCCAGGAGTGGGATCAGTGAGACTGTATACAATGTACCAAGACATTAACCACTTTTAGACATTTTCCTTCTTTACAGAGCATATCTGGTTAGGAGTGCCAGTGAGTAAGTGCTCAAGAAAACAGCTATGCCTCATTAACACTTACTCCCCAAATCAGTATGATCTCAGAGCTAAAGAAGCCTGTACCACTATTTTTGGTCTGTTTTTAAAAGACAGCCTGAAACACAGAGTGAGTGTGATATGTTAGGATTATATCCTTTGTACTTTGTACTTTGGGGAATAAAATGCATCTGGGAGTTATTTCTCCCATTTGATGGAAAGGAAATATTAATGAGTAGGTCTCTGACAAATTGATTCCATTTATCTGGCCTAACACAGATAACACTTTAGCAAAGTGTTACATTAATAATCTATCCTTTTAGCCTTCCTGTTTTCTTGTGATGGCAGGTGCCACAGTTCTCCTATTACTTTAAACAGATGTAATTAAACAATGGCTCAGTGATTTGACTTCATGAGCCAGACTTCGATGTTTTTTTCCAGACCAAATCTGCTAAGTTGCTAAGCCTTTTTTGTCTCTTTAAACAAAATCAGGATCTAGCTTCATGTGTCTCAACCTTGATGAAACTGCTCAGTAATGAAAG
This sequence comes from Corvus brachyrhynchos, assembly GCF_000691975.1. Lineage (NCBI taxonomy): Eukaryota > Metazoa > Chordata > Aves > Passeriformes > Corvidae > Corvus > Corvus brachyrhynchos. Next base: position 2,886,603 of record NW_008236932.1, on the reverse strand, counting down.
CAGAGAATTGCTTTTTTGTTTCCAGATAACTCTTCAGTAAATAGAGTAAAACTCTACCTAATAACTTGACAGTTTTGGTTATCTAGGCATCTATATGAACATGTCTTGTAAATCAAAGGTTTGACTTGACAGAAAATACATGAAGATTTGTAACTGGATGGTGATAGAGAAGGCTATTCATGGATCCACAGTATTACTACAAATCATTCTACTGCCTCATCTATATTCCATTGCCTTTTTCTGGATCACATATTTAAATAGGTACCTAGGAAGGCACAGCTATTGTGGTAGAAGAGAGTTCACTGAATACCATTCCAGTTACAGGAAGAGTGATGTTAGGCAGCACGCGTGAACTGCATGGTAGTCCCAGCAGTCATTCCTGTGCAAGTACCTCGACTCTGCCTGTCTCCTGAGAGCAAAGATGTTGTCGTGTTTCACCAGCCTCAGGGAGATGTTTTGTTCTGTATCCAGTTTACAGTATAAGCAAAACCCCAAAGACTCAGAACTGGATTGAGATCCTGCTTGCGCATTTCTTCTTAACCAGAAAGCAACATTTTTATTGGCCTGTGGGGACCACTAGAATTGGTGAAAGGGTGTTAGAAGGAAATATAAGGAAGCAATACAAAATTTCATAGTAGCCATGACAGGCAAAAGAAAGTGCTACAGCTATGGAGAGAAACAGGATAGGAGGGCTGCAACACAGAAAAAAGTCTTGCTGCAGCTGAGAGGAGTGTCTGGTTGTTCTTATGCTCTTGACTCTAGATCCAGAGGTTTTACTTTGTCTGGTGACAGAAACAACTGCAAGATTCAGTGACAGTCCCTTCTGTTCCTCCTTTTCTAGTTGATTTAACACTGACAGAATCTCTCTCTGAGGTGTTATGTCATTAGGTCAGGTGCTATCTGCTCATCTACTGGAATTAACAGTTTAAGCATCCCGAAAGGCTGTGTAAGTTTATGTATGGAAAATTTATTTTTAAATTTAGGAGAAAGGGAAGAAATTATAGATGATATTGGGGATGAAAAGGCAAACACTTCAAAACTAGGAATTACCAGTATTTGAGGCAATAGCAAGTAATCATGTAGTAGGTAATCATGAAGATTGTATCAAAATACATATGCAGAAAGGAGTCAATTAAGTTTGCTTAAGGAACTTTGCACTCTGTTTTTTTTCCTGAGTAGAGCACTGGGTTTTGAAACCTTAAGGATCTTTAAATGTAGGCAATCGTAACCAATATTACAGTAATGTCTAATCTTGGCATCCTGCTAAGATACTAATTACTAGTGATATATTGTACCAATTATTTCTGCAGAAGTAGTTTTGTTAAAGGATTGTTTCCTTTTACCAATTTAAAATGTTCAGTCTTTGACTGTCTACTTATACCTCTTTATTATGAAGAATGCCATGCAGGAGCTGCTTGATGTATGTTTTTCTGTTGCAAATATGCTTTTATATACATCTATCTTATTTTGAATCTATACAGCTCCAACTTTCTCGGTTTCTCATGTGGCTTTATGATCTGACATCCCTAGCAGGTAAATAGAGCTTTCTTTACAGTGTCTCTGCCTTTCCAGAAAACTTAAAATTATGTTCAACATTGAAAATTGATGAACTGGTCAGGATGTCATAGAAAAAAACCAAAATCATGATAGATGTAGGAAAAAGAAAAAGACTGATGGAAGAATAGTCAGGGCAATTTTCGCTCTTTTCTGAAAAAGGTGGGGGAAAGGCATGGTTTACAGTGGCAAAATATAACAGGCAGTGACAGGAAATATTAAATATTTAGCTACATAAATGTCTCAGATTTCTCACTGCATGTTCACATGCTTCTGTTCTTCCACTTGCCTTTCAGACTATATTGTACAGATATTTTATAACTGGATGACAGTCACCTTTACTGCAGCAGTCCATGCTTGCAAAATATTGAATGACATTCAAACTCAGAAGTCCTGTGCGGCTTCAGCTATTGTGGGTTCTGGTGTGCAGAAGTATTATCAAATGTGCAGCCAGCAGGCTGAGTGAGATGATTACTCCCCTGTGTTCAGTCCTCATGAAACCACAACTGGAGTGCTGCAGAAGGAGTCTTGTACAGGTCCTCCAGAAGGGGTGAGGACTGGAGCTTGTGGTACATAGGGAAAGGCTGGGGGATCTGGGTTTGTTCAGGCTCAGAAAGGAGATTGAGGTGAGACCATATCACAACTTAGGCTTATCAAATAGGAGAAAATAGGGAAGATGTAGTCAGACTTGGAGGTGTGGAGTGGTAGGAAGAAGAGTCAGACGATGGAAAACAGAAAATTCTGACTATGTCAGAGGAAAACATTCCCCATAGGGACAATTAAATACTGGAACAGATTGACTGGTAAGGCTATGGGATCTGTGTCCTGGGAGAGATTAAAAACCTGACTTGATGAAGTCCTGAGCAACCTGACTTAATTGACTTTAAGCAGGGTTTGAACTAACCATATTGTCTTAAAATTCAACTATTTCACAGATTTGTGTGGGAACAAATAGATGGACTCCTGTGGTCAAGAAAAAAAAAAAAGATTTCTTAAGATTTATGCTAAAAAATCTAAACAGTTCACTAGCTAAATTATTGATATACACTTAAAATAAAATTGAATGGAAAATGTGCAATCAAATAAAATCTTAAAAAAAAAATTCATATCAAAATATTTTGCAGGAACAACCAACATTTGCTTGTAACATATTTTGAGATTCTTTTGTCAGCATGCAGTCTTGCTATAAAATCTTTTTGTATTATCTAAAGATGCCATTCTTGATATTTAGGGCTTTTTCCAGTCCATTTTGAGGGCAGGTTAATCCCTATTAATGCCAAATGTAGCAAATAAATAATTTTGATAACATCCTGACTAAGAGATTTTGTCTGTTAACTACTTTTTTTATGTGCAGTCTTGCATGTCTCTGGTAATTTGTTTCTCTGGAATCATGCAGTATGTTCCGAAAGCACACCATAAAAATAACATAATCATGATGTTATCTGTTCTGCTACAAAGTATATGACAATATTGTGTTTATTGTTAAATACAGCCTCAAGGACCTCATAACAGTGCCAAACAAGTAAGTTGTTTTCAATTAAGGACATCGTCCCAGTGCTCGGTAAACACAGAAGATTATTTATGTATGAGCTTGATGTTGTGTAGCAGAAGCATCCAGTTTAGCTTTTGTTCAGATGTAACTAAAAGTAACAAAGACCAAGCACAAATATATAAAAAAAAATTATGCCTATAATAAACCTAGATCATAGATGGTTAGTAAATTTTGTATTGTTCATACTGTATGGGTACTCCTAATGATTCCATTAGAGTTCAAACAACAGAATTCAGCACAAATGTATTTCTACTGAACAGTAGAAACACAATTTCTCTGGAGCTGCAGCTGGTGTAGTTGAAGATTAGTCTCTTACTATCCCTTAGGGAGATGACTGTCTCTGCCAGCTGACTTAGTTTTTATACTGCCAGCGATTTATTAGATTGCTTTGCTCTTAAGTGTGATAATAGGCCTTATGCTTAGCAAGGTTTAGAGACTTCCAGTGCATTAATATTTTATGGCAATGACAGTCAAGACACATTTTGTTTACCTAACAAGACAAGCCAAGCTACAGCTGATGTGTACTAGAGATTAGATTTACCTAGAAGGAGCTCTGCCAATTATGTCTTTAATGCTTTGCAATGATTTTTATAATTGTAATCTAATCATTCACATATTTGATGCATCAACATTTTGTTGCACTACTGTTTTGTGTGACTCGAGTGGTATAGAAACCTTTTGTCTGTAGCCATTTTGCTCAGTTCTTTGGTATCGATATATTTTCTTTGGATAGTTTATTTAATCAGATATAGCAATATCTGGAAGCTGAGAAAACTCCCACCTAGGATCCCATATAAACCTGCTTGGGGGATTCAGTTTACAATGAAATTGATTGAATGTTTCAATCTTGTGAACATAAACCCTGGTTGCTGTACTTATTCCCTATAATGGTCAAAATAGTACCCTGGTTTGCTGTCACTCAGTTTCAGTGACAGTGAGATCTTTTGCTGGACAAATAAATACTTCACGTGAAGGAGTTCTGTGCTGATTGCTTTTTGCTTCTTCTCAACAAAGCATATTTATCAGCTATTAGTGGTGGAAGACAGAGAGTGAAGATCAGTGGGTCAGGTGTCTGGCATTGATTCACTGCTATCTGCAAAAAAGCTCCAGGGACAGGATTGAGTATATTTACCAAGAAATTGCATATTGAAAGGTTTGATGCCTCAATTATTTAGGCTCAAGTATATCAGAAGATGGTAGATGTAGGTTCAACAAATGCTAATATTAGCAGTTATATGGTTTCAGCTGCAAATGTGGTGTTTGCAGCAAGAGTAGAAAGAAGTCAGGGAGGCAAAATTCAGCTTTTGTTATGAAATGAGCAGGTCCATGGTTTTAAACAATTAACTTCTCTTTGCATCAGGTTTTAAATGGACTTTGTAAGACTTGAGTTCATACAGTTATTCAAAACCATCTAAAAGAAATATATTTTCTGTAGAAGCTTAAGGGAACTCATAGGCTAATAACTCACATTTATTTTTCTCCAACATATCCATAAATATTATGAAATAGAGTAAGAAGTTGCAACAGTTCTACATTGTTTTTAAGATTAATTTTTAATTGACTTATGGTGTTCATTGGGTTTTTTTTGTTTGGTTTTTGTTTGTGTTTTTTTTTTTTTAATTATACCTATATTGAATATAATGACTTTTAATTTTAGTGGTCCAGGATTATATATATTGGAGTATATATGGAGTATATATATTCATAATAATATAGAGGGCAAATGAGACTTCCAGTCTGCAGCCCAGTGATGGCTGGTGAGCTGAGCACTGCAGTTTCTCAACCGTAATGATTTGGAGAATGTGCAATGTGCTACTCCCTCTTCCCAGATACCCTTGAAGGTGAAGCTGTAGTAAGCTGTGATCCTAACCCCAGAGAGTCCCAGTGGAGCTGCCTGTGTGCTGGTCAAGAGAAAATTGATCACACACAAACAGGCACACATCTGACACACACAAAATAAGGGTGGGTGAATGCATATGGAGGCATAAGACAAACATCAGGTAAAGTGAAAATAGTAATAATAGTAATAATAATAGTAATAGCAATAGTAATAGTAATAATTATTTTCTCTGCTAAAGTCATTCTTTTGTCTCAGTGAAATTTGGCTTGAACATTATACGGTCTTTTTGCATTCCTCTTGGGATGCACAAGCAGAGTAAGAGATATGAGCAGTCACAGAAATAATTATGAAGTCTGCCAGTCATTCAGCAAGCCAAATGACACAATTAGGAGCCATCTCTTATATGACTAGCAGGGAAATAGGTGGGATTTTCATTTTCAAAGCAAGTTAAAAGAAGGAGTAAACCCAAGAAGCTGCAGTAGGCCTCCAAAATTATGGTTGCAGGATTAATTTTTTATCAAGACTCTGTTTTGACAATGGCTGGTGGGGTTGAATAGTCCAGTTTTTCAACCTAATTTGTCACTTATTTGTGTGCACAATTGCTAAGGATGTGATATCTGGTTGGGATTTTCATTTTCAAAGCAAGTTAAAAGAAGGAGTAAACCCAAGAAGCTGCAGTAGGCCTCCAAAATTATGGTTGCAGGATTAATTTTTTATCAAGACTCTGTTTTGACAATGGCTGGTGGGGTTGAATATTCAAGTTTTTCAACCTAATTTGTCACTTATTTGTGTGCACAATTGCTAAGGATGTTTAGATATCTGGTCCCCTGTGTTTCTGGCACTGTGGAGGTCTGTGGCCTGAAGGATGCTCAAATACAGCCTGTGGAGGTGCAGTGTAGCAGTGGGGAGGAAGCAAATCACAGGTTTTCAGTGAATTTCAACAATCAGGATTATCTTGTCAGTGGTACTAGCCCAGGCAATTGTCATGGCTGTGTGTATGCTTGTATTTTCCAGGGATGAAAATGTATGCAGATGTGAATGTCAATTAGGTGTGGCCCTCAGGCTCTTGGCAAGATGCCGGTGTGAGCAGTGATGGTGAAGAAAGTGTTCTCCTCTGGGGAATATGAAAGTGATTTTGGCCTGAATGGCTTCAGGAACATCACTGGGTGCAGCATTTACCCAGATTCAGCAAAAAGATGGTGAAAAGAGAAGGCGTCAAACAATAGTTAAAAAGCTTTTTGATCAGATGCTCCAGCTTCTGGTGTTTGTCTTTATGGAGTATCTGTATCACACCATTTGATCTTCTCTGTGCCGGTGGTCTCTCCATGTGTTCTTCAGGAATTTTCTAATGAGTCTGATTCTACAATAGGTTTATTTTGACAGGAGAGTGTACCTTGTGCATACTTTAAGAAAATATGTGCTAATGTTTATTTGGCAAACAGTACAGATTTATTTCAGCCTACATTTATACACTTACTTCAGACATTCAGATGAGCAAATTTTTGTTTGTACAATGCTAGTGGAAAGAATGTGTCATAAGTACTGGTGTGGACAGAGGAGCCTAGCTCATACTAGTTGTTCATACTGAAAACACTTTTTAAAACGGTCCTGAAAATTTTTATGTGTGTTCTGACACATTGGTATAGGGAAGAATACCATATTGTTTAGGTAATCATCTATTTAGACAAATATACATACAATCACAGCAAATCATATGTTAGTGGTAACCTTTGACAACATTGAAAGTCTCTGAACAACATAATCTACAGGCGCCATTCTGAAAAGCAATTACACTTTGAAAATTTTTATACAATCTGAACAGAAATACAGTAAATAATGAATTTGTGTTCAGTAGTTTATGAAATCTACTTTTGCATGAATATTGTGAAAACCAGGAATTGAACTTATTTAATATTAAAGTGGATTGAATAACCTTTCAAGCTATTTTCACTTAGACTGAAATATAATAGAAAGCTATAATTTCCTTCCATTCCAATTAGTTTATTTTCCTGATCACCTCTAAAAATGAAATGAAAGCCATTAAAGAATGAAATAATTCCTATAATTTATTTTTTTATTTAGATTTATGTTGCTTGATGCTTAACCACTGCTGTGCATGTCCTTGTCAAAACATGAGGAATAATTAGTCCAAATATATGTGACCTTTGCTTGGAAATATTTGCAAACTGCATCATCTAAATATATGTATAATACGAATTTAAAGAGGGGAAAATAAAATCAATTACTCTGTTTTACAGAAAATAACACTCCCCTAGAGATCTGAAAAAAGTCCATTCATTATAGAAGGAAACTTTTAAAAAATGTATAACTTTATATAAAGTGTACCTTTCAAATCTATTACATGGCTAGAAAAACAAAAAGTCATGTCAGAAAAACTTTAAAAAGTTGTAGCACCTATTTATTTTTCAGGAAAATTTCCAAAGTATACAGAAAATAGAAGTCTTGCTTAGAGTATTTTAGTTTATTGCATTCTGTCTGCCTTGAAAATCATAGTAGAAATCTCCAAGGACTCCTATAAAGATGTATTACATCATAAAGCAAACTAAGGATAGTAACCCATGTTATTAAACTGTCAACATACATTATACTGCCATCTATCCACAATCCAACTCAACTTAAAGCCTCACTCTTGGCAGAAAGTTTAAAACATAAGACTACTCTCTAATCATCTAAAGCCCAGGGTACTTTGGAAAAAATGTTGTAATAATCGCTCCACTACTCCATTACAGTATGTGTGAATTTCATTGGTTTAGTACTGCAAATGCTCAGCCATTACAAGGAAGGATTCTGCAGGATTACCACTTAAAAGGTTTTATTAGTGATGCTGTAGATTTCTTATTTCACAGGATGTTAATAAAGGTTTGCTATAACAGACATAATGAAAAATAAATCTTAAAACCCAGTGCTTAAACCTTGCTTAATTTCCACATTAATATTTAATAACAAACGGGATAAAATTACATTGACATAAAGTCTGCCTTCTCAACTAAAGAAAGGAGGACTATTGCTTTCAATGATGAAATACTGAAGATTGGTGTTATTTGACAGGAATTATGATAACTAAAAATTTCAGATCTGCTGATAACATATGTTGAGAGAAGATATTCCAGCTCTAAATATTAATCTAAATCATCATTGTTAGTTTCCATTTTAGCATTACCAGGGAATCTTGAGGTTTGTTACAGGTATTCTTAGCCCAGAGTTTATTATGGGAGGTGTGACATATAAGGGTTACAGATACAGAATAGCAAGACAATTTAACCAAGTATCTACGAAGGAGAGGTCAGCTTTGAAGTCTTTGTGAAGTCTTAGCGTCAAATCTTTTGTCTTCTTCTGCAAGATGGAAGTGATTGGTACTTTCTTTTTTCCTTTTTCTTTATTTCCCCCCCACCCCCCCCAGGTGCTTTAGGAGAGAAGACAGGGAAAAAGAAAGAGGAAAGCACCAGACGCTGACTGACAGGCTGGGGGGAGTTGGGATGAGTGGGGGTTGTAAAGGGCATCCACTTGGATGGGTAGATCTTGAGTTGACGGTCATAGATGTGAAGATAGAAGAAAGGCTATGCTAATATATTAATAATGACTATTTTTATCTCTTCAAAACAAATAAATTGTGAAACCTTTTGCCATAAAATGCCATACACATTTATGTTATCAAGAAAAAATGTCAATCCTGTTGAAATAATTTCTCTGAGGTATTTTATTTAACTTAAATAGTGTTTTTAAGTTGAAACAGTAGAATCTAAAGTAATTAAGCTGCTAGGTTGTTGGAGATGAGAAGTGGTCAGAAACATGTGTTAGAACAGGAATGTGGGAAATGGTAGGAACTTTATCTCTGTTCTTCCAATCCACCCACATTCCACAAGTAATTAAACACTTCTGCTAGAAATTCAACAATTAAATAAATAAATAACAGAATTGACAAGAATTCTTAGCCACATTATGCGTCAGCAATAGTTTAGTAAAAGTGGAATACTTGTAAAATTTTTTTTAAATATAAAGTTTCAGCCTCATTGAACGGTCAAAAAGTATATTTAACTGTCTCACATAATGGTCAGCTGTCATTCAAACTACATGGCATAATATTCTTTTGAAACCATCATTTCTCATTATAGCTGCAATCAGCTATAGTAATTTTTTTTGTATGGAAAATAAGTTAAGAATGCATTCTGTTTTCTTGGACATATTCCTGTCCAACAGTTTCCACAGCAGGGGGCTTTATTAGGAACATGTGAAAACAACTGAGAAACAAAATGTCTAATGTAAAATGTATTTACAGCTTTCCTGAGCTAGACTGTAGTTGAGGGCTTTGTTGCTAATGAGAAATTACAGTATGCAACACAGTGCTGCCAAAGAAAGCATCCATGCAGACCCTGTAGTGTGCATCTGAAGACTAACATTTCCTGAACATATAAATATTTGGACTGAGTTGCAGTTTGACACGTTCTTTTCTGGGATCCTTCAGACTTCAGCCCAACAAATGCTGGCTGTTTTTTCCTCGACAACCTGTGAGGTAAGGAAAGAAACAACTAGTCAACCCACAAGAGAAGCAGTAAAAATCAGCAACACCCTCCAACCTCCTTCCTTTCCTGCAGCCAAGGGCCCTTAATACTTGCTGATTAGCCTCCTCACAGAAAACCTTTTGCTTTCTTTAACACCTTATTAGTGTTTTAATGAGTAATAATTAGAATTGAATCAAAATAGGATAGCAATACTTCTCTATGTGTATTTTATCCCTTAGCTGAGAGAATACTTCATCTCATGTTGTGCCTATTGGAAGATCTCATTTTGTGTGGAAAAGTGGTTGTGTCTATGGAGTCCCAGTCTTGAAGTAAGAGTGTAAAACAGGGACTCCATAGCTCATGCATGAGGCACCTGCATTTCAAACTGGCTCATCTGTAGGTCAGCTGACAGCATAGCCTTTAAATACCTTGCTGTGAAGTGTCACAGTTTTTAGGGAAAGTTCCTCAGATTGGTTATTTAGAGCACTACTGTTTATTCCATACAACAATTCTGCAATAAGATGAGGAATATATGGCAGCCAGGAGTCCAGCATTGAGAGGTTGGACAAAAAGAGGTTTTCCTCCTTTCTGCAGGACGTGAAGTTGAATGTGAAGGAATGAGTCTCCCAAGAAAATAATATAAAATACAAAAAATAATATATAATATAAAAAAATACCAAAATATAAAGCCAAAAGCAAAGCAAAGAAACATAAAGCAAGATACATTATTTTACATTTCAGCATTTCTCATAATGTTGATGAATTATGTCATCACAACTCACAGAGGTTAGTTAGTGATTGTCTCTGGCTAAAGTGACAACACCAACATGCATGGTTGTGGTCTTGGCTGCTTTTCTACTAATTGGAAAGTGGATTTGCAGAGGAGCTACTCCACAGGGAAGTCCTTGTAGCATGGAGATACACTTGTTGCTGTGAGTGCCGTCCAGGGTGGGGCTAAGGAAAATTCATCTAATTATCCACAGGTATGCAGAAGTTCACTGAAGAGGGGTTTTAATTCATGGTCATGCTCCACTTCTGCAGGCATTTGGCCAAAACTGAAAGCTTGCTAATGACCTGGGAAAAAAGCTAGACCTTCAAAAAGCTAAAACTTTTGAATTTGAAAGAATGAAATAGAAGAAGCATTAAATCAAGCATTAAAACAGTCAGGACATTGGCTTCTCTTTGTTACTCCTGTATTTAGAGTTGATGCTGTGTGGCTACTGAGACAGAAACACTTACCATGGTGTTCTTTCCCTGTGCCTAGATTGTTGTTGCACCACAGACAAAGAAATACTAAGCCAAGTCTCACATTCTGTGACCATACTTGAGGAAAAACTATTACAGTAAATAGCCAAGAGCTTTTTAAAAACTAAAGAAAAGGTGTACTTAATTTTTATTACAACTTTTATTTCCCTATTCCAGTGTGACAGCAGAATTTTACTTTGCAAAAATGTGAAAAGATATTCCTAATACCTTGATTTAATTTCCTCTATGCTGTGGGGATCATTTATATCAGAGGCATTTCTGGAGATGTTGCTGTAACTAGCTGTTCACCAACAATGACTAGAGCATTCATGTGCTGGAATTATCTCCAAATACTGGGCTACAAATACATATATCTGCTGAAATAAACAGTGGTCAAAAGCCCCCAATATGCTCCTTTTTAACTGTATTCCAAGATGTTTGTGAGTTACTCCTTGAAAAATTATCAGTTGTGGTAAATCTAGCAATACAATTGTGGTGAGCTGTTAAATGTTGTGTGCTTAATTAACACACAATTTAGAGAGAGAGACTATTTCCCACCTCCCCCCTTTCTATGCTCCATTCACAAAGGGAAGACAGGTCAGTCCAATACATTTGTTCAGCACTTAGAAAAATAAACTAATTCTTACCAGTAGTATTTTAATGAGAGTATTAAATAATGACGTCAATAGCACTAGTGAAAATAACAGTGAACACAGTAGCAGATATGTAAGTAGTATTTACAGGCTCTATCGGAGCAAGGACTATATAGCAAGCAAATGACTAAGATTTGCATTGTATTTTTTAAGCAAATGCAATATGCAAAATGAACTTTTGATCTTTTGGAATTTAGTCGGTTGTCAAAAATCAATTCAAACAAAATGTTGTGCCCATCATAAACACATAATCCTGTAGAATTTGTACTGTTCTTTGCCAACTAATTAAACCAAAAGCCATCTGGGGTACATAACTTTGTATTTTTCAGTTCTGTGGGAGACTAGCACTCAGACGTAAAATTAGTGTGGGAGGTGTTTCCCACACTCATCTGCTCAGCTCATGAAGGACTAAAAAACCATTGCAGCTGTGAATGGACTATTTTATGTTTCTGAGCTAATTTTCCAAGATCTGGACTTACTGTAGCATGTTTCTTTACCCACAGAAATCAGATGGGAATGAATAGTTGTGTGGAAATTTCTATTTGGACTTCCTCTTCTCCGTTCTCTTCCATACAGTTTCTCAGTTGCTCAGCCATATCCTTTGGTTGTATAGCATTACGGCTGGTCACAAATTGGTCATAAACTTTAATTGGGGCATGGATGCCAAATGATCAAGGATTTAAATGTCCAGCCTCAGTTATGACAAAAGTGCTGACTTTCTAGCAGAAAGGTCTTGCTACAATCATAATTTTGTTCTAATTTTTCATCCCTGCTCTATACACATACCCTTATCTCATGTGTTCCCCTTCCTTCCTGTCCCATTAATTTCAGTGCAGGTATACAGGCATGTGGGTCTGCTATTAAAATTGGCTATTTGCCAGCTGTGGGAGAACCTCAAGGTCTGCTTTTTATTTTTTTACTCCAGGCATTTTGGAAAAGACAGAGCTCAGTGATGTCTCATTTACTGGAGAATAGTTACCTGTGCTACACAGCAAGAATTTCAGAATTGTTTTCAGAAACGCCACGCAGGGAGGAAGAAGCAATGCTGGCAGCATCCACATCAGAGATATCCCTTGATGTCTCCATATGGCCTAAGCCTCCTGTTTTTGGCAGGCTCTTTCCTCCCTTCACTGCTACTTCTCACTGACAATGTGGACTCATTACAATTATAAGTATGAAGTTCAAAACAAATGCTTATTAATACAAAGTTATAAAAAAAACTTATAAAAAGTTTTGAAAATTAACCAAAAAATAGCTAACAAAATCAGCAGCTGGTCATGTACCATTTGTAACTGGAACAAAGAGCAAGAACAAATAGTTAATTCACTGAGACTGGGTACAGCTCAAAGTAGACTTTGCTTAAGATGAAAGTTTTCAAATATTTTTCCACCATCGTGTAGTATTGAGACAAGTAATGCTGGTAGCCCCTGCAGAGACCAGACAATTCTTTTGCTCCATCATCTCAGGTGGAAATTGATTCTTCCCAATGGTATGAATAAGTCAGTTTCTGCCAGTGCTTACTGTAAGTGTTGCTACAGAGCTGCGTAACAGTCTGGGACACTTCTGCAATCCTGGCTCTGCTTTTAAGCCCTGCAACGTCTGTGTTCTGAAGTTGAAGTCTTTGAGTCAAAGATAAGTGAAATGTAGGTTAATAATGAAAATATTTGAATATCGGGTAATCTGATCCTGAACAGGTTTTTCAAGATCTGGCTCAGCAGAGCAGCACTGAATGAAAAAATTTCTGCTACTTAAAGCACACTTTTTTTTTTTTTTCTCTAGGTTCTAACTCTCTGAAAAATGGAAAAAATGAAATACACTGTGACATGACAGCAAACAACCAGCAGCAAGTGTGAGGAAGGACTGGCTTCTTTACAAGAAAAATTATTTTGTTTTGTGGATCTTTCCAGTGATATCAGAAGAGTATTTGTTTTGAAGTATTATATAATCTGTGTTTTGCCTGCTTTTGGTACTACACATCCTATGCATAAGAATTCCCTCTAATACAGAACTTTGGGAAACAGTTTGTACTTGCTACTAGTCATAATCAATTTGCCCATCGTTACCCTGCTTTATTGAACCTATGTCCTCTGCTCTGTTTATTTTTCATTCTGAACACTTGAAAACTGACTTCTTGCATTTCAACTTATTATCTGTTTGGCATTATATTAAAACTGAATTTCAGACTTTCTATCTGGACATATGCTCAAAAGTGTTAGTGTATTTCTGCTTCTGCATGGATCAATATTAAAGTTCCCATCTGTTTCAGTGGTGCTGAATCAAGCCTAATGTTACCAACATCAAAGATAGTGGATTATAATGAGCGTTTGTATTTGTAGAAGTGTAGCACATGTTATATACAGTATGGACACTTCTATAGCAATCAATTTACATTTAAGAAGCCATCTTTAAATCTGTGGCTAGATGTTTATCACCAAAAATATAAGTTTATAACTAATTAATAGATCTGAAAAGCTATACAGAATCTTAGAATAATTAGATTTTCTTTGTTGTCTTCCCTCATTTTAAATGCATGTGCCAAATATTTTACAAGCAGAAAAACCCAAATTTTAGGACCTTAAATCAACACCCATTAGAACTGATTGCAACTTAGCAGAGACTACTTCAGCATTTGCTGAATCTCTTCCATTAATAAACTGCCATTTTCATGTAGAGGATTAAAAAAAGAGGGAAAAAAATCAGTTTATCAGTTTCCTTATGATGACATTATTTGTTTAAAAGCAAGTATTCTTTTCATTTTCCAGGTTTTTCATCAGTACCTAACTATCAAACACACCTCACAAAACTGTTCATACTGCAGCTGACATAATCAAGGATGCTGACACATGAACAAGGACAATGTTAGTTTCTACGACATTTAAAACAAAAAGTAAACTCATTGCCAAATGGGCAGGGACAGGAACGGTAAAGAGAGCTATTTTATATCAGACCAAAACATGATATGAAAGGTAACAAAGTAACAACTATACTGAAATTACTAGATGACCTCCCCAAAAATTTAAACTATTTTCAAAACATGTGGCAATAGAATAAAACAAAATAGCAAACAGTTATAAGGGCACTGTGCTTTTATTCAAAGAACTCTCCAGTAATCACTCTAGGGAAATTTTAATATATAGAATATTAATGTTTCCCCCTTTATCTTTGTTTACTGGATGATCTGAGTGCTAGTTATTAAGTTATTCAAAGGCAACTCAAGTTAAAATTTCATCTCAAAGTTGTGTATTTCAAGACTAGCATCTGACAGTACTTTAAACAAAGATTGATATCTGCTATCTCATGTTTTGGGGAATGGAGAGTAGGTGTTAAGCACTAGCATAATTCAAAAATGTATGTAAATTTCTAGGTATTTATGGTTTGAGACTTTTTAAGAGGATATTTCTGACTAACTGAGAAAAATGTTTAGAATGAGGACTTTTTAACATTTTTAAACCTGAAATTACTTTTCAAATATTTCTGCTAATATAGTCATGCCAAGCAGTGACAAATATAGCTGCAACCATATGTATTATATATAATGTAAGTTTTGAATTATGAAACAGCACAGATGTGCCATAGGAAAAAAAAGGATATTAATATCATCCTAGATAATTGTCAGTGATGTGCATACAGCTCTGGAAAAACTGGTACTTAACAGCTGTGCCACTACTGAGAGTAAGGGCAGCTGTAAGGTCTGAGGCTTCCCTAGTGTAACATGCTGTGGAGAGGTGGGACGTGTAGCAGAGTGCAAAAATTCTGTCATGTTAATCTCTGTATGCAGGTTTAAGATGTCCAGACTGTTTCCAGAATGTTACAGAAAGTTGTTAGCAAAATGAATTTTGCAATTTTCCAAAATACTCCTTTTAGTAAAATGAGAAAAAGCCTTGGTACTGATGAAAACCATCACCTAAAAGACAAATGGTGTGGCCTGTGTGTGGGGAAGAAACAGGAGGGCTTCCATGAGGAAAGGAGGAATGGTATAGTTCTTTTCCATAAATCACTGCCTAAATATTCTCATATAAAACAAAATGTAGATAGTAGTTCACAATTCTATGACACTACAGTTATAACAAAATATATGTTAATGAAAATCTTTTGAGGAAAATAAGGCATCCTAAGGTTGTGGGTAGTGCTATAGTTGCTTGTCTGGTACAGCTGGTTTTGTTTCCTCTCCTTCCTTCACCAAGCCAGACCACAGTTTGGCAAGAGCTACCACTCTGGTGATTTCATTTGTAGTGGGTTTTATCCAAGCAAACTGTGAGGCAATTTTATCGCAGGCAGAAACTGCACCTTTTCTTGGCAGCCAGGGTTTTCTTGAACTACACTACTCATCTTCTCATGTGTACTTGGACTTAAACAGCCCAGAGTCCTCCTGTCAGGAGCAGTTTTACACCCAGGTGAGCGGTTGTGTCTGCCAGCAGCCAGGAAGCCAATACAAAGGGGAGGGGGTGGGGAGGGCAGGCGGTGTTTGCTTATTGTGAGGGAGGAAGGGTAAGTGAACGGTTGCCAGGCAATATGTTTCTGGATGACAGATCCTCTGCTTTGCTAAGTGACCAGAGTAATTTTTTTTGGCAAATCTGCGCAGTACTCTGTGGGTTGTCCTTGGCCTGCAAAGAAAGAAATGGGTGTATAAATATACAAAAGGTATTTGATCCTTTTATAAAACTGGAGGTGTTGCAAGAATTAGTTATCTGGCACACATACACTTTCCTTTGCCTTTCTGTTTTTTCTACTCTCTTTCTGAATTGGTTACCTTGGTGTGAATCAGCGCTGTTCTGATCCTCCTCTGAGGTCTTCTCCAGCTGCCATTGAAGCTTTTCATCCATGCCATGTTTGTTGGCACTTCCAGTCACAACAACGGAAAACCAATGAGCCAGTGCTGCTCTTGGATAAGCTGCAGCAGCAGCAGGTGCTAACAGTGTGAATTGATAACAGCCACTTAAAAACCCAGTGCCCTTGCCAGCTTTCTACCAAGCAGAATTGCACTGTTCTTGCTGCTGGCTACAAGGAGCTCTTCCAATCAATACTGAAATGAGAGATGGAGATAAAGAGCTCCAACCTTTACTGATAGTGTCTGAGTTAAATGAAGAAGCATAATAATACACTTTCTAATACTCCTGCGTAAGTACATGCAGTGTATGTCCTTTAAACCCTGTGCCAGAGACCTACATTCTTGTTCTCAGAATTCTCCAGAGTTCAGAGAACAACTCTCCAGAGAGTTGGTGACATTTTTTGAGTTGGAAAGAATTCTGAAGGAAAAATTCTATAATATTTCTCATAGTGGTGATGTTTTTCATCAGAAGAACTACACGACATAATGTAAACGAATATGCTTACTTATCTAATGGTTGAATATAAACCTAAGTGTGACTACCACTTATACTGAAACCTTAAAAATCCCCTAAACATAGCTTGTTTTTGTGTTCAGTCACAGATTTGAAACTCAGTTTGGGTTCAGGGAAAGGGTGGTGCAGTAAATGATTTTTTTTTCCCTTGCACCTTTCTTTTTTTCATAAAGGTTTTTGAGAAACCTGGGAGTGATTTTGAGGTTTAATATTCAAAACCCAGAGAAACTCAGCCATTCTACTTTCCTTTGTGGGGATATTTTTTATCACTTCATTTGAACTTGAAAATCAACCCAAATCTCAGGCAAAAAATTTCCCAAACATTAAAAGTGAAGAGAGGGTTTGTGTAAACATCTGACAAGCAAAACAACTAATTTTACTCAGCCTGTGCATTTGCATTGCTGTGTGAGGTGCTATTCTCTCATGCTGAGCTCCACCCCCCCATCTTGCCTGCTCAAGCAGCCTATTGGCACTGCCAATCCAAAATCCTGATGGAAAAAATCCCAATGCAACCTGGGGCAACTTGCAAGTGACCTGGTCATGGGAATGAGGTGAGAAAATGAATCCAGGAAGGGCCAAGTCATGACCAGAGTGTCTGGGAGGAGTGCTGCCACAGGACATCAGCCTTGTGCCATTTATCACAAGGCGTGATCCTTGCAGAGAGGATGGCAGAGAATGGGGGAGAGAGGCTTCTTTCTCTTGATAGAAGTTCATGTTTGGTCATTTACGTTGTTGCTGTTTGCAGTTCCCCTTGCTAAGGGGAGGAAATAAATCCCAAGTATCTTAAATAAAGATAGGAAAATGCAGCACACTGTAATTACCTTTGAAGCATGTACTTTTTCCTGCTCCGTGCTGCTGCTGGTACAGCTCTGGCTAAAAGAGCTTGCCCAGAGCATCAGCACTTCTTTTTCATCACTGCTTTGTTCTCAGGGGGCTTTCTGTAGTTGGCAGCCTTAGTGGAAGAAGATCAAATAGCTCTCGTAGCAAGGTAGGATGCTATTTAAATAAAATGATGCACATGTATGGTGTAAGCCAGCCTCCCTGCTGAGAGGGCATAACAAACAATTAAAGAGCAGTTTCCTCTGGGGATGAATGGCTTTTGGGGAACTATTTCAATTATATGTGAATTATATATGTACTACTAGGGACAAGTGATCTTGTAAAGTGAAACAGCTGAGAAAATCCTCTGACGACACTATGTGTAATCACAAGGGAGCTTGCCTGTGTTTGCTGATGATGGGGAGAACTTTGAGCGGATTACAGTCAATAAAATATGTTAAAAAACTAGAATAATCATAACTTCTAGTTAAACAGCAATATATGAACTGATAAATTAAAGTAAAATAATCTGTTTAATTTTAGCTTGAAAATCAGAACAGATTACATCCAGTTTTCTGACTGACATGCTGTTGTCCAAATGGAATATGCATCAAAGTCAAAATCCAGTATTAGATGGAATTACATAGAAACATCACAGATTGAAGGAGTATGTCTCTGATTTACTGGGAAAAGGACTAAAATGAGGGATAAGGACACAAAGTAGAAGAGATAAGCAAACTACTTAATTGGCCCTGATCTTCTTGTAGAGAAGAAGGAAATCTTCCATAGGTGACTCCAGGAGCTGCAATATAATGTTGGGTCATGGCCTTATATATATTGCAGAGCAAAGGCAATTGAGATTTTATGCTTACAACAGCTGATGGCTGCTAATGTGGTGACTGTGAGAACTGCTCAGTGGTATAGCTACTGAATTAACAAGCAGCAGGAGTCCTCCAAAGAAGTTTTAACATCTTTTGGTAAAGAGCCCTGGTATGTGCTGCTATCAGAGATGTGCAGAAAAATTGAAAGGGAGGTCCCTCCAAAAAAACTTTTAGAAAAACACAAATCCTGCAAAAGCTTTTCTGAAGTACTCTTTGAAGTTGCATCTGTGGGAACAACAGAAGAAAGAGGACATTTAGTCCAGACTCAAACTGTAGATGAAAGGAAATTGAAAAGTGGTTTGACATTTTTAAGAGATGAGTAATATTAAGACGCTTGATCCTGTAAAATAGGAAAGCTGCTGTTTCAATGATTGTGGAATTAAAGACTGGAATTTGAAACAGATAAATGGAAGCACTTTTTATACAGAACTTAGTGAAGTATACTGCATTAACTTGTGTAATTCTTTATTATGTGAAGGGCTCTACAGGACTCTGAGAGGAACACATTACGAGAACAAATATGGCATGAGTATTTTCATAGAAAGTGATATAATTTCCTGTAATTTGGGGCACGAGGCTATTATTTTGAGAAAAGAGTAGAGGAAGAAACTTCTCTGACAGGCAGCTTATTCCACAGTATTGTATATTATAAAATTCTCTGGGTCTTTACTGCATGCTTTACTGAGTCTTTACTGCATACTTTTGTTCACTGTCAACCCTGGGTTAGGTTACACTGTCAAGTACCTTCGGTTTCTAGAAGCTAAGAAAGAAAATGACAGTTCACCTGTCTAAGCTGAATGGCCTTCTCTGAGAAACACAATGTGCCTGAAAAATTAGCTTATCCTTTTGTGCTTTCTCATTTTTTGATAGCCAAAAAAGATTCTTCAAAAGTTTTCACATGGTCTTCATGTTTGTAGTCTGATATGCAAGCACTGCATGTTAAATCATTGCTTAACATTTTATAAAAATTGGATCACCAAGGATTGCCATAGATACAGCATTTATTGCTGATATATGATAATTAATTAAGCATTAATTGGCATTAATGCTTAATCCTATCTGCCTGCTTTAAATCTGGTTGTTCATGGGAGCAATCAAAAAGCATTTCATTCTTACAATTTTAATATAGAAAGGATCAAAAGTCACAACATATAAACACAAATACATGCACTCTCAGATCTGACTTTAAAGTCTAAATCTTTCATCTACCAGAGAGCACTGTAGTCTTGCTACTGTTTCCCTTTCACTGAACTCTCAGAGATGTTTTATTTTATGGAAAGCTACTTGGCACAACTTGTTTCAATGTGCTCTTATTTACTTTCTTCTGAACAGCACACTCTATGACTTGCATCACTTTGAAGTAACAGCATTTCAACTCTTTCGCTATTAACGTTAACTTTTCATTGTTCCCAGTTTTGTTAGCAAGCACAGTCTTCTGTTGATTTTTCTGCTGTACTTGATGTTTGAAGTTTTCCATTGGCAAAAACCCAGTCTGAACTGCCTCCTGCAAAATACCTGAAAGACCTTTTTTTTAAAGCATATTTTATATCTTTATGGTGTACCTATGCAACAATGTCTACACAGTGATTATCTTTTTGCCTATTCTGAATCCTTATGAGGCTTTTGTTTTGAGACAGTTTTTCAGAGAAGATCCTTCTGTTATTGATAGAAGAGACTGAGAAATGATATCCTAAACAAGTGCAAAGGTACATACAAGTTGTAAAAATCTCTAATGGGATTACATTTAATCACAGCTGTGAACAACCTGGAAATACACAAATTTATTCCTGTATTATTCTCTTAGTTTTATATATAAAGTTTGAGCTGACAGTTTTTTATTAATGAAATTAATGTGTGTTTATTTTTTAATAAAAATTAGGGTGTACATGAGGAAGGCTGATTTTGAACTAATTGAAGATTCATAATAGGGACTCAGAAAAATATTCTTATATAACCTCTGTAAGTATTTTTATGTAGACATTTTGGTTTGTTTTTATTCCTGACAGAATATATAACAGCCTTCTCCAAAATATAAATTACTATTCTGTCACTTAAAAGTCTTTTTTACAGATTTGGAGTGAAAAATATTTTTAATTTAAGAAATAAAGTTAGATTTCTGAGCATGTCCATGTATAGTAATTTAAAGTTATTGAAGTAGTTTGATGTAATAGGCTGTATCTCTCTAAGAATAAGAAGCACTCATATTACAATGCACAAGCTCACAAGTCAGAACCCGATTACTTCTAAAGTGAAAAGATTATAAAAAATGTGAAGTACTATAATAATTTCAAATTACTCTATATTGCACATTTTCAGGTCTCTGATCACCTCCAAATTCAAGTGCTTATAAAACTGCTCCAATAATTTTAAATTGCTATGTGCAGAGTGATTTAAAATTGTTAAAGTGCTTCAAAGTTTTTTAATAATTGCTTTAATTTAGAAGTGAGTTGAGCTATACTCCAGTATACCTTCAAGAGATTATTAAACTGATGTAAAAATTTACCATCTGGAAAGAAAATTAAACTATTTCTTTTAAAAAAGGAAAAAGAAGTGGGGGAAGGAAGGGAGAGGGCAGAGGAGCAGGTGTAAGAGATAGTAATATGTTAGTGGTGAAGAATACAAGGATGAAAGGAAAAAGATACATAAACCCAAATCTCACAGAGTAACGGGTTTCTTTGTCGTGTGAAAGATAGGATTTCAAAACTTAGGGCAGCTGCCTAAAGGTGGCCATAAGGCTCTCCTTAAAGTTATGACAGCACCAGACAGGAGGTTAGATCAGAATAATCGTGACAGAGGAAAAGGGTCTTTATGGTTTAGGAAGAGCACACCCAACAGACACAGAATCTCTTAGGCTTTCAACATCTAGGAAGTTATTTGGCTGGTATGCAGATGCACATTTTTTCCTTAACATTCTTTATGCTGTAAAGTTGTGTAGCACACTCAAGTTGCAATTATTTATGTGAAATAAACAACTGGTTTTTTAACTTATTTCTGAAAAACAGTTCTAAGAAGATTATTTCTGCTTATAAAACACCCTTTCCATAATGACATTTCTTGCTTTTGTTACATCCCAACCTGACATGTTATTGGATTTTTCTGCTAGAAATTTGTAACAAAGATAAGAAATTATTAAACACAGCAAATATGTAATTGCCATTGAAGTAATGAAATTTGCACTTCAGATGTTTCCTCAGTTGATGCAACACTTTTTTAGTTTTAATCATTTGACTTGAATGTTGACATATTAATGATATGCATAGCAGGAACAGACCTCTCTATAAAAAGTAAGAGAGGTGAAATATCAGACCGTCTAT
This sequence comes from Corvus brachyrhynchos, assembly GCF_000691975.1. Lineage (NCBI taxonomy): Eukaryota > Metazoa > Chordata > Aves > Passeriformes > Corvidae > Corvus > Corvus brachyrhynchos. Next base: position 2,864,883 of record NW_008236932.1, on the reverse strand, counting down.
TTGTAAACAACCAAACCAAACATACAGCTATCAGTTTCATATGAAACACTCATCCAAGTAGGAGTGCTGATATGATAGCCTTAACTGAATTACCTTGTATGAATATGTATTTTTCCTGGATGTATCCTTGCTACCAATCCTCAGAGCCTGGTCCGGGCAATTTTGACAAATACAGCGTGTGTTCAGATTTCTGAAAAGCAAGAGAAAATATCCAGGGCTTTCTTCTTGAGAGATATCCAAGTAGGTATTGGGGTCTGTTGGCTGCAATGATCCAGGAGGAGCTGGCAGGGGCACAGAGAGGACAAGTACAGTGTTGGCAGCTGGGGCTTAGAAGGCAGAAAGGATGAGACAAGTTGCTATTTCCCCCTCTGTTCTCATTTTCTTTTTCCTATGGGAAGGACAGTGCTTTGTTTGGTGGGAGTGCACACTGTTATTTCAGTACTTGCTTTGACCTTTAATCAATATTGATTGATTTTATGAAGACCTGAACTCTCTGACCTCTGGCTGGCTTTGCAAAAGTAAAGTTAAAAGGTGCTAATATCTTTTAGTTACTGAAAATACCATAAATACATCAGGGATAAAACCAAACAGTGCATTCAAGCCCATATGATAACTCTGGGATTGTTTGAGATGGGTGCCTAAAGGAAAGCTTTTTATTTTTCAGACTCAGGATATGGAAGTGGGACATTGAATGTACATTGAAGAGGGACCAGATATAGCCTCAGAAAATGATAAGTTCTTTCATAAACAATAAACAATTTCATAAACAATGACAGAGCTCACAAGTGTCAGAGACCATCAACCTGCCTTCATAGGCTCATTTTAAATTGGTCTAGAGAAAAAAAAAGTTGAAATCAGCCTATATGTCCTTTATTATAGGGCAGGCCTGTATTTAGCTCTCTCATGATTCCCTAGAATTATGTTGACTGTCCCTTTTTCTACAGGAAACAATTATTTGAGCATAAAAAAATCTTTCCTTATGGCCATGAAGGAAAGAGCACTGCAAAAACTACTCCAGTGGTTAGTCATACATTTGGCCTTTAAAGAACTGAACAAAAAGATCAATAACCTGATTTCCTTTTTATCTGCCTGGACTGTGAAGCACAGACCTCTTGCTTTGTTTATTGTGTAATGAAGGAGGTAAGGCAGTGTTAGCAGAAAGAAAAGATTATCTCCCTCTGGTAAATATATTGATGTTACAGGCAGAGGCACAGTACAGCACAGAGAGTAATGAGAAATTTGACTGCTTTTCTTCCTTTCCTTCCTTTCCAGCTTAGCACTGCTGCATCCCAGTGAATTAGCTGCTACAAAGAGAAGGAACTGTTTAAAGACTGGCAACTGAGAGCATTTACAATTAGCTGAATTGATTAACCTTTACAAATGCTGTTACTCTACAAGGTGTTTTTTCTTCCACACTAGTTGAACAATATGCCTTATTGATTAAACATACTTCTTTATGGTAGCACTGATTTGTCTATGGCTTCTCCAGTCAGAAAGCTGCCTCTGTAATAGCTGCTGCATGTTCTTGTTGAGGACTTGACACTGGAGACTGATTGGCATTTGACTGGAAAATGGAGACTGATGCAAACACTGGAACAGGCCACCCAGAGAAGTGGTTGAGTCACCATTCCTGGGGGTATTTAAAAGACGGGTTTGATAGGGCGCTAAAGGATATGGTTTACTGGTGGCCTTGGCAGTGCAGGCTTAACAGTGGGATTCAGTCTTAAAGGTTTTTCCCAACATAAACGATCTTATGATTCTGTGATTCTATGATTATGTAAATAGCTCTCCATGTCTTTAGCATCAAGAATCACACTGCAAAAGCAGGAGAAGCAAATTTGCATTCCAGCTGCTCCTCTAAAGTCAGGGCTTGCTGAAACAAAGGGAGTTATCCTTTCTATTATATGTCACCTACCCTGCACAAAACACATTTTCTTCTCTAGCTGTGAAAACTGACAGCTAAATATAAACAAATAAGTAAAGAACTTTTTTGTGACAACATTTATGGCTTAGGTTATGGTATTTTTTTGTGTGTACATCACACAGGAATTTGACAATGGCAAGATTCTGGTTTTTGGTGACATGTTTTTAAATCTCTTTGAAAGCTGATTTTGGTGGGGGTGTGATTGGCAGTGGATTTGCCTTCCTAAAATAAAGAGCTCTGAGAGATCAAGATCTCTTGGAAGATATATGTGGTGCCAAGTGGGTTCCCTTCTAACCTTGAAACTTGTGAAGTTTCAGGAGGATGTTTGCAAAATACCACTTGATGTTTCATTCTTATTTTTGGAGAAGGGGTATGTGTGGGATTCTCGTGATTATGAAGGCTAATGTCAGCAGAGGCTGTTTCACTAGAAATTCATCACACTCTGTCCAGTGTTAGTGCTCACTGTACCTGGGAAAACTCTCTGCTTTAAGAAGGCAAGAGTAGAAATTTAATTTCCCTGCCAGCTCAAGCTGAGGTTTCTTCTTTACAGAGTCTTTGATGTATTATGAATCATGCTGAATTACACATGACGTTCTACCATTTGCTTTTCAGCTCAGCAGGGACTGAACAGAGAACGCCAAACTCATTCCACTGAGGACTGTATGTGGGTTCAATGAAATGCTGTTCAATGTATAAAAAAGCCGCCAGGCTTTATTTATGTATATGAATCACTAAGACTTATGATTTTATCAGCACTCTTCCAGATTTTCAGGAAAAAAAATGGCTTGCCAGTAAAAATTGAGGACACACAGAACATGAAGTGGCTTAGATTAGACATTCTTTTAAATGTAGATAAACTGGTTTGAAGAGATCTATGTTCTAGTGAATGTTAACAGGGAAGATGTAAATAGTACACATATACATACAGTTTGTATATTGAGACATATGGTAGCTTGTGCATGTAATATATTAAACACATATCATCAAGTATTTAATGGTTAATATGAGGAAACTGATGTCATTCCATGGATCAGAGGAACAATGGTGGCACTCAGCCATTTCTTTCCTGAATAGCTGCTGTGTTTTTAAAAATAAAAAATCAGGGAGCTGCTGTAGCAAAGTCTGTAGCATTCACAGCATGACAAACAAATTAGAAAACAGCAGATGCAGCACAAATTAAGATGTATTTAGCACAGCAGCCCATCAGATGTGTGAAAGTCTTTTATATATCAGCTTTGCAAGGTTGATGTATTGCACTTTAGACAGCTGATAATGAACCCTTCTAGCAATTAGAGGTGGAAATACTGAGGATTTGAAATTGTGCTGTTCCCAGTGGGGGGAGGGGGGAAGGGGGAAAACCCTTAGTGAGAAATTTACTGCTTTGTGTGTGTGCACTGAGAAAGACAAAGCAAATGTTTCAGTTTATGCACATGTAGATTTCGAATTTCTCATTTCTATTTTTTACATTTAATGCTCATGTAATAATTATTTCATTTTTCGCGTCATTTAAAAACATGTATTTCTTTGTTCAAGTTATGAGAGTTTTATGGCTAGTACAATCTCTCTTGGTTTATGTAGTGCTTTATTTTGTGATCTGATGGGAGGACAGTAATCTCAGTAATTTAGTCTTCAAACAGCAATAACCCTTTTAATGGTTTAAGTAATTTACATCTTTGCAGTTCTATTGAGTTTTGCTTTTTTTCTCCAGTGTTTCTGTTACACTTCCTCTTTCTACCTCCCTTTCCATAGCTCAAAGCACAATTTAAAAACCATGATGGAAGCTTTGCATAAGTAAAGGTTGTGAGTTTGAAGCCCAGACTCAATTCCGTGCTTGATCCTTCTAGATGCTGAGTGCTCTCAGCTGCAAGGAGTTGCAATGGAAATGGAGAGTACTTAGCAGCTCACATGCCTGAGCCCCCTGAGGAGAACAGCATATTACAGCAGAACTATTTGCTTTATAGATAATAATAGTTTCCACTTATATAGGGTCTTTCATCTCAGAATCTCAAAATGCACTACAGATTATGGATGTGCTACAGCAGTGACTTTGTTATGGCTGCACAGAGATTTGAAACTGAGGCAGCTCTTTGTTACTTGTGAACAAAAGAATGTATCTTAATGCACCCTCACCAGGCTTATTATGACCAGGTTTTACGAAAAGTAACAAATGCTTTTTCTGTGAACTAACATAGCTACTTGACACGAATTATGGTTGCTTAAAAATGGCCTTGTGCTGGTGTGAGTGGCTATTATTTTATTACTAGACACGGTGTTTGTACCTCCCACTCTCAGCTGCCGTGCTGCTTGAGGGTGAGTACCTTTTGAGAAAACACACCACTGGCACCAGACTGGGCATCAGGGAAGCTCAGGCTGAAAGTACAGCCTCCTCACAATTGCCTGCATAGCAGTGATGATGGCAATCACTATTTCCCACAGAAAGAGCACCAGCTAGTCTCACCATTGATATGTGCAGAACAGTAGTATTGTAAAAATATTTCAAGGGTCTAGTCCCTGTATCACTATTATGCAATCAGAAGCCTGAGCTTTAATCACATGAACTATCCAGACCCCTGCAGAGGGAGGGACTTTATGAAAACTGTGTTCTTGAACAATGTAGAGAATATCACTGCCAGGATCCTGCACTCGGAGGTTGCAGGGAAAATGTGAGGGATCTTGGGCAGGAATGACAGGGCCCCTTTCCTGTCACTCAGCATTGCACTTTCATTCATAATTAAAACTTGCAGCTGATGACAAAATGAACAAAAACTGTGTTTTGACTTCTACTTATTTTTATCAATTGTAGGAAAAACTTTCCATCCTTACTTTGCATCACGAAAGACAAAAGGATGAGGACTGCTGGCATACGAGGGGTGTGGAACCTGCCTGTCTAATGTGATACTAGACCGGTCCACTGCCCAAGAAAACTAGGTCTGACTGGTTAAACTAGGAGTGGTACCTGCTGTATTGTACTTTTCCTTTACTTACAGTTCTTTTGGCATCTGGGTGCTAATTCTTCGCATTTTCAGTAGAAATGCACTTTAGTGATACTTTTCCCTTGTCCATAAGAGGCTTGAGGACAGCCTGGTATATGCACAATTTTGATGTACTCTTTCACAAATTCTGGTATGGAATGAATCATTCTATGTAGCTACAGTAGGAAATTCTGTTAACTTCCATGAGCAGTATAATCCAAGATTCTGCAAGTGGAAAGGCTGATAAACCATATCTCTCTGCAGCAATTTTGCTAGTGTTATTTGTGGGAGGGGTGAATAAAATATCTGCTATGCACATTTGGATTGTATATCAGGGCTCTGAGCAAATAGTAAAGAGCTCCTTCCATGAGCAGCAGTAGAACTATTATCCTGTCTTGGCTTTCAAACTACAGCTTTTGACCTTCATTTCAAAGCCATATAATACTAGTCGTTATTAACGGTGATCACTTGGTATGATAGTTTTTAAATTAGACCAGATTGCTGGCAAAAGCACTCTGATTGTGTTTAATCAGGAAACGAAGATGATTCTTTGTGGGCAAACGAGTTACCTTTACATTACTCAGAAGAAATAAAAAAGCCATCAGGCAAGATTCTGTCATTTCCAGTTCTTGTTTATCGAGATCCAGAGTAACAGTAATGCCCAATACCTAAAACATTGCTGAACTCTTTTGATTTTATAAAGCCATGGTACAGAATTATTCCCTGATGCAGGATGAGTGTGACTGTGACAGAGATCAAAAAGGTTATTTTCTGGGTCACATATAGTTAATTTCCTATTCTTAGTATTTTTTTTTTTCTGCCGGCTGTGTTCTGAATGATTAGTTAATTTTCAACTCTCATTTCATAGATGTAAATAAGCCATGGCAGTTGATTTTATACTAGTGAATTAAATGTTAGAAGTTTTACTAATGGTGTAATTCCTACTGTAGTCATAATTATTATTGAGTTTTGACAAGTGTGTACGTATGTAAAAATAGATTATGCTTGTCTTGGGCAAGTTTTCTGCATGCATAAAAGGAAAATTTATTATTTTGGGGGATTTTTTCCATCCTTTTGTTTCACCGTATCTTGAGATTACTTGCAAGAATGCAAGACTTATTGCTGGTAAAAAACCCACCAGGATTTTCAATAAATAGCTGTAGAAAACATGGAGGTAGATGCCTGATGGATGAGGCTACCAGAGTAAGCAATAAGTATTTTGCTTTTGCTACTTTGTCCTTGTTCTGAGATGAGGCTGGAGAATAACTTAGGGTAGTATGAAATTGCTTAGATTCCTGAGGAAGTATCAAGTACATGTAAATTTATAAGTCAAGGTTTTTTATCAGTTTAGCTTCCTCTCTGAACTTGAGAAACAAAATGAAAATTTTTGCAACTTTCCCTCTTTCACATCTATTCTTTAAATGTAGGAACTTTTTCCTTTTTATCATTACCAGTATTAGCTGTCAAAATGTGTGAATAATTTTAATTAAAATATGGGAAGTCTTAATCTGAACAGTTTTCATATTTATACTGTGTCTGTGATAGAGGAAGTAAAGATGGTTTACAGCATGCTTTCCGATATAAGTTGTCAATAAAAGGCCCACCCTGCAACATTTCTAATGCACAGCCTCTTTCCTACTTGGTCAATGACAAGCCTTTGAAAGGGCCAGTGCTTCCTGTAAGGAAAACTCAACAGCCCATCCTCTCATCCTGATGAAAATGCAGACACTTAACACACTTTATCCTCCACAATTGCAAATAGCTAATCATAATTAGAAACCTGCTGTTGGGAAAACTGCTCACCCTGGCACTAAAAAAAAAAAAAACCAACCCACTGAAGTTGTAATTTTCCTTTCTTGTATTCTTCAAGTCTTTCTAAAGCTAAGTGTCTACACAGTTTGCCTGGAAGTAACACATGGACTCCTGCGGAAACAACTTTTCCATTGACCCATCAGAGCTCCCACCTCAACACATTTTTCTGCTTTCCTACTGTAAATGAAGTAGTAATTGCATATGATTCATTGTCCATTCTTTCCTTCTTAGGAAGTGCCTTGGCATGAAAAGAGCACATGCATTTATTTCACTTCTATTTTTGTGATTTCCTTATAAAATGCCCTGATTGGTTGTGCTTACCTGAAAATTATATCTCCGCAAGCAGTATCTTCTAGTTAAAAGTATGTCAGCATTGAAGAAATAATGATTGAGGTGTTTAGGAAGGATTCTTGATCACTGGAACGATAATAGTAGTTTGAAGTACAGCCAAGGACAATTCACTCCTGCTGGGCAATAAGCCTTACTAAATTCCCTGTGCCAGTTCTAATACAGTTACAATGTAAGCAAATATAAAACATTTCCATTCCATATTTGCCTCATTTCCCATGTTTTCAATTATAAGTCATGGAAAACTGTTTTGGCCTCTTATGCTATGTTGCATACTAGACATCTGTGCCCCACACATTGGCCTGTCAAATTATATATCTCCAATCAGCCTGCAAGTGTGTGAACTCTTAGGGCGCAGATATGCACCCTAAGTCCTAAGGAGAGTATTTGTTTCACTTTGAACCAGTTCAGTAAGATTTATAAGAAACCAGTCTTTTGAATTTAGACCATTTTGGGGATATAAGCTGGATGCAAGTGCCAGCTTGCCTTGTTCTCATGTTCCTGGTAAAAATGCTTCTACTCTGCTGGGGGAGGGGACAAAACTGAATGATGCAGTTTTTTTCCTGCCATCTGCATTTTTGTGACATTCTGTTGAATTTGATTGGCATGCCATTAGCTTTACATTATTTAAAAGAAATTCCTGCAGTATTTCCAGCGCAACCAAATAATTGAAAGACATGTCATGCAACATCTTGTTTTAATGACATGCATCACCATTCAGTACCATTGTAATGACATCTCTGCCACTTAAGATGTCTAAACCAATATCTGTGGTTTTCCAGTATCACCGTATACTTCAGTATACTGAGCCAAAGGTTTTGAAATTCTGTGGGTTTTGCTTTTTTTTTTTTTAGGGTAGGGAAATTAAATATAACCCTTTAAAACTGAGCCAGGTCATAGAAAACGTCAGTGTTTATTTAAATTGCATCATTAATATATATTTCTTATGGTATCACCAAGGAGTTAAGATCAGAACAGGAAATCAGTTTAGTTCTATTAGTTTACTATTTGAGATCCCAGTACCAAAATTCCATCTAAGCAGGAAAGCATGGTAGTTGCCTCCTCAGATTGAATCACAGAATCACAGAATTAACTATGTTGGAAAAGACATTTAAAATCACTAATTCCAACCTATGATCTAACATCATCTTGTCAATTAGACTAGAACACTGTCATATCCACTCTTAAACACCTCCATGATAGTGACTCCACCACCTCCCTGGGCACCCCATTCTAATGCCCAGCCACTCTTTCTATACAGAATTTTTTTCTAAAGTCCAGGCTAAATCTCCCCTGGCACAGTTTAAGAGAATCTGTCCTCTCATCCTGTTGCTGGTTGCCTGGGAGAGGAGACTGACCCCCACCTGGCTGCACCCTCCTTTCAGGCAGTTGTAGGGAGTGATAAGGTCTCCCCTGACTCTCCTTTTCTCCAAGCTAAACAAACCCAGCTCCCTGAGCTGCTCCTCATAGGACTTGTGCTCCAGACCCCTCACCAGCCTTGCTGCCCTTCTCTGGACACACTCCAGCATCCCAACATCCTTCCAAACTGGGGGACCCAGCACTGGATGCAGAACTCAAGGTGCAGCCTAACCAGTGCCAAGCACAGGCGAAGAAGGACTTCCCTGGTCCTACTTCCCAAATTTTTTTCCAAGTTGCTTTCCAAATTTTGACTACTGACTTCAAGTGCCCATTTCTGGCTCCCAATACTTAGACGGGAAGAACTGATCTTTAAGGTGATCTTAAAGGTCCCTTCCAACTCAAACCATTCTTTGATTCTATGAAAAGGAAGCCCTTGCCAGGGGGACATCAAACACTGTCAAATGACTACAGGAGGCCACATACTGGTGAGAATCTGCTTGGTCAGGACATGCAATAAAAGTGGGCTTGACGCCTGGAAATTTAGTTTAAGAAAAGCTCATGCTCCTGGCTACTTCTGTTTCCCTATCTTGATAGTTGGTGAAATGAGTAGAAGCCAAGACAAGGACAAAGTTAATTGTCCTTGCTCTCACCTAAGTATGACTTCAAGTAAAATATATATTAAGAACTTACCTTTATATGTCTGAAGTTGTGAATCTGTCTGCTGGTTTTCCAGTCTGCTTTTTTTTTAAACAGAATTTTGTATCATAATCTGGATGTTAGAAGTGATATTAGAAATGAGCTTCAGGGCTATTAGTAGTTCCTATTTCCATTTCTTTCTTTCTAATAATAAATAGAGAATAATAAATACAGAAACATGGATTCACAAAAAAAATTATCTTAAATAATTCTCCAGTAATGTAGTGAGGGTTCTGGTGTTTAATTTCAAAATTACAAAAGAAAGAGATTACTCTAATGCAATTCTAAAATTCAGTTCCAGGAAGGCATGTTATCACTACAGAAAAGAAGCTAAGACAAATATAGCATGTTAGTGACATTTTTCTTCAAGTGACCTTCAATTCTAAAAGAGACTTTTGCAGTTTCAAAAGTTTAAACTTTAATCCAAAAGCATACTTTTCCCCCAACAGTTTTCCAGAGTCAAAACCAACCATGTCCATGATACTCAATTTTATTATAGTAAACATGTTTGGTTCTTTATGTTTATTTTTATAATGTTGATTGGTTTTAATGTTTCCTTTCTATTTTTTTAATATGTTTTGGCAGCATTAGGACAGAAAAGGCTTGATCTTGGAATGATTATCTATATGCAGGTGAAGAAAGCCAAGCAAAGGAAAGGTCACTGTAAATTTTTCCTTGCTAGGTTTACAAATATACTGAGTAGCATATTTGTAACATCAAGTGTAAATATTTGCATCTTTTCATTTTTATTAACTATATAAACACTAAATCCTGAACACAAGTGTAATCTGAATAAGAGAAATCTATGTCTGAAATTTTTAAGACCATCTAGCTTTAGGACTCTTTCTCTAGTCCCTGTCAAGCAACTGTTTGGAGCAGGGACCAAGGTATCGTCACTACCCTGCCAAAGAGCTTCATTCCCACCACTGGCTGGAGCCGACACTTCTGATCTCATGCTTGCTTCGGTCATGGGATGTGACAGCCTGCTCTGTGCTACTGAGAGTTGTTGGGTATAACGAGGAGAGAAAGAGTTTCAAAATAAAGATTTTATATCCCAAAGATTTTATAATAATAAAAATCAGCAGTTTTAGGGGGAATAAATTTAAGAAAATGTGGTTTAGTTGTGATAATAATTTCTGCAGGTATCAGTGTGGAATGTGGGAAGATTGTAAGAAGCATTGTCTTGCTTCTATGCAAAAGGAAAGAAAAAAGGCTATCAAAGCAATACAAATTGAATTCTTCTGGTTATTGCATTCAAACATTAATTATTATTCTATCTTTACCTCAACCCAAACCATCTGATTGAATTATATTCTAATTCACAATATGTGCCTGTTAATGAGAAAGGTGATGAAATCCCAGCACTAAATTTCCTAACTGGCAGGTATGTCTCTAAAAGGTAAAGCCAGAGTTGGACATATCAGTGTTTGTAAGATTGGTGCTCAGCAGATGTAGTCAGAATTTATTCTTTGAGGTGAAATGGTGAGAAGTTTTTATTAATATTAATTGATAATGATAATTATGATGATAACATAGGTGTGACCAGTTTGCTTGCACCCCTGATTTCCTAGAACAGTGTGGTTGGTGATCTTGAGCTAGGAAGTCTGAGCATTTGCAGCATAACTGTTAATTGCTTTGTGGTTGTTACTGACATGTTGTAATATTTTCATCACACTAACCTGGTGAATAGAACTGCAGATTTTTTTTTTTCTTAAATAATTGTATTTTCTACCTTTATATAGTTGGGGTAGAGCATTTAAGGCAGGCTATTTAATAAACCAGTGTTAATATTTTCCACTGAATTATATTTCTTTTTGTAGCTTCTCTGTTTCCTAGTAAAATATATACATGGTTGTGAAATCTTTTTTCTTGAGATATTGAATACTGATTTATCGATAAGGGTTATTTTCTGTGTCAAAAAAAACCCCTTTGTGATAAACTGCTTCAGGCCAGACAGAGTAAGTAAGAGGTATCAAAATTATGACCTTACTTTATTGTTTGCCACATTTTATTTCATTGTTCACAAATGGGAAATTTCAAATATTTTTATTGAGTGAAACACAGCAGTAATTAATCTTTCAACCCTTAGATATTATTCATTCATTTTTCACAGCATTTTATCAAGGTCATCATTACTCCATATTGTAGGTGTTAATACTTGTGGATTTTGTGAATTTTAAAGGTATGTAAAAAAATGAGTCTTTTAATTGCTCGTCACTCAGCAAAATTGCAGGTGAAATTACAGGCTAGTAGAAGATGATGGTGGTGATAAGTCCTGAGTGAATAAAAGTTCTTGCAGATGTGAATCTCATAACTTTATTTCCTTGAACCTCAGTGGGAAAAAAATAGCATGAAAAAGCAAATCTTCTGTAATTAAATCTTTTTCTTTGGCCCATTACAAAAATATGGCAAGCGGTCTTGAGTTCAGTGATCTGTAGAATCAGGAAGAGCTGAATTTTGTAGATTGTTGTAGTATCATGAATCTCATACTGCTAAGAAAAAGTCTTGTGTTAAGAAAGGATCTAAGACGATTTTTGTATTTTGAGTTGGATATAGTCCATCAGTGAAAGGAAACCTATGACAGCCAGGAATTTTTCCATTATCTAAGGTGGTTTCTTTTTTGTCTTTTTCTACAAACACCATGTCCATCTTGCTTGTATTTCTCTTCACCCAGATGTTAATCAATAAATTTGTCTTCTACCGCTGATGAAAATAGGCTGACCAATAGACACTAGTGGCGTGTGACGAACATGAATTTTGGACTCATGCTCAGGTTTGCCTTATTGCTGCTTATTGGTCTTGATCAGGACCAGATGAAACTAAACATTATGAACCTGTGCATGGAGAGATTCTGTTACAGATCTGTCATCAACCTCTAGTCACCATACATGAAGTACTAAGACAAATGATGTGTCAGAAAATAATATCTAAATCCTTGCATGTGGTGATGCAATGTTTTTATTGTATTTTTGTATGTTCTTTGTACCCTAATGGTTCGTCCCTCTCTTCCCCACTTCTACTCCCAGTTGGTCTGCGCCAGATCCAAGCTGCTCCCCCAGTGCTCCCAAAAAATGGTTATCCCCTCCCTTTGTTCTGTCACTTTCCAGAGTTCTGGATTGTTTGGTGTCTGTCACCCAAACCCTCCCTACGTTCCCTAATATGGTCCCTGTCAACCCCCAAGACCCTGCCCCCTCGGATACCTCCCCTCTTGGAAGTCCGCTGAACCTCGACGCCCCATTGGGGCATGTGACCCCTCTCCCTCCACCCCTCGAGACTATTGGTCTGCGTGGATGTCTATCCCTGTCCATATGCCTCCTCCAAAGACCCCTATTGGTCGCCTGTCAAGCCATCCCCTTTGTAACACTTCCCTTTATAAGTTGTTGCACAGATCTGATCGGTGCTTGTGCTCCTTGGACTCCCTTTGAGCGATAAACCTGAAACTGTATCCAAGGCAAGCCTTCCTGCAACTTTCTATCCTCTCTCTTGTCCGGGCTGCTGACAGCCACTGCGCTTGGAGTTTCAGCTCCCCTGGGCAGAGCTGAACTCCAGAGGAGCAGCTTTAAAGCCTCGAGCCTTCGGCTGCTCCCCACTCCTGCTGCACACCACAGGTGCTGGTCAGGCTGAAGAGAGCGGTCACTACGACACTTGCATGCCATCACTCTCAGTCACACTTTCTAACAGAGGCTGCATGTTCTAAACTGCTTTATTCTCATATAGTTTGGAGATATTACATATACTACAGAGCTCAGGGGTTGTCACTTAGTGACTGAAGATCACTTCACTTACTGTTCTGATATCTATCATAAACATTTCTTTTTCGTATCCTCACTGACTTATTGTCTGTCATGGTTTAACTCCAGCCAGTAACTAAGCCATACTCAGCCATTCCCTTGCTTCCCCATGGTGGAATGGAGGAGAGAATGCGAAGAGTAAAAGTGAAAATGCTTGTGGCTTAAGATAAGACAGTTCAATAAGTAATGTAAAAGCCGTGTGAAAAAGTGCAGCAAAAAAGGAATTCATTCACCTCTTCCCATGGGCAGGAAGGTGTTCAGCCACCTCCAGGAAAGCGGGGCTCCATCAAGTATAATGCCTACTTGGGAAGACAAACACCATCACTCTTGAGCATCCGCTCCTTTCTTCTTCTTCCCACAGCTTTATCTGCTGAGCATGACCTCTCTGGTCTGGAGTATCCCCTTGAGTCAGTTGGGATTAGCTGTCCCCTCCCAGGTATGTCCCCTCCCAGCTCCTTGTGCACTCCCAGCCTGGTTGCTGGTGGGTTGGGCTGAGGAGCAGAAAAGGTCTTGGCTCTGTGTAAGCCCTGCTCAGCAGTAATGAGAACATCCCTGTGTTATCAACACTGTTTCCAGTGCAAATACAAACCATAGCCCTGTACAAGCTACTGTGATGAAAACTAACTCGACATGAGCCAAAACAAGCACAACATTTTATGATACACAGAATGATATTTATGGCTGTCACCTCTCAGATAAATAGATGTTGGTTCCAAGGAAGATTAAGGTCAAAGCTTGCCTGACTGCAAAGGAAAAACTGTATGGCTGAGAAGAGAGTAACGAGATCAGAGAGTCATTGAATCAAAGGCTGGTTCAGGTCGGAGGGAACCTTAAAGACCATGTGGTTCCAAGCCCCATGCCATGGGCAGGGAGACCTCCCAAGAGACCAGGTTGATCAAAACCACATCCAACACCTCCAGGGATGCAGCATCAGCAATTTCTATGGGCAACTGGTTCCAGTGCCTCACTACCCTCTGGGCTGCATCACCACATATATTTGCTTTTTAAACATGAAATAGAAAATGATCAGCCATTTTTAATACATGTAATTAGCATGTCTTTCTGCATGCATGAAAGAAAGCGTTCAGTAAAGAGAACAGAAATACACCAGCAGATGAACAAGTTCTCTCTTTATGCTGGGAAAGGCATGGAAACTGTATCAGGTTGACAGAATCAGTTCTGATTCCCTGTGGTTCTGCATGTTGTTTGGGGTTGACTTAGAATGAAATATAAGCACAAAACTGGTAAATCAAAAGGAAAAAAGAAAAGGCAAGGAAGTATCATTTAAAATTAACGATTACCTCTGGTGTTTCAAGATTTTGTTACTTACAAAAAAAAAAAAAAAGATGAAACATCACAATATTTTGTAGGTCAGACAAAACCTTCTTTTTTCAATTTGTAGAAATTAAAAAAATTTGTAAACCAATTTTTTCTTTAAAGAAAACAGGTTGTGGCAATGGTTTGCCGAGTGTTTTCAGAGTGTTGTGTTCCATTTTGCACAAAAATCTTCTCCCTTTATGCTTGCCTCCATCAGAACCTCTCAGTATCTATATATTTTCAGACTTACTGAATGTATTTCATGCTTCATACTGCTTAATTAGAAAAGAGAAATATTAGCCTAATTGCAGATATTCATTGACATCTGAAGATACTGTTCATTTCCACACTAACTCTTGTCTCCTCATGTGTTCTATTTTCCATAAAGTTGAAATATTATAAAAAGCTTTTTAGATATGTTTCTTGAATGAGAAAAAAAAAAATCATAGACACATAAATTTTTTATAAAAATACAAACCGTGGCTTGAGATTTGATGCCATGGTCATGAATCATGTACAACACTGTAAATGAGATAACTGCTACATTATATTCTCTGGGCAAAGTTAGTAGATTCAGTGCAACTCTAGCAAGATATTGTATCTGACATTTCCCTATTTCTTTCAGAAAAGCCTTCATAAATCCTCAACTTGCATACTGGACCAGATTAAGTCCCAGCAGAGAAATCCTAGATTTAGTGGCTTTAATTTCCTAAGTTACTGAGTAGGAACCAACTTTTTAACTATAGTTGAATTTGACTAGGATACCCTATCAGGTTTCTTTCTTATTCACAGCCAAAACATTTACTAATAAAAGAAACCTACTAATATTGCTAACAGATGTTAACTTACAATGTGTCCAAAACTATATGCAAAGGTGGCCTGATTTTTTTATTTTTTTTTTTCTATTTAACTTTTTGTGATTCTTGGAAGTGACTTAATATAGAATTGTCTTTTTTAATTTCTCAAGAACTTTATAGAAAGTAATTATTTATGTACCGGAATGTACGTTTTTGACAATTTCCCAGCCTCTTGCTTTTCAGTGCAAATGTCTCAAACTGTACTGATGTCCTTGAAGGTCTCCTGCTGACTTGGTCTGTTGTTAAAGCACTGGGACACTGTGCTCTCTGTAGAACTTTGAATAACTGCTAAAGGAAAGACAGTGTCTAGAGACAGAATATTCAGGCAGATTTTAACAGTGACCTCACAGGATACTGCAAAAATATCTTAACTTCCAGAAAATCTACCATCATTATTTAAGAAACCCCTTTTTCTTCCACAGGCAGCTGAAGTATTTCAGTGGTCATGCAACTTTGGATACAGAGACTTTTTCCTCTTCAGTGCACACAGCTGTGGTCTCTTCTATTAATGTTGCATAGCTGTGTGTTCTTCTTGGGTCATTCTTGCACCCCATTGCTTTGTACCAGTTTATGTTACTTATGTGAGTGGAACAGAAACATTTTAGGCAAGACATCCCCATAAAGTCAAGATACTTAACCATTTAAAATATTATATAGAACTTAATAAGTATCTTCTATTAATTTATCTTTATCTTCAGATTAGCTTTTAGTTCTGGGGCACCTACTAGACATTTCAGGAGACCTAATTTTTCTGACTACATTTGGTGTTTTATAAGCAGTCTACTTCATCACAGGGAAATATTTAAAACTAACTGCATTTTTAACACAAAGGTAATCTGTCCTTTTGAAATATTTCACATACAAAGATTAATAAGTTACACATGTTGCTATAGCAACTATGAATCAAAGTATAGTAAGTCTAGACAGTGCTATTCATGCCTTTTGAAAAGAAAATCAAATGTAAACATCAAGTTTTTGATTCATGCTGCCTAGAATAATTTAGTAAAAATTAGAACAATAGTGATTTATTTTACCCTGGTCTGTCTGCTTGTAGAATTAATTTTAAAGGCTCATGTTTAAACACCCACATTTTTTCCTGTGTGTGTTAACATGTTTTGCTCTCAGATTTTTTTATCATAGGTGTGCCTTATGGGCCTATTTAAAGCAATTCTGATTCAAGAGTGACATGAAAAAAATCATTAATATAATGATCAACTATTTCTTAATCAATAATAGACACAAGTGGTTTTCACTTACCTATGGGACAGGCGAATGCAAAATGTCCTTGAAAATAAATTGGCTCCCTTTATTACTTAATTAATTTAATAGAAATTCTAGTATGAAATCTATGCCTTTAAGTCAGCTCTGTAGCCTCAAGTGATGGTGGTGACTCAGTATAAGGGAAGGATTGACCAGGTAAAAATCTGGTGGGCCACGTATAACTTCTCTTTTACAGTTCACTAGGTGCTTTGTTTGCATTTGCAAAATAAAAAGGCAAGTGTTTCAAAAATTGTTTCCAATTAATTCATACTATTTGTGAAGAGTGTGACAGGTGGGATAGGTTCTAGTGAAATAGATCAAAATAAGAGGAAGTGTCTGTCACGGATTTTGTGTGCTTCTTGGTAATAATTTTTTGCATCAGCAAAGGCATGAAATGGTTTCCCCATGAGAACTGTGACTCCTGAGCTTAGAAAAATCTCTAAAGAGTGAAGGAGGAATTACTCTTTCTTCTCACGCTATGAAAACAAGGGAGCATCAAATGAAATAGTAAGACAGTATTTTCAAAATAAAGAGGAAATTGTTTTTCAGTAAATGTGTAAAGTTCTTTCCACAGAGCACATGAATGCCTGAGGATTACAAAGATTACAAAGATTGCCTGAAGATGTTCAAAGCAATTGAACAATGAATTGGGTAAAATTGAGTGTGCTTGGTTAAACACAGAGATGAGACATTTGGCTCAGGAGGTCCCACAGTTAAAATCGTGGAGACTGGAAGGGGTTTCAGAGAAGTTTTGTTTTGTAATAACTCTGTTTCTTATACTTCTCCTTAGGTGGTCCCTGTTAACCATTCTCAGAGAAGGCTTACTGTGAATTATAGATAATAGGTGTGACCTTGTAAGGCATTTTTTAATCTGTTTATTATGTCAAACAGTGTAAACAAAATTGAGAGAAGAGAATAAAAGAGGGATTTAAAAGTATTTTTAAAAGAAAATTGTGCATTCTAGCAGCACCTTATCCTATCAATTTAATAAGCTTTTTTTTTGTACTTTTCTCCAGGAGCTTGTGTTTGGTGGTTTTGATCTCCATAACGCCAGGAATAGAATCCATACTGCTTGAAAATTAGAAAGAGGCTTGGGACTTTTTCCTTCAGAAATACTGGATGCAGTCTTCCGTGCCCAGGAGACCTTGTCAGTGGAATGTTTGGGAAAATTACATTTTTGCAAAATGTATTCAGCATACGTTCTTTATCTGTTTCTTCTGGAATGGATAAAATTTGTGATGTAGTCAACATTCAGTTGAAAATTTGGAATATATGGTCAAAATATAGGGCACTTTCTAGGAGCTGATACACAGCTAAGCTGTGAGTAATTGAAAGCTAGACCCACATATTGCTTATATGGTGAGTTTTGCTAGCCATGGTGAGAGTTCCAGGGAGCACAGAACCCTTATGGAGATAAGCTGAGAAAACCTACAGTTTAGTACTTAGCCTTGGCTTCTCCTTACATTAGACTTTTGTTCTGCCTTGACAAAAATGGGACAGAGAGAATGAGGATTAAAAATGAGATTCCAAAAAAAAATTCCAGGGTTTGGTTTCTTTTAAGTCAAAGTTACTTGAATATGGAATGAGCACTTACATAGTGTTGCCTCCCTGCCCACACTTTTGACCAATTTGTAAAATGTAAATATAATAATACCAGTACATTAATCCCATGAAATTCAGTTTGGCAAGAATTAATTTGTCCTTGTAAATGTTTGACTAGTCCTATTGACAGAAGTACATTATGGAATAAGAGAATTCTATCTATATGTATGTATGTGTACAAACGAATAAACAAATAAAAAAATAGATGGGATGGAAAGAAAAAGATAATAAATGAAAAACCCTGGACTGCCCATATAGCTGAAAATATATAAGATGTTTTCTTCAGATGACATATCATTTTCTAGGAGTAGTTAAGTAAAAACTCTTTCTTCTGCATTTTCCAAAGCTATGTGGGCTGTCACTCTGACCTTGAAAAGGCACATCTAGGAGTTCCCTAGTAAATTTATCCCAAATAATTAAGAGATGAGGTAAGCAATTTCTGTCTAGGCAGAAAGGCTTGAGGGTGGGATGGTGCTTCCCTGCTCAGAGTGTGTTGGTGGAGCTAACACCAGTCTCAGACTCAATAGCGACAGTCGCTGAGCAACTTCCAGCTCTCAGTTAAGTGGATGAATTTTAGATATATTCTGGGAATATGACTCTTCTGTGATTTACGTGTTTGTGCTGGGGAATCTGGGTGTTTACTGAGTCCTTTTGTTTCATTGATAGAAAGAAACAATGCTGTGACACCAGTGACAGTTCTGTAATCTCCCTAGCAGGATTTGCCACAACACACTGGATTTCAGTATGTATCACCAGAACAAAGTGTCCTGGTTTGTAGATGTTTCAAGGTCATTTTAAGATTGCTTGAGTGTGTTGGATGACAGCCACACAAGAAAAAATTTTGCTATCAAATTCCTACCTGTGAATCACATCCCCAAACTCTCTTTTATTCCTGATCAGGAAACTCAACTATATCTTGCTCCTGCAAGGACTCTGCTGTCAAAAACCTACACTCATTTTTATCAGATCCTTGCTGAATCTGTAAAGTACAGTTACTGTTTGAGGCTCAAAATGAAAATTCCTTGAGGTGAGAACTGTACCTGACATTGTGGCAATACTGTTTGGATTCTTGAAGCAATTTATCATCTAAACATTTTTTTTGGAGCTCTTGGACAACATAATTTGAGGAAGAAGGGTATTTTTTATTCACTTTGCTCAAATCTGCATTATAGATTTAGCAGATACTTTTGCTTTCTTTAACATTGCACCTTTAGCAGAGCAAGGCACCCAGATATTCCGTATCACTGCACCATACTAATGAAGTATACTTGATGGGGAAGGTTTCTATGCCCAATGGGAAAGAAAGCAGTCTCTTCAGGACAAGATTAATTGTATACCAATTAAATGAAGAAAGCGCCTCCAAAAATCATCTGATACACCTTAGATTTTTTCCTTGTAATACTTGTTTTTGAATTTAGGCAACCTAGTAAAACTCTGCTGGATGTCTTGAATTACTTCCCTGTCCTCTGTGTGCCATCCGTAGGAGGATCTGTTCCGTGATCTTTGCAGACACAAGAGGTGAGGTTGACAGGTCAGTAATTCCCAGGGTCCTCTTTTCTACCATTTGTAAAAATGAGTGCAATGTTACAGTGCGGATACTGCAACACGTGTATCAGACAAGGAGGCCCATGGAGAAGAAATCTATATGGACAGATTCTTGATAGATGTTTCAGAGATGTTTATTTCTCCAGCTGCATGGCCGGGGCTCTGCCGAGGAACTGC